>NW_026734288.1:568645-1168645 GCF_949786415.1 Peromyscus eremicus
GAAAGGGATCCTGGGAATGAAGTCATAATGTACTGATGCTATAGAGAAAGGCATCTTGAGAAATGAAGTTCGAAAAGTACTGGTGCTGTGGAGAAAGGCATCCTGCGAAATGAAGTGCAGAATGTAGTGATGCTCTAGAGAAAGGCATCCTGGGAAATGAAGTCCAGAATTGAGTGATGCAGTAAACTAAGGCATTCTGGGAGATGAACATACAGTGATGCTCTAGGAAAAGACATCCTGAAATATGAAGTGTAAATGCTATTCAGAAAGACATCCTGAGAAATGAAGTACAAAAATGTCATGGTGCTATGGAGAAAGGCATCCGGGGATGTAAAGTCCAACATATATTGATGCTGTAGAAAATGTCATCCTGGGAAATGGAGTTCAGAATGTACTGATGATGTAGAGAAAGGCATCTTATGAAACAAAGTCCAGAATGTACAGATGTTGTACACTAAGGCATCCTGGGAAGTGAAGATCAGAATGTTGTGATGTTCTCAAGAATGGCATCCTGGGATATCAAGTTTAGAATGTACTAATGCTATAGTGAAAGGTATCCCAGGAAATGCACTCCAGAATATACTCATGCTGTAGAGAAAGTCATACTGGGAAATGAAGTCCCACATATAGTGATGTTGTAGAGAAAGGCATCCTGAACGTCATGATGCTGTAGAGTAAGGCATCTTGAAAAATAAAGTCCTGGATGTATTTTGAAATTATTTATATATGTGCTGGCATGTGAGTGTCCATATGTCACACCAGAAATGTAGAAATAAGAGAAAGATTTGAAGGAGTGATATGGGTTCCTGGAGTATGAACTCATGACACCAGGCCTAGAAGCAACCACCTTTACTCACAGAAACTCCTCTCTGAAATTCATTTGTTGTTTGGAGAAAGTGTTATGAAAAAAATGTCTGGTCCTAAGAATAAACTAACTCATTCAACAGGCAAGAAAAGACAAAAAGTGATATCAGTATATAGTTTTTGTTCACAAATAGTATTTATTAGTCAATGTCTACTATTTTCCATTATCTTTAAAAGAAAATGTTTTCAATCAGAAAAAAACAATATTTTACTGTTTAAATATTTCAACTAATCTTATTTCAGCATCAATGAGACAGCTCTGTTAGAAATGTCTGTGTTGTACAAGGCTGTGACCTCATCTTGATCACCATATGAAGATAGACAAAAGTAGACCCCACAAAGTCTTTTATTCTTCACATTTCTGTCATGGCCTAAAAACCCATAGTCACATCTCACACATACACACACACACACACACACACACACACACACACACACACCAGATTTTTTAAAGTTAATGTCACTGCTATTACATTATCTGGCACCTCTATAATTCCCTTTGAAGGCAATACTTCAAGATATTATGCCAAATGGATAACTGTTGAGGACATGAAGATGCATGGAACCTTAAGTAATATATCCAGATACACAGTAAATCAAGTTCTATTGTAAAATATTCAGTTGATTACTGATTAACTTAAATTATTAAATCTCTTCCAGATAGATGAAAATGTTTCTTTAGATACACACATAAGTATTTATTGTTTTTATATAATCTATTAAGTATTTTAACATTAACATTGTTAAAATATTTTGAGAAAATAACAATTACTGGAAGTAAATCATCTACCCTTTGACTTGTACTCAGACTGACACATGTAGATTATGAATTTATATAATATCCATGGCTAATAACTGACATTCAAGATATTCTCTCACATTCATTTGTTGATCTGAGAAACTGCTATGAACAAATGTTTGGTCCTCAGAATAAACTAAATAATTTCACATGCAATAAAGTGGGGAAAAAAGAGATAGCAATATATCATTTTCATTTTCAAATAGGATTTATCATTCAATTTCTCCTACTTTGCATTATCTTTCAAGGAAAATGTTTACAATCTGAAAAGATGGTATTTTATTTATTTAATATTACAACTAATTTTATTTGAGCATCAAAGAGACAGCTGTGGTGGAAATGTCTTTCTTGTGCAAGTCTGTAATGTTATGTTGATCACCATATGAAGTTGGACAAAAGTAGACCCCACAAAATAAATCTCACTGCTATTACATTATCTGGCATCTCTGGATAATTCCCTTAAAAGACAATACTTTGGGATGAAGTGCCAACTGCATAACAGATGAGGACATGAAGATGCATAGGACTTTAAATAATGTATACATATTCATTGCACATTAATTTTATTGTGAAATATACAGTTGATTACTGACTCACTTAAATTATTACATCTCTTCCAGATAGATGAAAATGTTTCTTGGGATATATACATGAAGTATTTAATGATTTGTATATTCTCCATTAAGTATTTTAAAATTAACATCATGAAAATGTTTTTGTAAGTAAATTGGTTGCAACACCTCTGGGTTTGGTCCCAGATTTTGGAACTAAAACGTGGGTTTTGCAAATCTGGGGAAAGGTGTCCTCACTACCTGAGTGTCAGAAAACACTTTGAGCTGCGTAGCACAGCTCTAATAGCTGGAACTGCAAAAAGACAGTTCAGTCCTAGAGGGCAAGGTATCCCAGACACCTCAAGCTGCTCAAAACAACAACTCTGCCCTGCAGGGGTCTTGGACACCTGGAGCTGTTTAGCCCAGCCCTGGAGGGAAGATTGTATGACTTCCCAAGAAAGTCAGGCCTGGAAGTGCTTCAGCAGCAAAGGGTATCCTGATTCTTCAGAAAACTCAGGCTATACCTGGTGTGATGGGTGATGGTCTCCCTGCAGAATATAGCAATCCTGCTTCTCTCCTGGAGAGCCACTAGTGCTGAGCTTTGCTCAGCGCCCACTTAAGGGGGCTTCCTAGCAAAACCCTGCTTCTCTGGTAAAAGAAATTACAAAAATGTAGCAATCTCCTCTGGCTCAGGAGAAAAGTGTAACTTTTCAGCGCTTTTGCTCCATCTACTCAGCAAGGATCTTCTGTTCAGCCTCCCCCCTTTGCTCAATCTACTGTGAGATGTCTCAGCAAGGTTTTTTTGTTCAAGTCCCCCTTGCTTAATCCACTATGGGATATCTCAGTAAGGTTCTTCTATTTAGCTCGCACTAGCTCAATCCACCTTGGGACATTCCAACAAGGTTCTTCTGTGCACCAGTGAATGAACATCTTCATACCTAAAACACTTTTGAGAAAGATTTTTATTTGGGAAGGAGAAGTCCAGGAGAGTAGCTGCTTCTACAAGGGTGGAAAGAACAACTCTCAATTGACCAGACAGGACAGTTTCTATAGTATGCTTTGAGGATGTAGTCAATCAAACAGTTTTTTTTTCTGCCCAGGTATTGGCCAGTTTAGTGTGCTAGGGACAGAGATGGTCCAGATGACAGGGACAAATTGTTCTTTCACTGGCCTTTCTTGGCTTTTTGGCACTACCTTTAAGGCCAGGCACATTTCTTTCACTGACTCTGGATTCTAGGGACCAAGAGTGTTATTTTGGCACCAGTTTCAGAGTCAGGGCATGTTTCCTTGTTTCATTTCTCTTGCTCAGGTCCAAAATACTAGTTGTGTTTCTTTCCCTGGTCCTGGGCCCTAGAGACAGGATTCTACTATCTTGTTCTGTGATTGGTTGGTTTCACAAGTCAGTTGGTTAGGGGCAGAGATGGCACTGATTTAAGCCAAACTGTGTTGGCTTTTTTGTTTATTTGTTTGTTTTTTTAGTGTGTATTTTTTTGTTTTGTTTTGTTTTGTTTTACTGGCCTTATCTGAGTCATCTTTCCCTAGTTCTGGGCTCCAGGATCATTGTGGGTTTCTTTACCCAGCACCTTTTCCCTACACTTTTGACAAAACAACAATCAATGAAACTACGTCATCTACCCTTAGACTTTTGCTCAGGTGACTGACACATAAGGATCATGAATTCTAATGTATCCATGACTAATTACTGACATTCAATCAAAGCTGGATAACAACCAACATTTCAAGGGAATTTGTGAAAAAATATTAAAAATAAAACCATGAATAAAAATCCACTACCCTTTCACAAACACCCTTATTTGAAAAGTGTGAATACATACTGCCTGAGAGTTAAATAAAAATCAAACACTTAAGTGTTAGCCATCCCATTCTATACAAGGCAGCAAATAAATACCTCTGAATAAGTGAAAATGCACAAAAACCACAGAAGGAATGAAAAGACCACAAAATAAACTTCACTAATTGAATTTTCCACACACATAGCACACTTCAATATATATCTGTAATGTTGCAAAATAGAAACCACAATGTGGTCTTCACACCAGTCTTTAGTGAACTTGGTTACTAATTTACTTACTTCAAATCTACAATAAAAAAGACTTGAAACAAGTTTTTTTTTTCCCTTAAAACTGAAAACAACTGTGATGTATAAAGTCTTGACCAAATTGTTTACATAAATAGGGTTTTCTTTTGTTTGAGGACCTATCTATTTTCTGATCACAAGATAATATATAAAGCTTTAAAATATTTATAGGGATATAGACAGAGCCAAGCCTTTAAAACATGTTCATTCCATGGACGAGTCTGGTTTTCAATCACTTCCTGTAATTCCTGCTACAAAAAGCTCTGGGGTCTAGCCTTCTTGGGAACCAGAATGTACATACATATACCCACAGAAAGACATATAGACATTGCTTAATTAAATAAAAACAAATATTTAAACTAACTTTCAATCATGAATGTTTTTCTATTATAATTTCGGTACCATGGGTTTTGAGGCATCTAAATGATTACAGAGTTTTTCTCCATCATGAATTGGTCCATGTAACAGAAAGCAAGCCTGGAGGCTTGAAGTCAGAGAAATCAATCATTTTCAGTCTGTGATATCATGTGGGAAGATTTAAGAAATGGTGCCCTGCTGGAAGAAATCTGTCCCTGGGGATTGGCCTGAGAGTTCACATCTGCATACCATTTCCAATTTATACATTCTAGTTCATGCTGTAGTACAAGAATGTGAATTCTTAGCTGCATGCTTTAGCTGCCATGTCTGACACTTGTTTCCATGACACTTTTATGGGGTTCATGTATAGCTTTGGAACAAAGGTCCAAATAAAAACTTTTTCTGAGGTCACTTAGATATGATCTATTATCAAAGCCACAAAAAAGGCAATAATACACATCTATCAAAGTTTACAACAGAATTCATTATCTCATGTATTTGAAAAGAAGAATGAAATCTAAAATGGTTACTTTATCATTTAAATTTATAGGCCTTTTGTCCATATTAGTTGACATGTGTAAAGAAAATAAAAAGAGATGTTATAATGATTGAACAGATTATTGACACATTTTAGATTTTTTCCAAAATAATTAATTTTGTGTAATTGAATGTAAGTATGTTGGCTGATGAACATAATAATTCATATATATTCAGATTTCCTTTAGTATGAGTTTTTTTTTTCAGATCCTCAAAGTCTACTGTTATAGTCAAAGGCTTTAAGAAACCTGTAGCTAGGGTTTCCTCTCCGGGTCCCACCAAGCCCTGGCAGTCACACAGCCCACTTATAAAATAAACACACAGACGCTTATATTGCTTACAAACTGTATGGCCGTACCAAGCTTCTTGTTAACTGTTCTTATATCTTAAAATAACCTATTTCTATTAATCTATAAATTGCCCCATGGCTGTGAATTACCCTTATCTTAACATGTTGCTTCTCCTCATGGCAGCTGATAGTGCCTCTCTGCCTCAGCCTCCACTTCCCAGAATTCTCTTTTTGCCTTGTTCCACCTATACTTCTTTCCTGGCTACTGGCGAATCAGCATTTTATTTATACAGAGTGATATTCACAGAAGAGACAAATTACACACTAAAAGATTTACAGTTATAGGGTTGTTTTGTGTTGTGAGTAGGTATTAACACATTGATTATATTCATAGGGTTACTCTCCAGTATATGTTCTTTAATGTACATGAAGATGGCTGGGCTGTCAAAGGCTTTACCACACTGTTTACATTCATAAGGTTTTTCTCAATCATGTTTTCTTTCATGAAATTGAAGAGCACTTAGATGAGAAAAGGCTTTACCACACTGATTACAGTTGTATGGTTTCACTCCAGTATGTGTTCTTTCATGCCTTTGAAGATGAGAGTTGTGAGCAAAGGCTTTACAACACTTGATTACATTCATAGTGTTTTTCTCCAGTATGTGTTCTTTCATGTCTTTGAAGATGAGAGTGATAAGCAAAGGCTTTACAACACTGATTACATTCATAGGGTTTTTCTTCAGTATGTGTTCTTTCATGTCTATGAAGATGACTATGCTGTGCAAAGGCTTTACCACATTGATTACATTCATAGGGTTTCTCTCCAGTATGTGTTCTTTTATGTCCATGAAGATGACTGAGCTGTGCAAAGGCTTTACCACATCGATTACATTGATAGGGTTTCTCTCCAGTATGTGTTCTTTTATGTACTTGAAGATGACTGGGCCGTGCAAAGGCTTTACCGCACTGAATACATTGATAGGGTTTCTCTCCAGTATGTGTTCTTTTATGTACTTTAAGATGACTGGGCCATACAAAGGCTTTGCCACATTGAATACATTCATAGAGATTCTCTCCAGTATGTTTTCTTTTATGTACTTTAAGATGACAGGGCCATACAAAGGCTTTACCGCACTGAATACATTCATAGGGTTTCTCTCCAGTATGTGTTCTTTTATGTCCATTAAGATGCCTGAGCTGTGCAAAGGCTTTACCACAATGATTACATTGATAGGGTTTCTCTCCAGTATGTGTTCTTTCATGCCTTTGAAGAGTAATGTGTTGAGCAAAAGCTCTGCCACACTGATTACATTCATAGGGTTTCTCTCTAGTATGTGTTCTTTCATGCAATTGAAGGGCACTGTTATGAGCAAAGGCTTTACCACACTGATTACATTCATAGGGTTTCTCTCCAGTATGTGCTCTTTTATGTTCTTGAAGATGACTGAGCTGTTCAAAGGCTTTACTACATTCTTTACATTCATAGTGTTTCTCTCCAGTATGTGTTCTTTCATGTAATTGAAGAGCAATGTGTCGAGCAAAGGCTTTACCACACTGATTACTTTCATAGAGTTTTTCTCCAGTATGTGTTCTTTTATGTCCTTGATGATGACTGGGCTGTGCAAAGGCTTTACCACATTGATTATATTCATAATGTTTCTCACCTGTATGTGTTCTTCTATTCAACTGAAGAACTTTCCATTGAGCAAAGGTTTTGCCACACTGATTACATCTATAAGGTTTTTTAACCATGTGTGTAGTTTCATGCCTTTGAAGATGACTGTGTTGTGAAAAGGTTTTACTACATTGATTATATTCATAGGATTTCTCTCCAGTATGTGTTTCTTCATTTCTTTGAGGATGATTATGACGTACAAGGGCTTTACCACACCGAATATATTCATAGGATTTCTCTGTAGTATGAGGTCTTTCATGCCTGCAAGAATAATTGCAACATTTAAAAGCTTTACTACATTCATTACTTTGTTGAGTCTATATATCTGTATAAATTAATTTTACAATTTGGTCTAAATATAAAGAGAACTGAGATCTTAAGTTTTTAACATGTTGTTTACACTCATGTTTTTCCCCTGCATTAAGGATGGCCTTGCATATTTGAACATGCCTGTGATGGTAGGAGCCTTTATTACCTGACCCATATTTATGGCATCATTTTTCTCTCAGGATTTTCATATATTTGAAGAGAACTGGGAGAATTTGGACATTGACCTCAGTTATTTCATTGATAAAGTTTCCTACACTGTGAAACATGCTACATGTTCAAAGTTAACCAGCACACACAGAAGCATTTACACAGTACTAGTACTCATAAAGCTTTTCTGTGGTGTGTTTGTTGATCTATTCTGAATGAACCTGGAAAACCAATTGTTTGTAAACTTGAAATACATTCAACAAGTTTACTCAACATGGGACTACTATGTATCGTCTAACTCTTCTGAGATTGAGAGATGTACATTGCTTCTTTTCATATCTTTATGTTCATATGACTGATATCCAGAGTGACATATGATAACTATTAAAGAAAGAATAACAACAAGAATATTTCCACATTTCATTTATAGTTGCACTTTCTGTTCCTCATCAACATGTGGTATAGGGAATAATGTTTCTCTACAACTCCCCCTCCCTTAACTCTTGACTCTAACTACCCATCAAACTAAAATTAGCAAAGACAGAACACTATATGAGTAACTATACTATGGATTATTTGCTTATTACAAGGTTGTGTATATATTCTTGTCACGTATTCAATGAGTATATCTTTTGTTATATAAATACTTTGAAACTAAATTGACTGTCACTTGTACAGCATAGCTTTGATGAAGCTACTATTCAAATGGTGATTTCTGCTAAGTCATTGTTTTTTTTTTGTCTTCCTTCTTAAAAGGATCACCTGCCCTTGAGGTATATGTGTTTATGAGCATTTAATGATCATCAATGCATTTAAGCTGTGATTATTTACACTCCTTCATTTCTTTAAAACTTTCAGATATATTAAATATATTGAGAGGCCCATTTGTATCACCTTGTACAAGAAAATTACCTTCCGTGTTTTAGAGAACTTTGACAATGTTCTTCAACTTCAAGACCTTCCCAATTGTAACCTAAAATGTTGAACGAGGAAATGTATGAAATATTACAGGAAACTGAAAAATTTACATTACTCTCTTCACTGATCCTTCAAACCAAGCCTGTTTGATTCATCTCATTCTATCTCATTTTCAATCAGAATTGCAGAAGAGCATCAATAACCAAGAAACAGTTGTCCCCTTATTTAAAATGTGAAGGAAAATTTATAGTATTACCTATAGCTGTGAGGTTCATATAGGTCTCCACCATCACATCTTTGTAGAGATTCCTCTGTGAAGGATCCATCAATGCCCACTCTTTCTGAGTGATGTCAACATGTACATCATTATAGGTCACTGCATTCTAAAATATACCATACATAAATATGCCATCCATATGTATAAAACAAAAAGCATGATACAACATTGTAAATGTGTGCTTCTTTGACAATACAGCCATATAATTCTGGTGAGTGCTACTCGTATTCTATAACTCAGACATTGCAATGAAATCATAAAGTTACTTCACAAAGAAACTGAATAGAAGATTTACCTCTATTATTTCTGAATGCTCTAAACAGGATATCACCTTGCAAGAGAAATGTCTATTAACAAAGATAGAGACACAAACAAACATTTCAACAGTACTGAGCACCCATCAGAGAAATTGTGTGAACAATTACTAACTACAAAGAAGATTTGTAAGCTGAGTATATCGGCTCATGCCTTTAATCCCAGAACTGAGAAAGTAGAAGCAGGTATATGTGCTTCTGAGGTGAAAGTTAGCCCAGTCTATGCTAACTGCATCTGCACTGAATCTTCCATTCAAACAAACAAAAAAGATAAGATGAACTCAAAGATTTCTTTACTGAAGATCCTACAAAGAGTTCGGCATTCACTCCAGTTCTGTATTCATCTTCCAAAAACCTGAATGGCTCCAGTTTAAACTGCTTTAATAAATCTTACAAATAAGAACTGTGCATTTAAAGAGTTACAAAGAGAAAAAAGATAACATTAGCAATATCAATGGTAATCATAAATAATCAACTCAGGGAATGAGAGATGGCTCAGAAGTAAAAGAGTTCTTACTGGTCTTACATATAGTTGGGCTCAATTGTCAGAACTTATATGAAGGAATCACACAACTGTTCATTATTCCAAGATTGTGGGTTCTAAGACTCTCTTTTAACTACTGTGAGGACAGGTGTACATGTGGTGCATATCCATGTATATAGACAAAAGAATCATATTCATTAAAAAAAATCAAAACAAACACAAAAAAACAAGAAAAATGTCACACAATTATAATCTAATGACTCAGAAGGCCCAGACACTACATCTAAGAAAAGAATAGTATCTTCTGCTGAATTTTAAAATTGAAACTGGGAGGTAAAGCTCAGCAAAACAACAAATGCTTGACATGTACAAAAACATATACTCTAGGACAATCACCCAATAATATATATTTAAAAAACCTGGAATGTAGAACAACCTTTAATCTTAGCATGTGGGAGCAAGAGTTAGGTGAATCTTTGAGTTGGAGGCCAACTTGATTTACAGAGCTACTTTTAGGAGAGTCAGGGCTACTCAGTCAAAGCTTTTCTTCAGAAACAAAACTAAGAAAAAACAAAATTTTAAAAAATTTAGGCTAGCAAAGTGGCTTAGCATTGAATACCAATTCCATCAATTGTATTTTATGTGATTTCATGATACTATCTATACTAGTGGTGAAGTCATGACAGCACAAGAAGGAAGCTGGCTCATTCATTTCAACCACAACATACAGTAGAAACATAGAAAAGGAAATGGGTTGAGGCTATAGAAGCACATATCACCAGCCCCAATGAGATATTTTATCCAGAGAGGTTCCACAAGTACCGCAAAGAAAGTCATCAAGGAGAGACACATGTTCAAATACCTCATCCATCTGGGAGCTTTTTATTCAATTAACTAGATTCTCACCCAGGTCACTATAGGCTCAAGTGTCTTCCATAAAGAAAATGCATTTAGTCACTTCAATGAATCTCATAGTCTGCAACAACTCCTACACTGTTGAAATGTTCAAAGTCTCTTTTGACACTCAAGACAAATTCTTTACTGTGGCATATTATAAAATCAGAAAACAATTTATATTTTTCCAACATGTGAGTGGCACAGAAAATCCATTACCATCCCAAAGGAAAGGAACTAAGACACAGTGAGGAAAGACTGGACCAAGGGAAGACTGAAACCCAGCAGGGCAACCATTGAATATGGTAGCTAGCTCTGTGTCAGAGACATGAAGTTTCATTTTCAAAGGGCTTAGATGACTCTCTCTCTCCACAACTTCCCATACATCTCTCTACCTCCATACCCTATATGTAGCTAGCTCTCTAGTAAGATATTTCATAGCTTAATTATCTCAACATCTTATGGTCTCAAAATACAACTCAGGCTTCATCCTTATAGTATCATGCAATGAACTCAGAGAGTCTTCTCACTGAAGCGCTTACCATACCAAACACAGATTCCTACAACAGACCTGAACTGAAAATGCAGACAAAAAATGTATAATCTTAAATTTTACATCATTCTGGTCTCCAGAATAATTTCAAAATCAATAATTCTCCCTAATTTGATTTCTAAGTTGTGATGGCCTCTGCCATGCTTGGACCAGAGTTGCAGCAGGCTTTGAATAAAGTTGCTTCCTGGGAATGGCAATCACTTTGCATAATCCCTCCATTAACTGTGAGCATATAAGGATGGATTATTACACTTGGGACACTTTGCTAGGCTTCCAATGTAGAATAAGGGCCTTCTTTTTAATGGTGATAATCTCCCTGAACATTCCTGACTCTGGTCAGCATTTGACTACCTTCTGCAAATTCATAGTGTTCTTTTTCTCTACAACCAATAGACTTTTCATTTATTTATGTTCACTTCTTGATTTTTATAATGTTGTACTGAATGAACCATAAGTAATAGCTATCCAAGAAAGTCAATATTCCATCTAAGAAATCAGCCCCATTATTTTTTTAAAAGATTTATTTTTTATTATGTAAACAGTGTTCTTTCTGCAAGTTTTCCATATGCCAGAAAGGGGCATCAGATCTCATTATAGTTGGTTGTGAGCAACCATGTGGTTGCTGGGAATTGAACTCAGGACCTCTGGAAGAGCAGGCAGTTCTCTTAACCTATGAGCCATCTCTCCAGCCCCCATTATTATTTTTTAATTCTTCCTTACTCAATCCATTTCTTGAGGGCATGGGAAAATAAGAAAAGTTAGGTTCCTAAATATCACATAAATGACCTCTATTTTAATTCCCACTGAAATCCTTTGACCTCTACCTCCATTGTTTGCAATATTTTTAACAGTATTTTATTCAAAGTATTACAAGAATGACCAATTGAGTCCATAATGCAGTTTTCTATGTCTTTTGCCATCTAAATTTTGATATGTTCAACATTCTCCCAAAAGTCACCATTCCCACCACCTTTGAACAACAGAATCACTTTGGGTTTACCACATTCTGTTACAACTTGCTTTTTTCTTGCTCTGATTCAATTCTCTACACAAAAGTACCTTAGGTAACAAATGTGCTTATTTGGCTCATCACAATCCACTATTGTCAGTGCTTAGTAAAAAAGTAAAAAAAAAAAAAAAAAAAAAAAACTGAAGGCAAAAAACATGAGAAATCGTTGTTTCCAGGCTTTCTCTCTAACATAGTCATTGTCTTTTATGCAAATCTCCCTGTCTTATCTAGTGCAGGTCAACTTTCTTAGGGATATTGCACACTCAGTGGAAGGGATATCACCCATTCATCATCAATCAACAAAATCTGTCAAAAACTTAGCAACTAGCTACTCTGATGGGGCACATCCTCAACAGATGTTCCCAAAGGTGACTGTGAGCTTGGAAATGTTGACACCTGAAAGTAGCTAGAAAACAGAGACAATAATATATGAGACTTTACAAACCAAAACCCAATGATTCAACTACATCAATAAATTAAAGAGAAAAAAATGATGATGATAACAAGTAGTAATACAGATACACCAAGAAATATAGAAATGCAAGTTTCTAAGATCAAGAAGAAAAAAACTAAAATTGTTCCTCCATAAAAAGTCTCCAAATCAAAAACCTAAAAAACTCCTAACATAATATAGCAATTTTCCATAAAATAAAAATAAGTCAAGTTCTGTCATTTGCCAGAGAAACAATATAACTATATCATAACTAATAAAAAAACTCACACCATACAGATGGTAACACTGATAAAAGGGGACAAAAAGACAGACCTACAAATATAACATTGTCCCTTGAAAAAGAATTATAAGTTTCTGATGAAAATCAAAATCATGGAAATCATTGACCAACACTCACCCTGTGCACTCCAGTTCTCTCCTTCACCAATAATAGAAAATGGGTTGGATAAGGAGACTGCTCCAACAAAATTGGAATCATTCACTTGAAGCCTGATATTTCTACATTGTAGAAAATAGTTTTGGCTACTAATACTAACTCATTCTCCTTTGATAAAGAAAAAGATGTCTGTTAGAAAATTTAGAAGTAATTTTGTTTCCTATGATTGAAGATTAGATATAAACCTGTATCAGAGTGAGTAAATGAATTGTTTTTTAAATAAATGAAAGACAATAGTTTTTTTTAAAGATATTGTATGATTTTATTATAACTTAAAGCAACCTGATTTCTCTAACTGCTTTATAAGCCATAAAAGCTTTTGAAAACATGTCTAGACTCATTGTATGTATATATTTGTATGTATGAGAAAGAATATTTTCCATGTGTGTATAGGTGACAGAACAAAGAGCATGTCAGATCCCCTGGATCTGGAATAGCAGTTGATTATAAGCCTCCAAACTTGGGTGCTCATATCTGAACTTCCCCAAGAAGAGTAATTGCTGAGTGACATTTGCACCCCAAATACTACTTTTTTTTTCCAATAAACGAAATGTCTTTCACAGATTAGCCACAACAGAAGCCTAAATAAGTAAATAAATGATCCCTGGGAACCTAATGAATCAGTATTAAGATGTTGGGTGTGGGACCAGGAAGACTATCCACAGACCTTCCCCACTCTCAGGGATCCAATACTCTGGATTGCCCTGAGGGCTAAAACAGAACTCCAGCTGCAGCTTCTCCTCTCCCTTTTTGTGTCTCCTGTGGATTTCAAAGACCATCCCCACCTACCCTTCCCTACTCACTTCATATCTGAGTCCCATCACACAACTGGGGTGGACACTCTCTGGTCATTTACTCACCACATCTTCCAGAAGATGAGTTAGGATATCTGCAGATCTACTACATTGTCTCTTACCCCACAGCTGATTTTAAAAGTTGCACCTATCAGTGGAGTAAAACATCAGAGGCAGCTTACTCTCTTCCATCTCCATGCCTCCAGTGCTTCTGAAGATCATCTCTCCTGCATTCCTCTTCTCCTAGTTCCTAACATCATCAAGCATTCTCCCTTGAACACACCAGCCAAGAAGGCCAGGAAAAAGGCAACAATCATTCAACACTCACTTTGAAATTCCAGAGAACAAACACAAACCCAGGAACAAAACTGCCATCCAACAAAGATGATGTTATAAACCAGCACCTAGACCTATTATCACCCTTAACCCAGAAGCCTAGCAAAGGAACATAATTAATAAAAGTCAGGGCACTATGTCACCACCAGAACCCAGGTATGCTACCATAGCAGGCCCTAAATACTCAAAAATAATTGAAATACAAGGGAAAAAACTTAAAATCAAATATATAGAGATGATAGAGGCCCTTAAAAATGAATAAATACTTTACATAAATTCATGAAAGCAGAAACAAACAAACAATGGGAGGAAATCAATAAACTCTTCCATGAAAAGCTTGAAAAATGCAAACAATTGGAATAAAACAATAAACCTCTTAAATAAAGCCAGATAAAACAAAAAAAATTGTTAAAGGAAATAAATACTACTGTTTAAGACCTGACAATTGAAATAAAAACAATGAAGAAAACAGAACCTGAGGGGATTCCAGAAATGAAAAATTTAGGATTACAAAGAGGAATTACAGAAGCAAGCTTCACCATTAGAATAGAGAAATGTTAAAAGTTAAACTCAGAACAAAACTGCTTTCCCTCTGAGCAGGCTGGCTTAGCAGAAGGTCACAGCTGCTTCCATGCAAGACCAGCAGGAGTTCATTTGAATGAGCCCTGGTTTGTTTTCTGGCTCAGGGCTGTGACATCACTGTAAATAATTTTATTCTTTCCTTTTTATAACTTTAAAAAAGTATTTATGAAGTGCTTTGCCTATATGTGTCTGTGTGTTGTGCCCACCAAGGCCAGAAAAAAGCAAGAGATGCCTGGGACTAGAGTTACACCAAATTTTTAGCAACCATGTGGGTTCTGGGAATGGAACATGGGTCCTCTTAAAACACCCAGTGCTCTTAATAGCTGAGCTGTCAATCTAGCTCCTTTTTTATTTAAAATTTATTTTCATAATTTTTTAAGTAAAAGATATTACATCACTTTCCCCTTTTATCTCTTCATTCCATCCCTTTCCAAATCCTTAACAAATTTTCCCTTTTTAAGTGTGGGTGAATAAGTATGCTGAAATGCATTAATACAATCTCCTGAATCCATACTTGTTGGTTTTATATATATGGATAATGGGCTGACCATGTTGTATTGGCTAAATAATTAGGGGGCCTCATCTTTGTCTGAGGTTAATTTTCTCAGGAGAATTCTACTTTTTAATCAGCATCTGGTATCTGACCCTGACTAGGCTACCTTGGATAGGAAACATAATCAAGAATAGAAAACTTCGCTTGGAAAATATCCTACCAGTTAAGAGCACTGGAGATTCTTTCAGAGCATCCAGCTTACATTCCCAGTACATACTGAGACTCACTAATTTCTCTAACTCCAGTATCAGGAGTCCTGACACCATCTCCTCACTTCCCTGTCCACCATAAGAAGAGGAGACTTTGACCATATAAACTATTTTTCAAGTTGTGAGTGGTAGTGCATTCTTTAACTGCCAGCAAACTGGGCACAGAGGCAGGAAGATTATTGTGAGTTTTAAAGCCTGTGCCACAGTCTGCACACACACACACACACACACACACACACACACACACACACAGAATGAGAGAGAGAGAGACAGAGAGAGACAGAGAGAGAGAGAACTGAATTACATACAAGAAAAGGAGCATTGGAGAATTAGAACAACACAAAACCTCTTAAAGTCATTTGAAGTGTCTGTCACTGGTACCCATAGAATCATTTTCAAAAATACATATGACCAAGCATGAGAGCACATTCCATTAATTACAGTCACTGGGAGAAACTGAACATTTGACAGTGGGCCACCCCCTTACCATGTGACCTGAACTGCCCATTGTCAGCTGGAGGTTATCCAACCCACCAAGTCATAAAGTGGGACATGCACAGCTGCTGTGGTACTGTCTTTCTGCATTCTGTGAATATGTGTTGCTTCTATTGATTTGTAAAGAAGCTGCTATGGCCTTTGACAAGGCAGAACAGAATGAAGTGGGTAATCCAAGAGAGATACAGCAAGAAGAAAGGCGGAGTCAGTGCAGATGCTTTGACCCATAACAGCTGTGATCGTGGTGAACACTTGTAATTCCAGCACTTTTTGAAACATAGAAGGAACAGAATTTCAAGGATTCAAATGAGGTCAAGGTTACTATGGCCTACCTGAGAGCCTGTTGCAAAAAAACTCAACTAAATACACAATAGCAATAAAGTCTAACAGAGACAAGATCAAACAGATTTCCTATAATGGGGGTAAAAACTGAGGGGACGTAGCAAAGGCTTAGTAAGTAACAGCAGTGATTACTTTTAATGGGCACCTAGGGTTGATTTCTAGCATTGACATGGATGCTCATAGTCATCTTTTATTCCAGTTGCAGGGAATCTGACATCCACTTCTGGCTTTGATAGGTACCAGAAATACAAGTGGTACACAGACATACATGTAGGCAAAGTATAAACATAGGAAACCTTAAATTAAAACTGCCATCTTCTTGTAAGAAATGTGCTAAGAAAAAAAGTGGGTCAGGAGTGGCTACATATGGTGTGAGTTATAAACATAAAAAGGCAATAGTGTAAAATCAAGCACAAGGATTGCATACACAATTTTAGTAGGCTGAAGTACAGACAAATAGCACTCTTGGATTCTGACTATGCATAATTTCTTATTCACCTCCTTCATAACCCAGGGCCCCTACATTCATGGAAAACACCAAACTTGTCCTTAAAGCCACACTGGATAAACAGGTTTATCACTGTGACAAAGCAAGGCACTGAGTTCCCCTTCAAGGAGCATAACCTGTTCTCAGTGACCTAGAAGAACATACTCTGGGAGTGTAGGAAAACTTTATTCTTAAATTGTATTTGTCTGGACCATTCTGGGACATTGTTTCAGTTATAAAAAAGTAATAATAGTATCACTTAAATAAACATAATGTCTCCAAACTACCATAGAACTAAAAATGTATCCTGAATTTAAGTAATCTGAACTCAAAATTCCTAACTTCCGACTGAAGAATAAAAAAAAAATCTAGCCTAATGGTTATCTATTTGTAAGCAAGAGCTACATTTGTTAGCTGATTTCACATTTACTGCAGTACACAATCATTTAATTAGACATTTATGAGGGGAGAAAATACCTGGAAAATAAATGATAGTTTATTGGACACAAAACTGTAATCCCAGCTTTTGGAACATAGTAAGATTACCTTAAGGGTGAGACTAGCATGATCTATATAAATAAATTCCAGGAAAGCTACCCAACAAAACTAGTTCAGATATATTGAATAATTCATTAATTATAATTTTAAAAACTGGGCAGATATAATTTAGCTGCAACATTTATTAGGTTTTATGACAAAATGAAAGAAATTCTTTACACAGTCTCAATATTATCCACAAGAAAAACATGAGTCTTTGTTCAAAGACAAGCTGTATGTAACAAAAAACCTTAAAAACTAAGAAATAAAGTCATCTAACTGCATAATTTTCTAAGTAAAGTAGAGAAGTAAAATCTCATACAAAAGATTTATTAAGCAAAGAGGTTGATCTATTTACTGAGATCATAAAAAAAGAAAAAATATGTTCAGACATCACACAAGTATTTCTAAGGAAGAAAGCAGCTCAGTGGTAGAGCAATGCCTAGCATGAGCCCTGCCTGGGTTTCACTCCAAGATGAAATTGTCTAGAATAATAAATCCAAGATATGCAAAAAATTGTAATTCTAAGAGCAAATAAGCTTTTTAAAAGAAAAACTGAGTAATGATGATTGATTTAGTACTAATTTGTGAAGACATGGACCACAAAGGTCAAAGAACAAACAGAAGTCAAGCAGATGTGAACGAAAAACAAAATTATTCTTCAACTCTGAATCAAAACCTGTTCAGTATGAAAAAATGAGCAACATAGTCACAGTTTACATGTGTAAATCATAAGCTGGGCAGTGACTTGTGTGGGGCTAAGAGCTACAAGAAAAGGCCATCCTCTCATGAATATGGAATTAAAAGTTACCTCAGCCTCCTAACAACCAGGTCACAAAATAAGTAAGTCTGGCCCAAAATTTTTACCCCCCTTGATTTATTCTGCTTTTTCAAAGTACAACCTATATTGACATTTATTGGTCATATAAAGTATAAAGACTCTCTCAGCCAGATGTGGCAATGTAGACTTTAATCCCAGGACTCTGAATTTCAAGACAAGCTTATTTCTGAGCTTGAAGCCAGCCTGCTCTACTCAGCAATGCCAGACCCATCAAGCACACATGATTAGACTGATTCAAAGAACCTAAATGCAGGCCAGGCATGCTGGTGTAAGCTTTTATTCTCAGCACTTGTGAGTCAGAGGCAGAAGGATCTGTGTGTAAGTTCCAGGCCAGCCTGGTATATATGAAAATTTCAAAACAGTAAGGGCTACAGAAACAGAATGTGTCAAAAATCAAACCAAGTCCAAACAAGGTCTATTTTCATTAGATCAAAACATAAAATCCGTTATTACTTAAGCTTCAAGAGTCTTTAAATTTTCAGTGTCTCCAAGAGTAACAGTCATTTTTTAGGACTTATTTATTTTCAACATTTAAGTGTTTTTCCATCTTACATAGCAACCACAGTTCCCTCTCCTTCCCCTCAACCTACTTATACCACCTTCCCCCACCCTGCCTCCAACCACTCCTCAGACAGGGCAAGGTCGCCAATGCAGATTTGACAAAGTCTGGAATATCAAGCTGAGGCAGGACCAAGTCCCCAACCACTCTGCATCAAGGCTGAGCAAGGTTTCCCTCCATAGGCAAAGTGCTCCAAATGCCTGTTCATCCAGCAGGGATAAATCCTGGTCCCATTTTCAGGGGTGCCACACACTACAGAAGCCTCACAACTGTCAGCCACATTGAGAGGATCCAATTTGGTCTTATTGAGGCTCCCCAGCTGTCAGTCCAGAGTCCTTGAGTTCCCAATAGCTCAGGTTAGCTGTATCTGTGGGTTTCCCCATCATAATCTTAAACTCCCTTCTCATGTAATCCCTCCTCCCTCTCTTTGACTGGACTCCAGGAGCTCAGCCCATTGCTTAGCTATGAATCTCTGCATATGCTTCCATTATTTACAGTCACAGCCTCATGTGGTACTGATAAAGATTCAAAATCATTCTTCTAAACCACTAACATTAAATGCAAAATATTTTATGCAACTTCTCCTTGTAGTAGCCAAAGTATTCCAAGTATCACACTTGGCAAATATTTATGTTATTGCTACCAGGAATGACTACTTTCATAGGGTAAGTCCTTGTCAGAACATGCTGTTATGTCATACAAATAAAAAATAACAAACCAAAGGAAAACATCCAGTTCATTGCAAATTTATTCAACACACATCTGAACTGTTCTTTAAACACTAATACTGTTTTTAAAAGTTTCTTTGTGGGTGTATGTGTGTATATTTGTCTGTGTGTGTCTCTTTGTGTGAAGTGTATGCACATGTTTGTGTGTATGTGTTTGTGTGCCATGTGTGGTTTATGCGATCTTTGTCTCTGTATATGTTTGTGTGTCTTTATGTTTGTGCACGTATTTGTGTGAATGTGTGTTTTTGTGTTTGTGTGTATAGTTTGTGTTTTGAGTGCAGTGTGTGTATTTTTGTGTGGTGTGCATGTTTATATGTATATTGTGCATCTATTTGTATATGTGTGTGCATGTGAAAGAAAGAGGTATGTGTGATGTGTGTGTCTGTTGGACGTGTAGTGCACATACATTCTAGACCTCACATACAGTGGCCAATTAACAACTTTGAGGACTTGGTTCTCTCTATCATGTGTTCCCAAAAACAGGCTTATTGCACTTGTACAGCAATGTGCTATGACTTGATAAGTCATTTCAAGATCTCATTAATACATGTAAATACATTTTATATAAAATAATTGCAGGCACCTAAAGTCAATGCAAATATATTGTCTTGTGTGATTGCTTTTTGAACAAACAAGAAATAACTCAGGTTTACTACTGAACCATCTTAGGTGAATTTCATGATTAGGGAGATTTTAGTGATTAATATTATTATATCTAAAGCAATAGTGGCTACAATTACCCAAATTCCCTATAATCACTGGTCTATGAACCTGTTAACACCAGTTTGAAAGTTCTCTAGTGCTAAAGGTTAGATAGATACCTTTGTCACAGGACAAAGTTGGCAACTCTAGATATACAAATTATAATACCATCCATTAGTATAGGCAGGTGATGGGGAATTCTTAAACTTTAAAATATATAGAATACATGTACTAGCAAATAATCACTCTAATGTGAAGATTCCATATAATGCTAACTTGAGAGTTCCTATTTCTCTGAAACTCTCTAGGGCTGCAAATTGCAAAGACCAACATTAAATAATTCTTATTTAAAATTCCATTTTCTAGGATCCATCTCCTAACTGGTATGAGTCAGAGTAACTCAGATGGTGTTGAGTAAGCTGGAATAAGCTCTTCTTACAATCCTGACAAGCAGAAAAACACGATTACCATTATCATAAACTTGTTGAGTATTTGTTTTTAAATCCCTCATGTCATTCCCTCACTGCGTGAATGGCGCAATGGATGTGAACAAATGCCCTCAGTCTCTGTGGACTCTCTTATATAGCTCTATTGGCTGAACCACTTTCCTTTCTAACCTTACAAGAAACAGTAAACTCAGACCTTCTGATTTAACACTAACCTTTTATTATTAATAGAAATACATGACATATTACCCCAGCATTCAGAAGCTGGGAAGAAAGATGCCATGAATCAGTGGCCTCACTGTGCCAGAAAATAAAACAACAAAATAATTCTATTCAAGATAGTAAGGAGAGGCCTAACAATTTCAAGTCCTTTGCAGTCAGAAAATCACATTTTGGGTACTTTTTTTTTTTTATTCCAACTTTCTTCTCTGTTGGTGTGATTAAGTTCTCTAACCAGAAGTAACTCAGAAAATTAACAGGTTTTGGTTTGGGTTTATTGTTTGTTTGTTTGTTTGTTTTTTGTTGTTGTTTTCTGTTTTTTTGTTGTTGTTTTCTGTTTTTTTTTTTTTTGTTAATACCCCTAGGCCACAGTCCCTCCTTTTGAGATCTTAGGATAGAAACTCAAGCTAATATATGAAGGGAAAATATAAAGAAGCATTGCTTTCTGGCTTTCTCTCTTGCTCTGTCACTGTCTCATACTAAGCTTGCTCTCTTATCCAACACAGGCCCACTTTCTTAGAGATATTACCAACTCAGTGGAAGAGCCTTCCCACATCAATCAAAATCAACGCAATCTCTCTCAGACTTAGCAACAAGATATTTTGGTCTAGGTACACTCTCAACTCAGGTACCCCCAGATGACTCTAGGCGATGTCATGCTTACAGCTGAGGCTAATTAAGAAAAAAAAGACAATAATATATGAGGAGGTTTAAAGATCCAAAGCCAATGTATTAATTTTATAAATCATTTAAGCAGCAAAAACAGAAACATGAAGATTGCAACAACCAGAAACCACACATATCCCTAGAAATGGGAAGAGACAAGCCTCTAAGATCAAGAAGATAGAACTAAAACTGTATCTCCACAAAAAATTTATAAACCAACAAATAAACAATGAACTCATAAGAAGAAATTTTTAGAATACAAAATTGTTGAAGGTTCATCATTTTCCAGAGAAACAACAATATAATGAGATGATAATAAAACTAACAACATAGATGGCACCACAGAAAAAATGAGATGGAAAAATATAAATACAAATATGTCATGGTCCCTTAAACAAGAACAAAAAGATTCTAATAAAAATCAATCTACAAGAAATCACTGACCAGCCCATATCCTGTACAATAATTTTCTCCTTTGCCAATAATAGAAAATGTGTTGTGTGAGGAGGGTGTGCCACCAATGTTGGAGAAGTTTACCTCAAGTTTTCTGATGTTTTAATTTTATAGAAAATAGTTTGACTTCTAAAAGGATCTCATTCTTTAATGATAAAGAAAAGAAAGTCTGTTAGGAACACTTAGACACCATTTTCCCCCTATGATTGATGATTGTCTTTAAGTCTGAATCAAAGTGAAGAAATAAAAACTTAAAAAAAAACAATAGATTTTGAATGTTTCAGTGTACACCTAAAACAACTTGTTTTGCTCTAATTGCTTTATAAGTCATAAATATTTTGAAAACAAGTTTTTTTTGCAATTTTTGCATATGGTTGTGGATGAGGAAGAATGTTTTCCATACATATACAGGATCTGGAATAGTAGATAACTATGAGCCTCTCACCTTAAATGTTGGTATCAGAACTCAGGTCATTCTCAAAAAGAATATGTGTTGAGCCACCTGCTAAAACCATAACATTTTTTATCCAATAAACCAAAAGTCTTTCACATATAAACAACAACCTAAATAAATATAGAAGCAAACAAATGATCCTTGTGAACATGGATGCATGAAACTGAAGTTGTTGCTTATGGTAAATTTACAGCATAAAATGAACACAGTCCATTAACAATGCTCAATAATTTACCACAAAGATAACTTTTTACAAAGCTGCTTTCACAGTGAAAACACTCAAATTGATCACTGGGATTATGAAAAAAAAATTGTACACAGGTTGACATATTATGATTTCTATACTTACTACTAAGCTACAGTGATCAAGAATGAGAATAATATTTTTGAAAAAATAGAGGATAGAGAAAAAAAACAAAAAACAAAGCCAGAAAAATATAGTCAACAATAAATGAGAGACCAAAGGTAAATTAAGCAGGAAAAATGTAATCTTGAACAATGTTACCCAGTTACCTGTGATTCTATATGTATAGAAAGTAAATAATCACAGACTTCACAACTACCACAAAATTAACTCAAAGTGACCCTTAAACAACTGATTTTAACTCTTAAGCTACTGATATTTTTTACAAAGGCAGAAGCCCCATGCTCTAGGCCTCTCTTTGCAAAAGGAGGTGATCTCTTGCTATGGCTCTGTAGCCCTTTATGCCTCCTTGTGGTTTCAGGGAAGTGAGCTGCACTGATGTCCAATCCCAAAGCAACATAGAAGAATAAATTATAATCTGTTTTATATCACATAGATTATGGCAGTAAATGTGAATTCTATCCTATCTATCTACCCAACACCATGCACACCTAAAAAACCTATGTAGCTCACAAACTCCTTTGTCCCCTAGAAATAAACTCTGCTGAACCACACCATTGCAGCTGGTGGGATCAGAAAGTGAGAAGTGTTCTGATAATGTACTGCTGAAACACAATCCACATCACCATCTTTCTAACAGTTTCTAAAATATTGAAAACATTTATGAGAGAAACCTGAAACTGGAATGCAATATTCAGAACTTTTAGAAACCAGACTTTCAGTGTTCTAATGTGTCTTCCAATTGCACACCAAAAGCTTGCCTGTGAGTGCACACTGGACAGTGATATTACAAGAATCACATCCTCCCATGCCAGGACTGCAGTCTCCCCCTACCAAAGAAATCTATTCACAGCGAAGCTCAAAGTATAAGGACCACTGCACAGGTTACCACATAGACAAACAGAAACATGGTCTGGCTCATCATCCATCCAAATACCAATAGACATAACAGCTCAACAGACCTGTTTGGAATACCCTATCCTGACCATGGCATAGCTGGTGGTCTTACCTACAACTATTTACAGCAGAAGCACAACATAGTCCTGGAACGAATCTGTAAGCTACCTGCCACTCTTCTTACTCATTGAAAAGTATTCCATAAGTCTTTCCTAGGCTAGGGCCACCCAGCTGTGCCTTAAAATATCAGCAGCTGTCCTACTGGGCGATCAGAGATCAAAGGACACAGACAGCCAGGTCCTTCCAGCTCTGCCCTTCCTGCCCAGGGGGTGTGGACTTAGTCTAGAAAGTTTCTATTTTTGGAGACATTCTTCTAATCTCCTAGAGCATATCCTCTTCCTCATCCAAAGCACAGGTTCCTTTGGGAGAACATTTAATTATATACTCAATACGCAGTGCAGCCAACCCATTGCCTCATCATAGCTGGGAAATTGAGTAGCCAAAAAAGGTCACATTCACACAGTAACTGTTGTTACTGCATAACTCTTGTTAAAGAAAAACAGGCCCTGAATTAGAAAACAATGAGTGGACATGGTATGGCTTAGAGACAGGAAAGAGGATGTGGTTATGATGTAGATAAAATCTCAAAAACATATTTTGAAAAGTTGAAACAGGTATAATGGCCATGTACTCCAGAGTCTAGGGATTTGTATTAGAACACATGAAAGATTTCTCAAACCTTTATCTCTGGGTGTATATCTAAAACCTCAAAAATAACAGTCCCATCAGGCATGGCCACATTTTACCTACATATATTTTGATTGTACTACTGTAACTATAGCAATTTGATTTCATGATAATGTCAGGACTTTATCCAGATTCTTGATTGTCCTTGTGTGTGGACCCCAAGAAATGGACAAAAAGGACATTTATGGAACATCTAAATTTGATTACCTAATTTCACATAGGTATTCTCAAGTACTCTTGAAGTAGGAAATCTGTCAACCCCCAACCTGCCTCTCCCTTTCTGCACTGTGACTCCACCAGCTTCAAAGTTGATCAATGAACTCAATTCTTGCACAGGTCCCTCTTCATTTATAACTCTCCACTAAAAGAAAGAGAGATAGGAGATCACTCATTAACTGGTTTATTTTTTCTTTTTACTGACCAGTCAAGGCCCAGAATGGAAGGAACTGGAGGACTTTTTTCCCAGCACTTGGCAGCAGAAGCAGGATTAGCTGTTCAATGAAATTGTCAATTACATAGAATGAGGAAAGCTTAAACTAAGGGAGACATTGCTCTACACAGAAATTAATAATCAACATCCCTTGAGAGAAAAGAAATAAAACTACTGATTACCTACAGACATTGGAGAACAGAAACAAATAGAGATAAGAACAGTAATCCACTAAATAATGATACCAATACGTAGTCTTAAAAATGATATAAATAATGTATTTTTAAGACGAAAAATTAAGCTATATTGATTTTGAAAAAGAATAGGCCCTTCCCTAGTGAAGGGGATGTCATTAATATGAAATAGATGGATCCTGCTCATTTGCATATTTTGGCCACTGAGATCTACAATTGGCACATTGAGTTATAATCATTGACCTGTTTCTCAAACCTTTGAGCTGACATAACTGTGTTAAGCAGGATTTGACAGATCTGCATAGGAGAATTGCCTAATTGAAAATTCAATATTCATTAGCTTAAGATAATTTTCTGAAACTCCTCACTCACACAGTCTGGTCTGTGATAATTCATGTCACATAAATTAAAACCTGAAGAGAAATTATAAAACAACTCTTGCTACCATAATCAGGTCTTTTTTACAGTAGTGACTCCAGCAGGTGATTGTCTACCCTGCTCCCCCCTGGAGTGTGCACAATAAACTATTTCTGCTATTTGGTCTGGAGTCATAAGCAATGCTCCACATTCGAAATCTTTTCTGGTGACTTCATTGGATAGTCAACTACATGACTCAAATGGATAATTTTAAAACTCTTAGGTGGTACAGTCATTTAATTTAAGCATTTTGAAGGTGTAGTATAGAGAACAGTGAGATCATTGGCCTGGAGGGCAAGAGAATGGAATCAAGGACACCCTCGTCAACATAAAAGAGCTTCTCTCCAAAACATTTTTCTAACAGGATGGAAATTCAGCTGTCCTAGTATTAATATGACTTCCCAGGGAGAAATCATACCTAGGATATTAATAAAGAAAAATACCATTAATGATAGTATGCATCCATCTCTGGCAAATGCTTAAATAGGAGACAGCCTTGACACATTTTGCATTCAACATGTGCATTCATCCTTGTGTCTTTTAACTTCATGCTCCGGGTTGCACTTTGAACAATGTAAATAGAGACAGGCAACTTGTAGGTCTAGCCATTTGGGCAGATGGGTCAGTTAGATACCAAAAATATCACCAGAATTATTTTTTAAACATACCAGACACCTGAGAGAGCAGATCACTCTTTAGTGACATTGTGCTGGGTTAAAGCTGAGAGAGGATGAGAATTATGGGAAAAGTGGAAAGTAGTAAAGATAAGAGCTGGGTTGGGGAGGTCTTGCACAAGCTACATTGAATGTCATGTAAGCTTCTTAAGAAAAATAGCATCTTGTATAATACTTCTAGGGGGGAAATGGAAGGTAATGGATGATTTCATTGAAGTCAGCAGAAACTATTATACCATAGGACAGACTCAGGAGGAAGCTAATCAAACAATGCCATAAAGGGGAACACAGAGCATCTCAAGAACATTACTCAGTAAGACCACCAGTGGTCTTGTGTTAATAACCACAGCTCCATGTGGGGTCTGAAGCCACCCGACCATAAAAGGTCTGGTTACAGAACATTAGCAGTTCAGCCAAACATATTCCTGATCTTAGGGAAGGAGCTCTGTTCTATTGTCAATACATCAGGCTCTTAGGGTAAGCTCCCAAGGCCTAGGCCCCAAGCCCTCCCAAGAATGTTTCACCACCTTAACAGAGGGCCAAAAGAAAGCCTTGCTTGATCAGGCCAGTCTTTAAAACAACAGTATTTTTCTTTTCAAATAAATATCACCTGGTGTCATATTGCTCATGTGGCAGAAGTATGCTTTTCTCAAAAAAAACTGGAACTTTATGGCATGCCAGGCTTTAAGGTTGTCTGTGACCCTATAATGCCTCAATAAGCAGCTTGTTATAATTTAATTATTTGATACATTTGGTCCTAGTGGCTTATTAAATATCTGTAGTAGCACCTTTGTGATGTTTTGGAGCCAAATGTCTGGACAATCTTGGTGAACATAAGTATATTTTATCCTTCTAATCTCTAACTGGCCTGGGTAGCATGTGCTTATTGTTGGGGTGTATTAGAGGCAGTCCTCCCTCCTCAGAATTCTATTTTTGAGAATTCCTACCTCCTAAGCATTAGTAAATCCTCTAAGTCACCAATTCTATTCATCTACAACACACCTTAGTGGGGAGTGCTACCCAATGCATAGGATGCCTTTTACAACCCCCCACAAAATTAACTATAAATGGATATTACATGTAAAAATTAAATGCAAAACACTGAACCTCTATATGTTAATAGAAAGTATTCTATAAATTTGGCATCCTGCTTTCCACGGGTTCACAGAAAGCATGTTGAAGTTCAAAATTTTTTTTTTTGTTGTTTTTTTTTTTTTTTTTTGGTTTTTTGAGACAGGGTTTCTCTGTGTAGCTTTGTGCCTTTCCTGAAACTCACTTGGCAGCCCAGGCTGGCCTTGAACTCACAGAGATCGGCCTGTCTCTGCCTCCCAAATCCTGGGATTAAAGGCGTGCACCACCACCACCCAGCTATTTTTGTTTTTTTGTTTTTTTGAAAACAGGGTTTCTCTGTGTAGCTTTGCGCCTTTCCTGGAACTCACTTGGTAGCCCAGGCTGGCCTTGAACTCACAGAGACCCACCTGGCTCTGCCTCCCGAGTACTGGGATTAAAGGCTCGTGCCACCACTACAGCCCAGCTTCAAAGATGTTTTTAAGCACAGCTCCCATACTTCCAAGTCTGTGAGCAGATAGTGCCCATAGAGCAGTGATTGAGAGGCCTGCCCCTGGGTCTAGGGAATTTTGAATACCACGTGGGACCTCAGAGGACAGAGATTCTACAAGCAGGTTTCCACCAGGTCTTTTGAGGACTGACCACAGTGAATTTTACAGCTCAACATCTGCTTCAACCTATCTGGAGACAGAAGCAATTCACTCACCTTGTCATGGTTTCCTAGGTCAACCATGCTCTCTGCTCAACTCCCTGTAGCAGGGCTCACAGCACAGAACACAAAGCCAATAACACCAGCTCCTCTTGAAAGCCAAGTCTGAAACTCATGGCAGGAGGAAGGACCCTGCTCCACTTTTGACTGGCAGGTCTCCTGGAGGACCTGATTGGCTAATGAGACCTGAGTGACAAGAGCACATCCCATAGCGTTACAATGTGCTTAAAATCACAGCACAATGGTTCCTGTCCCTCCCTTCCACCACAGACAAAGACATTTTCTAGATCAGCAGAAATATGCATTTCAATAGCTCTTGCCCCAGGCTGCAAAGCAGACCTGCTCTCTTCCTGCTCTCAATAGGCATTTCCTCTTCCTCCTCCTGGACACAATGTGGCTAGTTAGCTTGTCCAGACCACTATACTATGTGGGGTGGAGTGATTCCCTGCTACACAGGTAGAAGGGTGCCCAAAATATTAACAACTAAAGAGATATTTAAAGACACACAAGGAGAGTGTTTGCTGTGTGACTTCACACTGACATCAGGTGAACTGAAGGTACTTTTTTACCTGGTTGTCACAGGGACTGCAGACAAACAGCAAAGAAAAGCAGAAACTAGATCACAAACAAGATAAAAGGTCTTTTTCACATCAGAAAGCTGGAGGATGGCTCCATCCTCCTTAAGGAGTTTTATTCCTGAAATTCAGAGCAAAGTTTGGCAAAATAAATAATAACAAAGAGTTGTCTTCATGGAAAGTTGAATACTTAGAGAACAATGAAGCTAGGAAGAACGCATGTATGAGCACCATTGTTAGCCAGCACATCTTTCTCCATAGACAGGTGAAGAAAAAAAAAACACACCACAACTCTATTATTCAAGCTTCTGTACATGATCAGGACTGATAAAATGAATCTCTCCATGTATGTAGAAAGTTGATTTCATAGAATGTCTTACAAGCATGCAGCATCAGGAGAAAAAGGAAAAAAAACCAGTAGCCATCTTGAGAGATGCTTCCCCCTCCCCTCTTCCAAAGGCTTTTGCTGACCAGTAGTTTTAGAAGTGATCAGAAGTTGAACTTTTAAGGCTGGGACAATAAATCTATGTATCCTGGACTTGGCAAAACAAGATATAGGGAATAATGGGCTCATTTTACCAGAAATTGAACTCAGGGGAGAGAAAAACAGGAATAATAATTCTGAATGTATGTATCCTGGGTTCAACAAAAGCAGGACATAGGGAGTAAAATTTATGTCTCTGTAATACTGTGAATCCTGTTAGCGATCAGTAACCTCAAGGTTATAGTTCAGCCAGTAACTTCAAAGAACTAC
This sequence comes from Peromyscus eremicus, assembly GCF_949786415.1. Lineage (NCBI taxonomy): Eukaryota > Metazoa > Chordata > Mammalia > Rodentia > Cricetidae > Peromyscus > Peromyscus eremicus. The sequence goes on from NW_026734288.1 coordinate 597,864, forward strand.
CTCACACCTAGCCCCCTCATTCAATCCCAAGCTGCATGTAAATGTTTCCTCTATAAACCTTTTAAAATGAATGCTCAGGGCCATTTTGCTCCACCCACTTTGTTGGATGATGAACGTGACCAAGCTTGCTTGTTTTATTCTTCAAAACTTCTGTGTGCTTGCATCAGCTAATGGCTCTGTGGTGGTCTTGCTTAGGGGTCTTGTGACCTGGGCACAACAGAGATTATTTTAAGTTGCCCTGGCTGCTGTCTGTCTCAGGGCTGTGACATCATTGCAGAGGATTCCATTTTTTAAGCTTTATTTTATTTTATATGTACAGATGTTTGCCTCCAGGTATTTGTACAGAGTACTTGCAAAGGCCAGAAGAGAGTTACAGGAGATGGCTAGTTAAAATGGAACCTGTGTCCTATGTAACAACAACTGGTGCTGCTTTTAATTGTTAAGCTATCTCCCTAGGCCACTTCTTTATTTAAAATTTATTTTCATATATTTTAATTTGTTGTGCCCAGATCGTGACCCCCAGAGAGACCACCAAAGATGAGCATGCCTGAATGCAAAAGCAAGGTTTAATTCTGGATATACAATACAAGCCTAGGCAGGGACTTAGTCCAATACATCCAACTCAGTGGAGACTGGAGGAAGTGCCCACCTACCTGCAAGCTCAGTTTTTAAAGGGAAAAATCACAAGGTTATGTCATTTAGGGGTGCTAGTACGGGTACAATTCTGATTGGCTCGCTTCTAGGGGATTTCTCGAAATCATGGCTTAATCTTACTTCTAAGGGGGTGGTTGCCTGCCACCATTGCTCATTGGCTGCCCTCAGGTGGGGACATTTTTATGGTCCGTTACCCTGGAAACCAGGGTTAGACCATTCTATAGTCCAGCAGTCATTACCTCGTGCCTACCTTGTGACTCTGTACTTTTAAACTTCCTGGTTTCTGGAATCTGGACTGACTTGTTTTAGTAACTATTGGCCTATTCCTTGAAGGAGAAATCTTAGGTCTTAGTTTTTGGGTGAAAGCATTTTGGTCTTATTTCTAAGATGGCTCATTTTGGTTTCACAAATTAATATGTAATAAATCATTTCCCCTCCTTCTTTTCCTCTCTCCATCCCTTCCAATTTCTTCCTTGTTAAGCATGTGAGAATATGTATGCATAAATACATGAATAAAACATGCTGAGTCCAATTCTGTTGGTTGTGTTTATAAAGATTCAGGGATGAACACATTATATTGGATAAGCAAATAGAGAGCTCATCCCTGCCCAAGACTAATTTGCCCACCTGCAGGAGAATGCCACTATTTAGTGAGCAACAAGAGTTTTATCCCCAAGTGATCTAGGTACCTTGGACAAAAAACATTCTCAAGAATAGGAAAACATTATAAATAATAGTAAACTTGACGTGGTAAATACCTCAGCTAACAATTGCTGTTGCCTTGGCCTTGAATTTCTGGAAAGCAGGGAAGACTATGTACATTGGCCCCAGCCAATCAGTTTCCCTTGGTTCTATGGTCCTCCTGTCATGCCCAGATCGTGACCCCCCAGAGAGACCACCAAAGATGAGCATGCCAGAATGCAAAAGCAAGGTTTAATTCTGGATATCCAGAAGCAATACAAGCCTTGGGAGGGACTTCATCCAATACATCCAATGCAGTGGAGGCTGGAGGAAGTGCCCACCTATCTGCAAGCTCAGTTTTTAAAGGGAAAAATCACAAGGTTACATCATTTAGGGGTGCTAGTACAGGTACAATTCTGATTGGCTCGCTTCTAGGGACTTCTAGAAATTACTTCTAAGGGAATGGTTGCCAGCCACCTTTCTCATTGGCTGCCCTCAGGTGGGGGCATTTCTTTGGTCAGTTACTTGGAAACCAGGGAGAGGACATTCCATAACCAGTAGGCATTACCTCATGACTATCTTGTAACTCTGTACTTTTACACTTCCTGGTTTCTGGGATCTGAACTGACTGGTTTCAGTATCTAATGGCCTATTCCCAAAAGGAGAAATCTTAGGCCTTAATTTTAGGGTGAAAGCATTTTGGTCTTATTTTCTAAGATGGCTCATTTTAGTCTCATACTCCAACCACAACCCATTGACCATTCTCATTTTGGATGACATTGAAAACCTGAAATTCCTACCTTCACATTCTAAGTATCATGATTGCAGGCCTGAGCCACCATGTCTAGCCTAAGTGGCTTCAAATGCATTCCATGAGGCATTAGAATGATGGGGTGAGTTACATGAACAATTATACTTAACTATATTCAAAAAATACTTATCTCTGTGAGCCTGGTGTTCACTTTATGTAAAATAAGGACAGAACTCTTCCCAGGTCATTGATGAGTTATAACAGGCTCAATAATAAAGAAAAATAAAATTTCTTAGTGTTGGAAAAAAGGTAACAGTAAGGCAGGCAGGCTACATTTGATGGGAACCTTCTTCTGTTATTGAAGATAGGATCAGAACCTGTGTCCTGGCTACTCTAACTAGGCAGGCACAGCCACTCATCCTCAGTAAGCCAATTAAATGAACCAAGTTATCCAGTGAGCAACATGCCCACCTATAATGCAGGAACTCTGGAGGCAAGGTGAACAGTCCTCTCTGATGTCCTAGGATAGACTAGTTTGTAGTTGAGTTCCAGGCCAGCCAGGGAGTCATAGTAATACTATTCTTTACAAAGTGAAAAGAGAAAAGGGAAAAAAGCTAATTATTAATGAAAATTTAAAACATGATATTTATTCAAATTGACTAACTTGGAACAATAAAGAAAATATAAGATAACTAATCCATCCTTGAGGTCCTTAGAGGTTTAGATAGAAGGTGAAAGCTATGCAAAACCAAGTAATCTAATGAAGCCATGTAATTATTTTTTCCCATCTTAAAACCATCCTGAATTATCATCTGGAGGGTTCAAGTCTTTTCCAACAATAAGATGCCCAGTGAATTACAATTTCTTTCTTTCTTTCTTTCTTTTCTTTTTTCTTTTTTTTCTTGGTTTTTTGAGACAGGGTTTCTCTGTGCAGTGTTGTGCCTTTTTGGAAAATGCTTTGTAGACCAGGCTGGCCTCGAACTCACAGAGATCTGCCTGCCTCCATTTCCTGAGTCCTGGATTTAAAGTTGTGTGCCACCACTGCCTGGCGAAATTACAATTTTATGTGGTCCACTGTTCCAATAATTGTTAGCCAAAAAGAGAAGTAGAAATGTCTCTTTAGAACATCTTTATTCCTTCCTACCAGGAATGTAGGTTACAGGGATTGACAGGTGCGGACTGGGGAGTTTTAAGGCCCAAATGTGGACCAGAAAGTGGGGACCTGCAGAAAATTGTCAGTGACAGCTACATGTAGTTGTCAAAACAGGAAAGAGGCCAGGCAGTGGTGGCGCACGCCTTTAATCCCAGCACTCAGGAGGCAGAGCCAGGCAGATCTCTGTGAGTTCGAGGCCAGCCTGGGCTACCAAGTGTGTTCCAGGAGAGGTGCAAAGCTACACAGAGAAACCCTGTCTCGAAAAAAAAAAAAAAAGGAAAGAGTGAGAGACCTGGAATGCACTAATTCATCACACCAGAGTAAATACAGAGAGCACAGTAGGAGACAGCTTTTCTCAGGTACACCCTAAGGATTCCTCTCTGGTCATTTGATCATGGGATTTCACACCCAAAACTGTCTCCTAACACTTCCTCCATACTCTATAGTTCTTTTTTAAAGGCTCATTGCCACAGGTTTACAGTGACTTCTGTTTAAGTCTCAGGATCTCCTCACAAGCTGGATGTCATGTGCAGTCACCACAATTAGGAGCTCCAACAGAGAGTTTTATAGGCATCAAGGAAGCAGAATAGGATTCCATTCAGACAAGCCAGTCTTCATACCTGCTATTTCCTCTCCTCTCCTTACAGGAGGCATAAACTCCAGCAAGGGTACCCCTGCTAATTGTCCTTGTGGGCTCACATTGCTGCTCATTTTTGGTATTGGAGATAAATTCATGTCTCATGGATTTGGTCCAGCAGTCAGACAATTTTTAAGACTTATATTGTTGGCGGCTGGATACCATCTGAAATGAGATTTGGTGACCTCTTTTGGCATGCAGGCAGAACACTGCATATATAATAAAAATAATAAATCTTTTAAAAAAAGACTTGTATTGCCAATTATACTTCTGATCATTTTTTGCACTCTTCCCTCATTTTGTAGAGATTTGGATTTGGAAACTTCTTTAAGTACTATGTCTAAGTTAATTTTGGGTCCTTTCAATCTTGTATTTCTTTTGGAAAATAAGAGCTGAGCTGAAGATGAAATCAGGATCATCCATCACTCCTCACTGCTATAATGACATTTGCATGGGACTGAATAGAAGGTTCAACACCTGAGAGCACTGGCTGTTCATTCACAGGGCCTGACTTTGATTCCCAGCACCCAGAAGACAGCTCACTACTCTCTGTAACTACAGGCACCTGGAATCACACAATCTCTTATGTCATACTCTGGTACTTGGCATGTTCTTGATATACACACTGACAAAACTTATACATATAAATTAAACTTCATTCCTTTTGAAAATAACATATGCATGAAGAAAAACTTTTTCAAAAGTATCAAATCACACACATATCTGTCTTTTTGTCATTTGTATATCTGGAAACCGAGCAGGACTAAAGAATGCAACACACCTCCTGGACATAGAAATACAGGTAGTTCTGGGTTATCTGGGTCTAGGAACCAAACTTGTGTACCCAAGAAGAACATGAATATTCAGTAAACTTTCCAGCTCCCAAATCTGACATTAAAATGTAGGTGAAGATGCCAGATTACTTCTTCTGTCTCCTGTCACTTGAAGGTAATAAAAGTCCCCTTTAGATGGCAATCAAAGAGTTGGGCTTTTTAGCCCTCTTTGAATAGACTCTCTGCTTTGCTTCTTATTTTCATTATTAACACAATTCCCTTGATGTGAGCAAAGAAAACAAACCTGATTTGTTGAAACCAGAGAGTGTCCAGTCAGATTTTATAGAAAAAGTTCTGTAATTTGAGATATGGCATATATTTTAAGAATTTTTTTCTTGGATTTTAAAGACAGGGTTTCTCTGTGTAGCTTTGTGTCTTTCCTGGAACTCCCTCTGTAGTCTAGGCTGGCCTCGAACTCACAGAGATCTGCCTCCCAAGTGCTGGGATTAAAGGCATGCACCATCACCGCCTGGCTATTTTAAGAATTTTTTGAGACGGGATACCTCTACATAGCCATGGCTGTTGTGGAACTCACTATATGAACCAACCTCACCTGAAACCTCAAACTCAGAGATAATGGCTTGTCACTGTCTCCCAAATGCTGGGATTACAGGCATGCACCTCTAAGGCCAGCTGAAATATGTTTTGAAATGTTCTATCTTTAAATCAGAGAATTAAATGATAACATAAGATTTTAAAAGAAATCATCAATGTTGCATTTAATACTAATACCTCTTGAATTTCTGTAATAATAATGTAAACTGGCAAATAATTTCATATATTCCCAATAACTGGGTTACTTGCTTTGTTAACTTTATCCATTTGAAAATGTCTGAACTCTGTCTGTGCATGTATACCTATGCCATCATGTGCATATGGCAGTGAAAGGACAACTTCAAAGTGTCTAGTAACTACTTCTCCTATGTGAGTTCTAGGGATGAAACTAAGGAGTCTTCTGGCAGCAAGTGACCTCAATGACATTTATTTGGGTTTAAAAATTATTTAGGTATGTGCCATTGAGGGAGTGTGCATATGCCAAAGTGCTAATGTGGCAATAAAGGAAAATTTTTTAGTTACTTGAGTCTTCCAGAGATTGAACTCAAGCCATTAGGCTTAACAACAACCAACTTTACCACTGAGACAATTCTATGGCATTCATTTGTGGTTATGAAAAATGTAATGAACAAGAGCTTAATTCTCAGAGTAAACTAACACATTCCAAAGGGGAAAAGAAGATAGGAGTATATCACTACCATTTGCAAAGATCTATTACTCAAATTGTCCTGATTTCTTCTACCATTAGATGATAATACATTTACAATTTGAAAAGAAGCCAATATTTTACTGATTAAATATCTCAACTAATTTTATTTGAGGAGCAGTGAGACAGCTAAGTAAGAAATATCTGCGTAAGGCTGGGGCCTGACTTTAATCACCATATGAAGAGGGCCAAAAATAAACTCCACAAAGTTTTTTTCCTGTTCCTTCATATCTGACATGATCAAAAAACCCATAATTACAGTAACACAAACATATCAAAAATATATTCTGTTTGTTTTGTTTTGTTTTCAATAAATTTCATTTCCATTGCATTATCTGGTATCTCTCAATAATCCCCTGGAAGGCAGTACTTCAAGATGAAGTGGCAAATATAAAATTAATGGGGAGATGAAGAAGGATGAGACTTCAAATATTATATACATATCCATCGCATGTCAAGCTATGTTGTGAATACTGGTGTGGACCATTGCTGCTTGACAAAGTTCCAGCATTTTGACTTTGCTGATGGACCACATTTCTGCAGTACCTTTTTGCTTTTTTGTTAATGATTCCCACTATTAATGCCTTTCTTTTTGGGGAAATTTGTGCAGGCTTTGAAAAATGATAAAAATGTGTACAATGGTAGACTCCCTTAACAAAATAATTATTGGAAACAAATCCTTGCCACCCTGAACCAAGAATTTCTTTGTGCCTTCTTAGTTGCACCAAGAACAGGAAAGTTAGAGATTTACTAGACACACCTGACCCCAAGGATAAGATGCATACTTTTCACATCCAGAGTCTGAGATAATTAAAGGCAAGAGTTCAGTTAATAAATAAAGAGAAATTAGAATGGAATGGTACAATGGAAAAAGAGTGAGAGCTCAGGATCTTTACTTTTGGGAGTGTTATGAGGGGAACAGGCCTATACAGTAAATTTAAGAAATTATAGTATAGTGTCTGTTCCCCAGAAGAAGTCTTTTTCCCAAGGTCAGGCATTTGGAAAAGGGTCCCCATTACTTCCGGGAATTGGGGAAAGTGACTGCCTAGTAGCTAAAGCACTCATTCTTCTTATCTGTAGCAGGAGAATTTTGTGGTCCTTTCATTAACATATGGCTGGTGTCTATTATCAAGATCAAGGCTATCTTCCTCAACTCATAATTTCAAGCCACACACCAGCTCCTAAGACTTCTTTTCTCCTTTTTAATCCTACATGTAATTATAGAGTGTAAACAATATCTTTTTCAATTCAATGCTCCTGGCAGCCATCTTGATTCACCCTCAGATCATGTCCACTTCCTCCTTCTTTCTAACCACTGCAGACTCCACACATCTTAGAGTCCTGAACCCTCTCCCCAAGCAATTCTCCAGGAAAATATACAATTGAGTGCTTGTTATCTTCCATTGTTACAGCTCTTGAAGACAGATGAAAATGGTGATTTGGAAATGCACAGGGTTTTTAGTGTGTCTTATGCTTTTTTCGATTAAACATTTTAACACTAACATGGTTGAAACATGTTGACAAAACAGCACTCATTGGGGAACATCATCTGCTCTTGCACTTGTACTCAGCAGCCTGACACATAAGGGTCGTGAGTTCAAATGTATTCCTGAATAATTATGGATTTCCCAGCCAAGCTGAATAACAAACAACATTGCAAGGGAATATGTGAAATTATGAAAGCCAAAATGAGGAACAAACTCTCAAAGACATAGCAGTTTAGGGCTACTATGAATAAAGCTGCTATGAACATAATTGAGCAAGTGACCTTGTGGAAGGATGAAGGAGCATCTTTTGGGTACATACCCAAGAGAGGTATAACTGTGTCTCTAGATAGGTCAATTCCTAATTTTTGAAAAAACCACCATATTGATTTAAAGCTGTACAAGTTTCCACTCCCCCCCAGCAATAGAGGAATGTTTGCTTTCTTCCATATCCACGCCAGCTTGTGATTTTTCTTGTGTTACTGATCTTAACCATTATGAGAGGTGTAAAATAAGTCTCAAATTACATTTTATTAGCACATCCTTGATTGCTAAGTGTGGAACATTCCTTTAAGTGTTTCTCATCATTTTAGATTCCTCTGTTGAGAATTCTGTCTTTAGATCTGTACTTCATTTTTATTAGATTATTTGGTTTGTTCATGCCAATTTTCCTGATATTTTTATTATCCTAGGTGAGGCAACTGAGAACCACATAGACAAACATGATATGTACTCACTTATAAGTGGGTATTAGCTGATAATTAAAGAATAATCACAGAACAATCCAGAAACCCAGAGAAGATAAGTAAAAAGGACAGCCATGGGGAGGGATGCACAGAACCCCCTAGAAAGAGGAAATAAAATAGTTTTGTGAGTGGATGGGCAGTAGGAATAGGAATGATCAGAAGAGGAAGCAAAGGACAGAGGGATAGAACACATGAAGAGAAGATTGGAATGAGGAAGATATTATGAGACAGTGTGAAAACGTAGTGCAGTGGAAATTTCCAGGAAGCTATGCATGTGGCTGAAGTGAGAACTCCAAGTAATTGAGAATAGAGAACATGAACTGGCCAGCTTCTGTAGCTACACAAGGCTCCCAGGGGTGGGACTCATAACAATAGAGCCAAAAACAAATTTGAACCACACTTGTCCTGTCTACATGATACTCTGGGGCAAATGCAGCTCAGAGCTTATATAATGTCCAACCAATGAGTTGTATAACATGAGACACAGGCCACAAGAGGGAGCCCATGTCCAACACTGCCTGGGTGTACAAGAACTGAGTGATGAATGGCTCAGAGAATTTTTTTTTGGAGTTGAGGATTGAACCAAGGGCCTTGCACTTGCTAGGCAAGCACTCTACCACTGAGCTAAATCCCCATTAAGGTAGAACCAAATACAGTTGACTAAAAGGAAAAAGTCAGTGAAATGATTCCTAATTCTATTCTACTATACTCAGAGAATGGTGCCCATTTCACCACTGGACTGCCATATGAAACTACCTAGTGATTTTCTCTTCAAAACACAAATTTTTTATTTCTTTGTTTCTTTTTCACTGGAGACCTGCATGAGTCATCAGTAGTAAACATGCAACAAAGTCAAAATTTTCTCTAAGAAATCATCCCATTGCTTTTAATTCTGACTTACTCAATTTTCCAGGGAAGGGAGAAAGTAAGAAACATTTGGAGTCAAAATGTCATAGAAATGATCTCTGGCTATATTTTTCCTGGAGTCCATTTCCCACTGAAATGCAATAACCTTAACCTCTACATCATTACTCTCAATTCTCCCATCTTAGCAGGCCTACAAGATTAGCCCCTTAAGCTTTGTATACAGCTCTCTATGTCTTTTGCTATCTAAACTCTTAATGTCTTCAACAGTCCTAGGTCTTTAACAAAATCACCTTTGTTGTCCCATGTTTTCTCCTAACTTGCATGTTTCTTGCTGTGATTAAATTTTCCAATTCAAAGCATATTAAGTAATGAATGGGTTCATTGAATGATATAACCATACCATATCATATCATATCACATCATTGTGGGAGCTTAGGGTAGAAACTCAAGCTAGCACCTGAATGCAAAAATCCATGGGTAAACTCTGTTGACTTGCTTTTTCTCTTGCCTGGCTACTGTCTTGTGTCAGGTAGCTCCCATATCCAGCCCAGGCCCACTTGCTTATAGATATTGCCATGCTCAGTGGAAGAGGCTTCACACATTAATAATCAATCAATGCAATCTCTCAAACACACAGTAACTAACAATTCTGATCTGGAAACACTCTCCGTTGATGTTCTCCCACATGACTCTAGGCCACATCATGTTGAAAGCAAAAGCTACTTAAGACAAAGATACAATGATACCTCAGAAAGTTTTAGTAACTCAATACCAATGTATTAATTAACCTTATCAATCTTTAAGCAGAAAAATTTAAATATGAAGATAACAATTATTGGAAACACAGATATGTCTAGGAATGATGATAGACAACCCTCTAAGATCAAGAAAACTAAAAGTGTCTCTGTACACAAAGTTCACAAACAAACAGAAAACCTCAAGGTAATTATATCATGATATAATAAATTTTCATGAATATAAAAATTGGTGATGGTTCATTATTTTTTAGAGAAACAATATAATTAGATGGCAATAAAACTAAAAACATACGGGCGGTGGTGGCGCACGCCTTTAATCCCAGCACTCGGGAGGCAGAGCCAGGCAGACCTCTGTGAGTTCAAGGCCAGTCTGGGCTACCAAGTGAGTTCCAGGAAAAGGCGCAAAGCTACACAGAGAAACCCTGTCTCGAAAAACCAAAAAAAAAAAAAAAAACTAAAAACATAGCTCCACTGAAAAAATAAAGTCACACCTTCATATATATATCATGGTCCTTTAATAAGAACTACAAGATTATAATCTAAATCACACTAAAAAAATCTCTGGTCATCTTTCATCCTGTGCATGCCAGTTCTCTCATTTGCTAATAATAAAAAATGAGTTAGGTGAGGAGGGTTTTTCTACCAAAATTAGAGAGATTCACTTGAAGCCCTCTGGTATTTTAACTTTATAGAAAATAATTTTGACTATTAAAAAATCTTATTCTCTTATGATAAAGAAAATAATATTTGTCAGAAGACACCAATTTTTTTTTTATACTTGATGACTACATGTGAGTCTTAATCAGTGGGGAACTGAAAACTTTTCCCAACAAAATAAAAGGTAACAGATTTTTCAATCAAAAGTATATGATTTATATTTTACATCTAAAACAACTTATTTTGCTTTAATTGTTTTATAAGTCACAAGTATTTTAAAAAAAACAAGTTTATCCTCATTTTTATGAATATGTTATTATGTGAAATAAAGAATATCTTCTAAGTATGTTCAGGTGACACATTAGAGAAGAAGATGTCAGATCTCCTAGATCTGGAGTAGCAGGGGCATATGAACCTCCCAAGTTGGGTGTTGGGATGTGAACACAGATTGTTTCCAAACACATGTGCTGAGACACTGTCAAATCCCCATAGTACATTCTATCCAATAAACTAAAAGTCTATCATAGATTAACAACAAGAATGTCAGGCGGGGGTGGTGCACACCTTTAATCCCAGCACTCTGGAGGCAGAGCCAGGCGGATATCTGTGAGTTCAAGGCCAGCCTGGTCTACCAAGTGAGTTCCAGGAAAGGCGGAAAGCTACACAGAGAAACCCTGTCTCAGAAAAAAAAAAAAAAACCAACAAGAACAACAAATTGTAAATAAATACAGATGTTAATAAATGATTTATCAGGATAATGATGCATCAATATTAATATATTGAGTGTGGTAAATCTGTAGCATGAATACAATCCAAAGAATACTCCCAACAATTTATAACAGGATACCTGATTCCAAAGGTAAACGCAAAGTGGTAACTCTCAGAGGGCTCATAGGATTATGAAAAAGTAAGACACATATTTACACAATGTGACTTCTATATTTACCACAAAGTTACAACCATCAAGAGTATGTACAATATTTGAGAATGAATAAAGTAGATCGAGAGAAAAAGCCAAGAACAAAAGCAGAAAAATAAAATCAACTTTGAATCATGAGACAAAAGGAAGCACACAGAGGAAATGTGGGATCATGACAAATATTATCCAACTACCAATAATTCTATGTGTATAGAAATTAAATAAACACAAATTTCACAACTCCCACAAAATTAACTCAAAGTAACCTTTAAATGCTGTTTCTGACCCTGTAGCTATGGGTATATCTTCCAAACAGAGAGGCCCAAAGCTCTAGAGCTTTCTTGACAAATAAAAAATTTATGAAAAAAACCTCATGCCATGTCTCTGTGAACTCTCATGTCCCCATGTAGTTTTAGACCCCAGTCCCAATGATGCCGAATCACAAAACAGTTTAGAAGAATAATTTAATGTCTATTTCCTGCCACATGGGTTATGATACATGATCTAGAATCTGCTCTTTCCACTTGCCTAACAACATGCAAATATATTACAGATATCACAGCCTCCCATATCCAGAGAAACAGAGCCTCCCCATTATCACTGAATCCACACTCATAGAGCCTCAGGAAAGAAGAGACATTTTCCAGATCACAATATGGACCAACAGAACCACAGTCTGGGTCATGGTCCTTCACAGTCACAGAAGCTCTGACAGCTCAGCAGAACTTCTACTCTTGGTCTGGGGTCAGTGGTCCCCACACTCACCATGGCATGGATTTTGGTCTTCCTCACAGCTCCTACATCAGAGCAAGATGGGAATCCTGGAAAGAACCTGCAAGTTTCTTCCCACGGGTGTTCCTAATTGCTAAGCCTTCCTGAGGTCCCACATTAGCTAAGACCACCCAGCTCAGACTCAGGACAGAGGCGGCTCCTCCACTGGGTGATCAGAGATCAAATGACACACACAGCACAGGCCTTCTCAGCTCTGCCCTTCCACCTTAGGAGTAGGCAGGATGCTAATCTGAGAAATCTGTATTTTCAAAATTCTTCCAGTCTCCCAGAGTACTTCTTGTTCTCCTTCCCAAGCACACATTTCTTTGTGTACAAATACACACTGATTGTCCAGTGTAGCCAAACCTTTGCTTCATATATTGGAAATCCTGCAGCCAAACACAAGTCACATTCAAACAGTAACTGTTGTAACTATGTGGAGTCCAACGTGGTGGCAAGAGTTTCCACCTAAAAACTGAGAAAAAAGATTCTAAAACGGAGCTAAAAACAGTTCCTAATTGTCTCTCTCAAATGAGCGGCAGCTGCCGGTTTGAGCTACTTGTGGGTTCCTGGCGTGCGTGCTCGACCTGCCGTATGGCAGGAATGAGGCCTCTGCAAGTGGCACATTAAGCTGCATGGTGGATTTAGACTTTGCTAATATAAAACAAAAAAGTTTCTGGGCTACACGCTGCTTGGATAAAAGCATAGACCCACGATAGCTCCCAGAGCTGGCGGTAAACGTAGCCATGTTGGGAAGCTGAGGTGGGTGGAGCCAGCAGCCACAGCTGCTGCAATTTAAAGCAATAAATTCGCAATAAGACAGATTCAGATGTAATAGTTTACAATGTGTGTAAAATATACGTAGGCTTGAAAGAGAAAAAAAAAGGTGTTATATACAGTTATAGAAACAAATACATAGTTTTAAAAAATAAAGTCTTTAAAGAGACAGTAAAATTAATATAGAAAATAAGCCACATAAAGATGAATATTACACAGAGAATCTGGATTGTGTTGTCTTTGGGATTCTTAACTACAGAGAGATATTTGATTACAAAGGAAGCTGAGTTAAACCAATATGTATACTTTAAAGATACCTTAACTTCAAAATTTGGATGTAAGGATGTGTTGCTTTGGAAAGGAGACTCTGCTTTTGTTCTCACAGAAAGCCAAAGGCTATGGATTTGTTCAAGATTAAGATACATCAGGTTTGACCAGCCAAGGCCACCTGAAAGGTCTCCAATGACACCATGGCCCAGATAATCCAACATCCAAAATGGTTTGAAGGCAACTGGCTCAGACGATACAGCCTCACGGACTACTCCATGATCCTAAAATTTTCTTTGTATCCCCATAAGATACAGCGTCCCCCTCCAGCAGGAAGCAGTAAGAGAAGCTACGCCCAAATTCCCAAATTATATGTAATTTTACTTTGTTAAGGTTAAAACCTTTCTTTTTGAAAAAAAAAAAGAAAAGGGGGAAGTGCTGTGGGATGTTCTGTATGTCACATGTGTTGCTGATTTAGTCAATAAAGAAAACACTGATTGGCCTTTGGCTAGGCAGGAAGTGTAGGCGGGACAAGGAGGAGAATAAAGCTGGGAAGTGGAAGGCTGAGTCAGAGAGACACTGCCAGCCACCATGATGACAAACAGCATATGAAGATGCCGGTAAGCCACGAGCCACATGGCAAGGTATAGATTAATGGAAATGGATTAATTTAAGCTGTAAGAACAGTTAGCAAGAAGCCTGCCACGGCCATACAGTTTGTAAGCAATATAAGTCTCTGTGTTTGTTTGGTTGGGTCTGAGTGGCTGTGGGACTGGCGGGTGACAGAGATTTGTCCTGAAATGGGCCAGGCAGGAAAACTCTAGCTACAACTATGTAAATGTTAAAAACAAAAAACAGGCCAAGAACTAGAAAACTATTAGTGGTCAATGGTAGGGATTGTAGGTAAGAAAGAGAGTGTGGACATGACATAGTTATAATCTCAGAATAACTTGGAAGAGTTGGAACTGAATTCATGGCCAAGTGTTCCAGATACTAGGGATTTGTATGAGAGCAAACTAAGGATTACTCACATGCATTTTTTTTCCCTGAGGCTACACATCTTAAACAAGGAAAATAGCAGTCCTGTTAGGCAGGGGCACACCATTTTATCCAGATTGTCTATAGTGGTTGACCAAGCGTAACTACAGTAATTCTGTTTCAATACAGGGTCAGTCCTTTATCCAGATTACTGAATGTGCTACTCTGTAGACCCCAAGAAACAGCCAGTCAGGACATTTGTGGATCATCTAAAATTGGTTACATCACTCCACATCACTCATCTCAAATACTGTTGAAACAGGAAAGCTCTCACCCTCTGTCCTGTCCCTCCATTTCTGGACTTTCAATGCATCAGCTTCAAAGATGCTCAGTGAACTCAATGCTTGCACAGGTCCCTCTTCATTTTACGTCCCCCCAAAAAGCCAGAATGACTGGGGGACACTCATTAACTTCTCCATTTTTCCTTCTCTCTGTGTCCAGCCTAGAAGAAGATGCAGGACTGTCTTTCCAGCACTGGGCAGCAGAGGCAGGTTTAAGTGTTCTATGCAATTCTCAATTACTTAGCATGAGGCAAGCTTGGGCTACAGGAAACACTGCTCTACACAGAAAATCAATTATCAACAGCTCTTGATAGACAAGGAATGAAACAATGAATGACCTAGACACATTAGAGAACAGAAACAAATAGATAAGATCATTAATGCTCTTTAAAATGTTGAATATAATACCAGCAAGTGATATTTTAAAGTGATAAAAATAATGCATTTTTCAAGATAAAAAACTTAACTATGACAGGTGGTGGTGGCACACACCTTTAATCCCAGCACTCCGGAGGTAGAGGCAGGCAGATCTCTGTAAGTTTGAGTCCAGTCAGGACTGCAGAGTGAGTTTCAGAAAAGGGTCTAAAGCTACACAAAAAAACCATGTCTCAAAACAAAACAAAACAAAAAATAAACCTTAGCTATATTGACTTTAAAAAAGAGTGGAACTTTCTCTAGTAGAGGGAATATCATTAATAAAAGATAGGTTGATCTTACCATATGCCCTTGTTGGCTGCTGTGATCTGTAACCTGACACACAGTTACAGTCAATGGCCTTTTTTTGAAACCTCTGAGCTGACATAACTGTGTCAAGCAAGACTGAACATATCTGCATAGGAGAGTTACCTAATTGAAAATTCAATATCATTTGGTGCAAGTTGACCTTCCCAAATTGAACACAAACCAGTCTGGTCTGTCTTCATTCACAAGTCATCAATCAGTACATGCTGGGAAATTATAAAATTACTCCTCCTGCTACAATCAGGTTTGTTTTCATAATGGTGACTCCAGCTGATTGCCTACCCTGTTTCCCCAGCAGTGTACACAATAAACTATTCCTTCTATTCTGGTCTGAAGGTAGAAACTATGCTCCACATGCAAATCTCTTTCTTTTTACTGCAATAAATATGCACTGCATCACTCAAATGGATAATTTTGAAACTCTGAGGTGAAACAATCATTTATTATAAGATTTTTAATGTGATACATAGAGAACAACAAAATCATTGCCATACAGTGCAACAGACTGGGACCAAGGCTACTGGTTTAAACATAAGAGAACTTGTTTCAGAAACATTTTTCTAACAGGATTGAAATGCAGCTGTTCTAGAATTAAAATGCTTTCCAAGGGAGAAGTCACTCAACACATTTCAGAGATTAATGAAGAAAAATCTCTTTAATGATTACATACATCCATCTCCTGCTAATGCTAAAAGGAAAGCCAGCTTAGAAGAGATTTTGCATTGCATATATGCTAATCAACCTTGTGACATTTATTTTCAGGCTTTAGGTTACACTTTCAGCAATTTAAATAGGAACAGAAGAGAGTAAGTCTACTCACTTAGACAGAGGAAAGACTTACACAGCAAATACATTTGTAAAATTCTTTTTTTCTTTCTTTCTTTTTTTTTTTTCCTTTTCAAGACAGGGTTTCTCTGTGTAGCTTTGGAGTCTGTCCTGGAACTCACTCTGTAGCCCAGGCTGGCCTCAAACTCACAGATATCTGCCTGCTTCTGCCTCCCGAGTGCTGGGATTAAAGGCATGTGCAACCACCGCCCGGCTCCAAAATTATTTCTTAAGTACCCCAGTGATGTGAAACAGCAGGATCTTCTTCAGTGACAGGGTTCTGAGGTGAAGGTCACAAAAGATGAGAAAGAGAGGAAAAGTGTAAGGTAGAAAAGATAACAGCTGGGGTGGGGAGGTCTTATACAAACTATGTCTCATGTCACCTAAGCTTCTTAAAAATAATAGCACCTTGCATACTTCTTCCAGGGGTGAAATGAAAGGAAGTGGGGCACTTCTAGGATGTCAGCAGAAAGTATCATACAATGGTGCAGACTCAAAGAAGAGGCTATTCAAACAATGCTGTACAAGGGGAAACAGGGCATCTCAGGAACAATACTGACTAAGCCCACAGTGATCTGTGGACTGATATCTATAGCCCCATGTGGTGGAAAGAGTTGGTTTCTCAGGATCTGAAGTAACTGCACCACAAACACCCAGGTTCCAGACCATTGCTAGTTCTCCAAATCATATTCCTGGTTTTCAGGAAGGAGCTCGGTTTTATTATCAGTACACCAGGCCCATAGGGAAAGCTTCGTAGCCCTAGGTCCAAGGTTATAACTAGCTGACACAAGAATTTTCCTAATCTATGCCTGAGGGCCTGAATGAAAGCCTTGCTTGATCAGGGAATTCTTTAACACATTAGTGTTTTATTTTCTTTTTATTCTTATTTCCTTTTTTTCTTTTCTTTTTTTTTTTTTTTTTTTTTTTTGTATTTTCAAGACAGATTTTTCCTGTGTAGCTTTGGAGCCTCTCCTGGAACTCGCTATGCAGAACAGGCTGGCCTCAAACTCACAGAGATCAACCTGCATCTGCCTCCTGAGTGAGTGCAGGGAAAATAGGTGTGTACCACCACCACCACCCGGCTAGTGTTTTACTTTTCAAATAAATTGACATATTTGTCATATTGTCCATCTGGCAGAACTATGCTTTTATCAAGAAGAAAACTGGAACTTTATGGCATACCAGGATATAAAGTTGGTTGTTACCCTGTAATGCCTCAACAAGCAGCTTGTTAGAGTCCCATTTTTGATTCAGTGGCTTGTTTTAAATAAGCAGTGGCTCCTTTGTAATGTTTTGGAGCCAAACAAATTTGTATCCTACTGTCTTAATCTCTAACAGGCCTGACTACAATGCACTTACCTTTGAGGTTTTTTGGGTTTTTTTTTTTTGAGATAGTGTTCCCTCAACTAAATTCTATTTTGTGAGACTTACTATCTCCAAAGAATTAGTAAATCCTTTATATCACCAATTCTACTCTTCTACATCACTCGTTAATAGTGGAGTGTTACCTAACACATTAGATGCTTTTTACAACCTCCAAAAAATTAACTATATAAGGATCTTACACATGAAAGTGAAATTCAAAGTGGTGAACCTCTAAAAGGTACTGGAAAGTACTCTCCATTTTTGACAACTTTCTTTCCATGGGTGCACCAAAAGCATTTTGAAGTTTACTAAAAAAACATTTCTTTCTTTTATTTTTTTGTTTTTTGTTTTTTGAGATAGGTCTTTTCTGTGTCATTTTAAATGCTTGTCCTGGATCTCACTCTGTAGAACAGGCTGACCTTGAAATCAAACAGATTGTCCTAACTCTGCCTCCCCTGTGCTGGGATTAAAGATGAGGGCCACCCTCACTTGGCACAAAAATGTTTCTACACACAGCTCCCTGCACCAAATTCTGTGAGCCGATTCAGCCCACAGACCGAGGTTATTCAGAGGCCTGACCCTGGGTCCAGGGAGTTTCAAGTACCACATGGGTCTTCACAGGACTGGGATTTTGCAGGCAGGTTCCTACCCAGATCAAAGGAAGTCTCACCACACTGGATCCCACGCCTCATCATCTCCAGTCCATCTGGAGATAGCAGCCCTTCACTCACCAAGTCATGGTTTCCCTGCTTGGCCATGCTCTCGGCTCAGCTCACTGTAGCAGGACTCACAGCACACCACACAAAACTACTGGAACCAGCTCTTCTTCAAAGCCAAGTCTGAAGCCAGTGGCAGGAAGAACCCTGCACGGCTTCTGACTGGCAGGTCACCTGGAGCGCCTGATTGGCTAGTGAGGCCTGAGTGACAATAGCACCTCCCACAGGGATACAGTGTGCTTAAAGACACAGCACAATGGTTCCTGACCCTGCCTTCCACCCTAGACAAAGACTTTTTCTAAATCAGCAGAGATGTGCATATTGACAGCACTTGCCCGTGACTCCAATAGCTGACTATGCTTTCTCCCTCTACTCCATAGGCACTTCCCCTTCCCCCCCCCAAGGACACAATGTGGCTAGCTACCTTGTACAGACCACTAAACTATATGGGGTGGAGTGATTCCTTGTCACACAGGTAAAAGGGATTCCGGAATATTAACAACTAAAGAGACATTTAAAGACACACAAAGAGAGTGTTTATTATGTGAATTAATACTGACATCAGGTGAACTGAAGGTACTTTTTACCTAGTTGTCATAGGGACTTCAGACAACCAGCAAAGAAAAGCAGGAACTTGCTCACAACCGAGAAAATATGTTCATTGCTTTAGGAATTTTATTACAGAAATTCAGAGAAAACAATTGGCAAATTAATAATAATACAGAGTTGTCTTCATGGATGTTGTTTACGCTGCGGTGCTGCTCCTCACAGCTCGTGTCCGCCAGCAGCAGCCATGCCAGCAGAGGAGCGTGCTGATTGAAAGAATCACAGCCATGGTTACCTTTTTAGAGCTTTATTGGGAAAGAGGGGAGAGAGAGGGGGGGGGGAAGGGGGGAAGAGGGAGATGGGGGGCTGACGGGAGGAAGGAGTAGAAAGGAGAGGAGACAGAGAGCACACAGAGGTCCTATCCGCTTTTTCGGCTGGGACGCAGTCGAAGGCTGATGACCTAATTAAGGAACAAATCCTTATATCCCAGACTTTCCCTTATTATAAAAAAGAAGGTAGATGGGACTAGGGGCATCGTTCCTCTCAAAAACTGCTTCCAGCTGACTCTTGGACATCAGTTGGCTCTAGGGGAATGGAGAAGGGGAGTTTTCCGAGGTAGACAGGTGTTGTGGAATGCTATCTGTCATCTGTTTGCTCTGGAGCCATATCCCTCTTGGTTGTGGCTGGGAACTTTTTGTTTGTCAAGATGCTGGTGACACAGAAAAAAAACTTAGAGAGATAAAAAAAATCATGATTATTTTATGTCGACATTTATCTGAGGCAGATCCAGCCTGTCCCTATGGATTTTGAAACATGTTAAGCTTTATCAGAGACAGATTATTTTAAAGCACCTGTTTCCTTTACTAGTTCAGCATCTAGTAGACAGGTGATCAATTGTTAAAAGCATCTCATAGTAATAGATGTTTACATTAAAGTTTTTTTGTAGTGCCCAGACTCTTTTGGGTCTAGGGGTGTAAATACCTTTTAGCTGTTAGTTTCTTACTTGATGATCTCTGGACTCTGGTTCTGTGGTGGTCCTGTACCATTAGCTGAACAGTGAGTTAGAACAGGGAACTGGGAAGAGAAAAGCTTGTGGTGCATAAGAATTTATTTTTTTGGAATTAGGGACAAGGCAAAGATCAGGGCCCTGTCTGTATGCATGTGAGAAACAAAGACAGTGGATCTGGAGTGAAACAATGAGCTCTTATTTTAGGTGGAAATCTTTTTTCATTAAGTAACTCTGAACATGCAATTAAATCTTTCCAGAGGTGGTAAGGCTGTCCTCTGTACCCAACAATAAAGGAGAGGTGGCATCTCAAAACTCCCAGGACTGAATCAGTGGCTCTGGTGTCCAGAAGGAAAGAAACAGATAGCTTCACTGCTGAATTCTGGGTTCCCTGCCATGTCTGTAACCAAGCCTAGGTCTGCAGGAGGTCTTAGCTTGATGTACCCATGCATCTTGGTGCCTGGGGGCAGTCAGCTGACACTTTGTCTTTCTAGGTGACACTTTTAACAAGGCTGTTGATGGCCTGGCAGGACATTTGCTAGCCTGTGGCTTCTTCCTCACTTAAAACACAGACCCAACAGCTTTTGGGAGTCAGCAAGTGCCACTACTTGGCAATTTTGTTTTCAGGCTTTTATCTCTTTCCTGGCACACCTTAAAAGCCACAAATGACTTTTTGCCTGTGGAGTCAGGAGCCTTGATCTCCAGATGCTTAAGTTTTAGTCAGGAAGGTCTGGGGAACAAGAGACAGATTTTATTCCATGTCCTGAATTTTTTTTCCTGATCACTAATGAGTTAAGGACAGCTTTTGGAAGATCTGCCAATAGGCAGACTATAAACCGATCCCATTGGAAGACTTGTCTGAGGCTATAAGCTGATTTTTGGCTTAAGAGCCATCCTGACTACTGTAAACTTATTTGTATTATACCAATACCAGAATTCTCACAAAGATAGAGAACAGATATGCAGAAAGCATCATTAAAAAGTCACTTAACAGCATTGTTTACTCTGCTGTTAGATGAATGGTTATGATGAGTTTTATTAACCTTAGAATAAAGCTGCTTTGGCCTCTGAGCAGGCTGGGTTTGCCAAGGGCCACAGCTGCTTCCAAGACAATAAGGAGTTGATTTAACTATCCCTGGCTACTGTCTGTCTGAGGGCTGTGAACTCATGGTAAAGAATTTCATTCTTTATTTTGTCTCACTTAAAAAATATTTATATGATGTTTTGTCTGTTCATACTGTTCTAGCCTACAGAGGCCAGAAGAAGGTAGGAGGTGCCTGGAACCAGAGTGACAGCAAATGGTTTCCTACCTTGTGGGTTCTGTAAATGGAGCCTGGGTCCTCTGTCACAAAAGTCAGTGCATTTATTGCTCAGCCATCTATCTAACCCCTTTTATTTAAAATTTTTTCCCATAAATTTTTTTTTTTTGTTTTTTTGAGACAGAGTTTCTCTGTGTAGCTTTGCGCCTCTCCTGGAACTCACTTGGTAGCCCAGGCTGGCCTCAAACTCACAGAGATCCACCTGGCTCTGCCTCCCGAATGCTGGGATTAAAGGTGTGTGCCACCACCGCCTGGCTTCCCATAAATTGTTAATTAATAGATATTGCTTCTCTATACTTTAACACATTGGCACAGCAGATCATTTCCTAAATATAACACCATTAGCACAGACACTGAGCACAACAATTAATAAATGGGACCTCTTGAAACTGAGAAGCTTTTGTAGGGCAAAAGACATGGTCAATAAGACAAAAAAACGGCCAACAGAAAGGGAAAAGACCTTCACCAACCCCACATCAGACAGAGGACTGATCTCCAAAGTATATAAAGAAGTCAAATCCGGGTGGTGGTGATGGTGGTGCATGCCTTCAATCCCAGCACTTGGGAAGCAGTTCAAGGCCAGCCTGGGTTACAGAGTGAGTTCCAGGACAGGCTCCAAAGCTACATAGAGAAACTCTGTCTCGAAAAACAAAACAAAACGAACAAACAAACAAAAAAAGTTTGCCTTTCAGGTTTGGGGATTTAGCTCAGTGGTAGAGCAATTGCCTAGCAAGCACAAGGCCCTGGGTATGATCCTCAGCTAAAAAAAAAAAAAAAAAGAACTCAAGAAACTAGACATCAAAATATTGAACAATCCAATTAAAAAATGGGCTGAAGAGCTAAACAGAGAATTCTTAAAAGAAGAATATCAAATGGCTGAAAGACATTAAAAGAATTGCTCAACATCCTTAATCATCTGAGAAAGGCAAATGAAAATGACTCTGAGATACCACCTTACACCAGTCAGAATGGCTATGATCAAAACAACTGAGGAGAGCCAATGTTGGAGAGGATGTGAAGCAAAGGGAACACTCTTCCACTGTTGGTGGGAATGCAAACTTTTCAACCACTGTGAAAATCAGTATGACGGTTTCTCAGAAAATTGGGAATTGATCTACATTAAGACACAGCCATACCACTCTTGGGCATATACCCAAAGAATGCTCAATCATACCACAAAGATACATGCTCAGCTGTGTTCATAGCAGCACTATTTGTGATAGCCAGAACGTGGAAACAACCTAGATGCCTGTCAACTGAAGAAAGGATTAAGCAAATGTGTTACATATACACAATAGAGTACTACTCAGCAGAGAAAAACAATGACAGCATGAAATTTGCAGGCAAATGGATTGAAGTGGAAAATATTATCCTGAGTAAGGTAACCCAAACCCAGAAGGACAACATGGTATGTACTCACTCATAAGTGGATTCTAGATACAAAGCAAAGAACAATCAAACACCAACACACAGAACCAGGGAGGCTACATAGCAGAGGGGGACCCTAGGATGACTGTGGCTTTATAATAAGATTTGGATCTATTCAATTACTGGGCAAGCCTCAATGAAACATTTCACTATTAGGATATTAATTGGTACTGTATCAAGCTGATAATAGAAAAATAAATAAAAAATTAATATTAAAAAAGATATTATTTCTCTTTCCTTTTTTATTTCTTTGTTCACTAATTTTCCAAATATCTTCTAAACTCTTCCTTGTTAAGTGTGGGTGAATCAGTATGCTGAAATATATGAATACAACCTACTGCATCCATTGTTGTTGATTGTACATACATGGATAACTGGCTGACCATGTTATATTGGACAAATCATTAGGGAGCTATTTCCTGCCTTGTTGTCTCAAATGGAGGAGAATTCTACTTTTTAATCAGCACCAGTTGTCTGACCTTGACTACTGCCTTGGACAGAAAACATAATCAAGAACAGAAAATTTAGGATAGAATGTGCCTTACCAGTTAAAAGCCCTGAAGATTCTTTCAGAGCATCCAGCTTCCATTCCCAGTACATATAAATGCTCACTAATATATATGACTCCAGTATTAGGGATTCTGACACAATCTCCTGCTCTCTCTTGCTGTCTTAAGAATAGGAAACTTAGACCATAAAGATTATATTTCAAGGTGTGTGTGCTATTACATTCTTTTAGTACCAGCAATATGGACACAGAGACAGGAAGATCACAGAAAGTTTTGAAGCCCATGCTACATAGTCTACACACACACACACACACACACACACACACACACACACACACTGGAAATGAACAAAACTAAATGACAAAGTAAAAGGAGAACTGGAGAATAGGGACAATATAATACCGATTAAAGTCATTTCAAGTGTCTGCCACCGGTGCCCATTGAACTTTGTTCAAAACAAGTATGGCCAAGCATGAAAGCACATGCCATTAATCGCAACCACTGGAAGAAACTGAACATATTTGACAGTGATTCAAAAACCTCACCCTGCACCCTGAACTGCCCATCACAATCTGAGTGTTATCAAACCCAGCAAGTCATAAAAAGAGACCTGCACAGCAACAATCTATTATCAAGTGAAAAAAGTATGTAGCAGATGAGGTCCAAGAGCATCCTAAAAGCACAAACAAGCCACATCAAGAAGTTCCCCAAGCTGGGTGGTGGTGGTGCAAGGCCTTTAATCCCAGCACTGAGGAGGCAGAGCCAGGTGGATCTCTGTGAGTTCGAGGCCAGCCTGGGCTACCAAGTGAGTTCCAGGAAAGGCACAAAGCTACACAGAGAAACCCTGTCTTGAAAAACCAAAAAAAAAAAAAAAAGTTTCCCAAATGCCTATGGTTTCTACTTCTGTTACAATGCCTTCTGCTGCCAAGCATTCACCTATAGTCTCATGGGGTATTCCCTTTGATTGGCTGACTGAGGAGGAGAAGACTAGGGTGGGGTTTAATGATGTTTCTGTACATCATGCAGGCACCACTCAGAAATGGACAGCTGTAGTATTTCAACCTGATTCTTTCAGCCTGAAAGACACTGGTGGGGCTGGAGAGATGGCTCAGTGGATAAGAGCGATGGCTGTTCTTCCAGAGGTCCGGAGTTCAATTCCCAGCAACCACATGGTGGCTCACAATCACTTGTAATGAGATCTGGCGCCCTCTTCTGGCATGCAGGCAGAACACTGTATACATAATAAATAAATCTTTAAAAAAAAAAAAGACACTGGTGAAGGGAAATCTACATAGCGGGCAGTAAGTCAGGCAGTACACAGGGTCATACAGTTTGTTTGAAAGGAAAAATGTCCAAATGTACAACTATTCTCTGAGTGGCAGACTGTAGACAAAGATTGACTAGATATTCAGGAACTGGGAAAGAGCATGGTTGAGAAATTGGTGAGAAATACATCTGGGGAAGAAGTATGTGGATAGACCTCTTCAAATGGCCAAAGGGTGTGAAGACATCTATATCCCATGTACATGTTCAGCAAAAGGTGACAAGCTGAGTTCAATAATCAGATAGTAAGAATGATTCTGTAGACAGTCAGCCTCTTTTCCCAGCCATTCATGTCATTGCCCAATGGGCCCAAGAACAAAGTGGCCATGGCGGCAAAGATGGGATCGATGCATGTGCTCATCATGAAATTCCACTCACCACAGCTGATCTGGCTACTGTTGCTGCTGTGTGCCAGATCAGCCAACAAGCGAGAACAACACTGAGCCCCAGGTATGGCCTGATAGAAGATGGAATTGATTTTGGTCTTTTGAATACAAGGTTACAGTACCCATTACGTGGCAACATCTGGATGGCTGGGGAAAGGTTCTCCAGAAGGCAGTATATGCTCTGAATCAGCATCCAATATATGATAAGTTTCTCCTATAGCCAGCATCTATGGATACAAGAAGCAGGGTATGCAAAAGTGAATACTTCTACTCACTATCACTGCTAGTGACCAACTAGAAAAGTCTGTGCTTCCTCTTTCTGCAGCACTAACTTTTGCTGGCCTTGAAGTTTTTGTTCAGAGGCCATTGTGCTTTTGCCAGGAAGCATAACAAACTTTCCAATGGATTGGAAACTCAGACTGACCCCTGGTAATTTGGGGCTTCAAATGCCCTTAAAACAACAGACTAAGATAGGAATAACATCATCAGGATGGTTGATATATCAAGATTATCATGGGGAAATTGGACTGTCCCTCCACAATGGAGGTAAGAAGGATTATGTCTGAAATGTAGGAGATCCTTTAGGGCATCCTTTAGTAGCATCTCTAGGTGCTACTGTGCCCTGTGATTAAAGTAATTGGGAAACTACATTAATCTAACCCAAGAAGGATGACAAAGGGAACAGACCAATCAGGAATGAAGGTGTAGGTCACTTTTCCAGGAAAAGAACCATGACGCTCTGATGTGCTTTTAGAGGGTAAAAGAAATATAGAATGCATTGTACAGGAATGTAATTCTAAATACCATCTAAGGCCATGTGACCAGTTGAAGAAATGAGGATTATAACTGACATGAGTGCTTCTATTGTATTTTGCTAATACATTTGTACAGATATTTGTATGTTTTTTAGTTTCCTTATAATATGTTGCAACACCAATTAAGAGAAGATCATTTGATATCAGATGTAAGTTTGAGTTACTAGAAATATGTTCCTTAAGGGACATTGATATTATTCTAAATATATAATGGGTTTGTAATTTTATGTGGGATAGTTATGTTATCTTTAGACATAACTATGACCTGATTATTATATTTCATTTGGAAATTAATCATGACTTATGAAAATAGGATTATGTGTCTAGTTGGCAAGATGTGGATGATGACCAATATTATTAGTTGTAAAGTTTACTATATCTGCAATGAATTATAATTCAAAATGGAGGGCACATTTGTGATCTGGACCTTAAGGCAAGAAGAGAACATGCCTTTGATCCTGATCCTGAGGTTGGATGACCTGCGCCTTTAATCCAGACCTTAAGGTTAGAAGGCATACCTTTAATCTGGGTCACAACTTCTGCTCGAAGGACAATGGAAGGAGGAAGGTGATGTTTTAGTTTTTTGTGTTCTTTTCTTCACCTTGTCAGCACATCCATTTCTTCACTGGCTTTGAAGCCTAGTTTTGTTTTTTAAGATTTATTTATATATGTATATACGTATGCACCTATGTATGTATGTATGTATGTATGTATGTATGCATGTATGTATGTATATAGAATTCTGCCTGCATGTGTGCTTGCATGCCAGAAGAGGGAACCAGATCTCACTATAGATGGTTAGAAGCCACCATGTGGTTGCTGGAAATTAAACTCAGGACCTCTGGAAGAGCAGCCAATGCTCTTAAACTCTGAGCCTTCTCTTCAGCCCCAAAGCCTACATTTTTGGGATTCCAGCACCTACAAAAAATATCTGAGACCCCCAGACTTGTGAGACTGATCAGCTACTAGATACCTGGACTTTCTATTCATTCACAGCTAGCTGTTGTTGGACTGCAGCCTGTAAAGTATTCCAGTATATTTCTTTATATACCATGTATGTGTTCAGCAAAAGCTGAGGAGTTCAATAATTAGATAATAAGGATGACTCTTTCTGTGGACAGTCAGCCATTTTTCTAGCCATTCATGTCATTGCCCAATGGGCCCAAAAACAAAGTGGCCATGGCTGCAGAGATGGGATCAATACAAAAGCTCAAATGAAATTCCACTCACCACACCTGATCTGGCTACTGTTGATGCTGTGTGCCAGATCAGCCAACAACAGAGACCAACACTGAGAACCAGATATGGCCTGATAGAAGATGGAATTGACTTTGGTCTTTTGAAGACAATACATCACCAATTAGGTGGCAATGTCTGGAGGGCTGGGAAAAGGTTCTCCAGAAGGCAGTATATGTTCTGAATCATGGCAAGATTAGGTTAATTGTATTGGTAAGTTGATACATAGTCATTACTTAGTGGAAAGCTACTTTATTATTAATTTAATCAAGTAGGCATTCATTCTTTAATCTAACAAAATTCAAATATTAAGCTAATTGATGCTTAAAAGGGAAACACCAACATCAAAGCTCCAGTCACCAAGGAAGGAGAAAGTAAACTCTGTCTCCAGTTCTAAATCCATTATTTAGAAATGTAGTTAACTGATTGAATTATGTCACTGGGGAGATATCTCCATGGTTAAGAGCACTGAGTGCTCTTCCAGAAAATCTGGATTCAATTCTCAACACCCATGTGGTGGATCACAAGTGTCTGTAGCTCTAGCTCTAGGGGTCTGACACCCTCACACAGACGTCTGGTGATCTTGTCTTATCTATTCTTATGTAATCGTTGGAATGTTTGGAATGTCAGGTACTTTCCATTAGTTGCTGGGCTATCCTTGAGTGGATCTCTTAGTGGTGTAAGTTTATAGATTCAGGTTTTGCCTGACAGTAAGCCTGTCATGGCAGCTGTGTGGCCAAGCTGTTTTGAGCCCCCTACATCCTTCACCAATATCTTTTAGGCTTGTTCCAAAATGGGGTTGAAATGCTGCTGCTGTCCATTTGTGGGTGATTCCTGCATCATGTACAGAACCACCACATGGCCCTAGTCTTTTCTTACTGTGTCAACCAAATATAGGAAATACCCCATGTCCCCATGGATGTCTGCTTGGCAGTAGAAGGCATTATAACAGTAGTAGAAACCATAGGCATTTGGGCAACTTCTTCATGTATCTTACTTGTGCCTTCAGGACCTGCTTGGGCCTGATCTGTTATATACCTCTTCCATTTGATAATATATTGCTGCTGTGCATTTACTACTTTATAATTTTGCAGGTCTCATAGCACAGCTCAGGATGAGCGGTTCAGGTCACATGATAAGGCACTGGCAAACCTTCAAATGCTCAGTTTCTCTCATTGGCTGCAATTGATGTCATGTCCTTCATGGTTGGCCATACTATATTTTTTGAGCTGAGGATCGAGCACAGGGCCTACCACTTGCTAGGCAAGTGCTCTACCACTGAGCTACATCCCCAACCTTTTTTTGTTTGTTTGTTTTGTTTTGTTTTGTTTTGTTTTGGAGACAGGGTTTCTCTGTGTAGCTTTGGAGCCTGTCTTGGAACTCACTCTGTAGCCCAGGTTGGCCTCAAACTCACAGATCCGCCTGTCTCTGCCTCCCGAGTGCTGGAATTAAAGGTGTGCACCACCACTACCCGGTGGCTATACTTATTTTTGAAAATGTTTCTATTGGAAGCAGTGTCAGACACTTGAAATGATTTTAATGATTCCAATTCTCCAATGTTCCTATTTTTGTATTTTATTACATTTTGTTCTTTTACTGTGTCTGTGAGTGTGTGTGTTTTTGTGTGTGTGTGTTTGAGTGTGTTTGTGTGTTTGTGTGTGTGTCTGTGTGTGTGTGTGTGTGTGTGTGTGTGTGTGTGTGTGCATACACTATGTAGCACAGGCTTCACAACTTACTGTGATCTTCCTGCCTCTGTGTTCAGATTGCAGGTATTGAAAGAATGTAATACCACGCACAGCTTGACATATAATCTTTAGGGTCTAAGTCTCCTCTTCTTATGGTGGCCAGGGAGACCAGGAGACTGTGTCAGGATCCCTGATAATGGAGTTATATATAGTAGTGAGCTTCTATATGTATTGGGAATGGAAGCTGGATGCTCTGAAAGAATCTTCAGTGTTCTTAACTGGTAAGGCATTTTTTACCCTAAGTTTTCTGTTTTTGATTATGTTTCCTGTAAAAGGCAGTCTAGTCAGGGTCAGACACACGATAATGATTAAAAAGTAGAATTCTCCTTTAATTTCGAGAATAAGACAGGGATGAGCTCCCTAATTATACAACATAGTCACCCAAATATCCATATTTGTATGACCAACAATGAATGCAGAAGGTTGTTTTCATGTATTTCATCATACTTATTCACCAACACTTACAAAGGAAGACTTTAGAAGGAATTTGTGTAGAGAATAAATGAAGACATAAAAGGAGGAAGCAATGTAATATGTTTTAATTAACAATTGAAAGAAATTATTTGTACATTTTTAAATATTTGAAACTAATGTAAAACCACTATGGAAGTCAATATGGTATTTTCTCAGAAAATTGGGAATTAATCTACCTCAAGACATAGCCATACCACTCTTGGACATATACTCAAGGAATGCTAAATCATACAACAAAGATACCTGCTTAACTATGTTCATAACAACATTATTAATAATTGTCAGAAACTGGCAACAACCTAGATGTCTGTCAACTGAAGAATGGATAAGGAAAATGTGGGACATATACACAATGGAGTACTACTCAGCAGAGAAAAACAATGACAGCATAAAATTGCAGGCAAATGGATGGAACTAGAAAATATCATCTTGAGTGAGGTAACACAGACTCAGGACAAACATGCTATGCACTCACTCACAAGTGGATACTAGATCTAAAAAAAGGACAATCATACTGCAACCCACAGATCCAGACAGGCAGAGAGCGGGGGGACCCTAGGATGACTGTAGCTTATAATAAGTTTTGGTTTTATCCAATCCCTGGGCAAGCTACAGTGAAAAATTTCACTATTAGGATAAGAATTTGTACTGTACCAAGGTGAAAAAAAAAAGAGAAACATAATTTAAAAATTAAATAAACTAAAAAAATTAAAACAAATATCAAAACTAAACAAGAAACAAGGAAGAATTTAGAAGGTATTTGAAAAGGGGTTAAAACCTTGTGGTACAAGATGAACATCCCAGAGGCATTTTTTCCATCATTTTTATAATTTATGTATGGTTCTGCATGATTTTTATGTATAAATTCCTCTAAGTTTCTCCACTGTTACATTGTGTTCATGTTCAGAAATGGATTGGTTAACCTAGCCTGCTTAGGAATATGGAGAACTCTACACAACTAAGTCCAGATTCCCTATGTAAAATCCACATTCTTCCTTTGCTTAGAAAAAGCTTTGGAAAAGCATTCCATACTCTACCTTCCTCCTGCAGGTAAGAAATTTTTCTATTTTCTTCTGTCTTGGATATTTTGATGGCTATTCTTGGTAGGCAAACTGACTACCTCTGCAATTAACTAAAACCAAAATAGTTGGGTACACCTGTGAGGGATTTTTGAAGGGTTTTGAAATTAAAGAGCCATCTTTAATCTAGATCATTTGAGGTGATATCCACTTTCAGCTGCTTGGTGTCCATGCACACTTTTAAGCCCAGCACTGAGGAGGCAGAATCACTTGGGGTTTCTGACTTTGAGCCCAGCCTGGTCTACAGAATGAGTTCCAGGGCTACACCGATAAATCAAGTCTCAAAAACATTAAAAAAAAAAATCGAACAAAGTATAAGCTCCCCCTTTAATCTTGATCATACCTTCTGGTGCCAGCCTACATATATAAAGGACACTGGAGGAGAAAGCTTTCCCTTTGCCTGCTTGCCCTAGCTCTGGCTACCTACCAAGTTCATTCCTTTACAGCATTAGAGCCCACTTCCTTAGACGTGTGGTTTATACTGAAGACCAGTGGAGATATACAGCCTCATGAACTAAACAGCTACTGAATTCATCAAATTTCCATTGGCAGCTGCCGTTGATCCACTACCTGAACCATAGTTTGTGAGACATTTGAATAAATCCACTTCTTTATGCACGGAGAGATTTGTTCTATCATTTTAGGTAGAGAACCTTGAATAATGCAGTTGTTTTTTCCTTCACCTGCCCAGTGAGAAAAATGTGCTGGCTAACAATAGTGTTCATGAACACATTCTCCCTAGCTCAATTGTTCTCTAAGTACTAAATTATCCATGAAGACTACTCTTTTATATTATTAATTTGCCAAAAGTTTGTTCTGAATTTCTGGAATAAAACTCCTAAAGCAATGGACCTATTTTCTTGGTTTTGATCCAGTTTCTCCTTTTCTTTGCTGGTTGTCTGAAGTCGCTATGACAACCAGGTAAAAAGTACCTTCAGTTCACCTGATGTCAGCATTAAGTCACATAATAAAAACTCTCCTCATGTTCTTTAAATCTCTCTTTAGTTGTTAATATTCCTGACATTTTTTTCGTATGTAACAGGGAATCACTTCACTCCACATAGTTTAGTGGTCTATGCAAGCTAGCTAGCCACATTGTGTCTAGGAGGAAGAAGGGGAAGTTCCTATGGAGTGCAGGAAGATAGCAGGGTCAGATATTGGAGCCAGGTGCAAGTGCTATTATTATGCATATCTCTGCTCATTTAGAAAAAGTCTTTGTTTAGGGAGAAAGGCAGGGTCAGGAACTATAGTGCTGTTTCTTTAAGCCACTGTAATCCTATGGGAGGTGCTCTAGTCACTCAGGTCTCACTAGCCAATCAGGCACTCCAGGTGAACTGCGAGTCAAAAGTGGTGCAGGGTCCTTCTGGCCACTGGATTCAGACTTGGCTTTGAAGAAGTGCTGGTTCCAACAGTTTTGTGTGGTGTGCTGTGAGTGCTGCTTCAGGAAGCTGAGCCGAGAGCATGGCCAAGCTGAGAAATCATGACATGGTGAGTGAGGGGCTGCTGTCTCCAGATGGAGTGGAGGAGATGGTGAGGTCGAAGATCTTGTGTGATGTGTCCTCCTTGGATCTAGGTGGGAACCTGCCTGCAGAATCTTTGTACTATGAGGTTCCATGTGGTACTTGAATCTTGGACCCTGGGGCAGGCCTCTGAATAACTTTGCTCTGTGGGCTGAGTCTTCCCAGAATTGGGCACAGGGAGCTGTGTAGAAACATCTTTGTGCTGCATGAGGGTGGCCCATGAACTTAATCCCAGCACTGGGAGACAGAGTCAGGCAGTTCTGTATGAGTTCAAGGCCAGCCTGCTCTATAAAGTGAGATCCAGGACAGGCATCAAAACTACACAGAGAGGCCCTTTCTCAAAAAAAAAAAAAAAAAAGAAACGTTTTTGTAGTGAGCTTTGACATGGTTTTGGTGCACCCATAGAAAGCAGGTTGTCAAACATGAAGAGTGCCTTTCAGTAACTTTTAGAGGCTCAGCACTTTGCATTTCACTTTCATGTTTAAGATCCATTCATAGTTAATTTTGTGGAGGTTGTAAAAGGCATCTCATGTGTTGGATAGCATGTCACTATTAACGTGTGATATAGAAGAGTAGAACTGATGATATAAAAGATTTACTAATTCTTTGAAGATAGTAAGTCTCACAAAATAGGAGTTAGCAGAGAGAGGACTGCCTCAAAAAAAAAAAAAAAGCAAAAAACTTCAAAGATAAGTGTATTGTAGCCAGGCCTGTTAGAGATTAAGGACAGGAGAATATACATTTGTTGATCTCCAAACCATTACAAAGGAGCCACTGCTTATTTAAAACAAACCACTTGGCCTAACACTGAATCAAAGAATGGGACTCTAACAAGCTGCTAATTGAGGCATTACAGGTTCACAAACAACCTTAAATCCTGGCATGCCATTAAGTTCCTGTTTTCTTCTTGAGAAAAGCATAGTTCTGCCAGATGGACAATATGACAAATATGTCAACTTATTTGAAAAGTAAAACACTACCCGGGTGGTGGTGGTGCATACCTATTTTCCCTGCACTCACTCAGGAAGCAGAGGCAAGTTGATCTCTGTGAGTTTAAGGACAGCCTGGTCTACAGAGCAAGTTCCAGGACAGGCTTCAAGCTGCAGAGTAAAAATCTGACTTGAATATATATATATATATATATATATATATATATATATAAGAAAATAAGAATAAAATAAATGTAAAACACTAATGTGTTAAGGAATTGTCTGACGAAGCAAGGCTTTCATTTAGGTCCTCAGGCATAGATTAGGAAAATTCTTGTGGGAGTTAGAAATGACTTTGGACCTAGGGCTAGGATGCTTTCCCTAAGAGCCTCGTGTACTGATAAAAAAACAGAGCTCCTTCCCAAAAGCCAGGAATATGCTTTGGAGAACTAGCAATGGTCTGGAACCAGGGTGTTTGTTGTGGGGTTACTTCAGATCCTGAGAAACCAAGTCTTTCCCCCACATCTCGGTATAGTTATCAGTCCACATATCATGTGGGATTAGTCAGTAATGTTCTCTTTTTTTGGAGCTGACGATAAAACACAGGGCCTTGTCCTTGCTAGGCAAGTGCTCTACCACTGACCTAAATCCCCAACCCCTAGTAATGTTGTTGAGATGCTCTGTGTCACCTTGTGCAGCATTGTTTGAATAGCCTCCTCTTTGAGTCTGGCCCATTGTATGATAGTTTCTGCTGACTTTCTAGAAGTTCCCCATTTCTTTTTGTTTCACCCCTAGAAGTAGTATCCAAGGTGCTAATCTTCTTAAGAAACTTAGGTGACATGAGACATAGCTTGTGTAATTCCTACCCACCCCAGCTTTTATCCTTTCTACCTTATACTTCTCCTCTCTTTCTCATGCCCTGTGACCTTCACCTCAGGATGCTGTCACTGAAGAAAATCCTGCTATTTCACATAACTGGGGTACTTAAAAAATAATTTTGGAATGTCTTTACTGTGTAAGTCTCCCATCTTTCTACAAGAGTAGACTTGGAGTGCTCTATCCCTAAGTAAATTGCAAAAAGTGTAACCTGAAGTCTGAACCTAAGTGTCACAAGGATGATTAGCATACATGGGAGGCAATGTCTCTTCTAGGCTGGCTCCTCTTTTAGCATTAGCTGGAGATGGATACATGCTATCATTAAAGAAATTTTTCTTTATCTCTGAATTGCGTTGAGTGGTTTCTCCTTTGGAAATCATTTTACTTCTAGAATAGCTGCATTTTAATTCTGTTAGAAAAATATTTCGGAAACAAGCTCTCTTTTATTGACACAAGGGGATTTGGTCCCAGTCTATTGCTTTCTATGGCAATGACCTTGCTGTCCTCTATATTACAATTAAAAATCTTAAATTATATGATTGTATCACCTCAGAGTTTCAAAATTATCCATCTGAGTCATGCAGTTTCATATCCATTGCACTGAA
Organism: Peromyscus eremicus; assembly: GCF_949786415.1. NCBI lineage: Eukaryota > Metazoa > Chordata > Mammalia > Rodentia > Cricetidae > Peromyscus > Peromyscus eremicus. Next base: position 631,842 of record NW_026734288.1, read on the forward strand.
AGAAAATTGGATTTGTATGTGGAGCATGGTTTCTACCTTCAGACCAGAATAGAAGAAATAGTTTATTGTGTGCACTGCTGGGGGAAAGAGAGTAGTCAATCATCTACAGTAGTCACCATTGGGAAAACAAACCTGATTGTAGCAGGAGTAGTAATTTTGTAATTTCCCAGCATGTACTGATTGATGACTTGTGAATAAAGACAGACCAGACTGGTTGTTGTATACTTTCAGAAGGTTAACTTGAACCAGAGGATATTGAATTTTCAATTAAGTAACTCTCCTATGCAGATATGTTCAGTCCTGCTTGACACAGTTATGACAGCTCAGAAGTTTGAGCAAATGGCCATTGACTGTAACTCTGTGTGTCAGGTTATGCCAGGTCCCGCAGGCCAGGTTATTTGATGAGACCCGAGGAGGCACCGCCTGAAAGATCAATGGGGGCGAGAGAGAAAGGAGACCAGGCGCGTAAAGGAAGACAGAGACATTCTGAGTTGCATTGAGGTCTCCGTTTATTGACTGGGTATTGAGGCTTATAAGCAGGGCTTCAGGCAGGGAGGGGAAGCAGGGGAAGCAAGGATGGAAAATTCCTAAGAGAGGGTGAGGTCGCTTTGGTCCCAGGCCCCTGCAGCTGGCTGATTAGCATGTACTCCAGGAAGTTGTACAGCCCGAGGCTAGGCCAGGAACTTCCTGCTTTTGTAAGGTTTGATAAAGCAAGGAAGGTCACACAAAGTTCAAGACACAGCTGTCCGGAATTGGTCCCCAACAAGGTTACAGGTCACAGCGGCCAACATGTGCATATCTGAAGATCAACCTATCTCTTATAAATGATATTTTCTCTACTAGAGAATGTTCCACTCTTTTTAAAGTCAATATAGCTAAGTTTTGTTGTTGCTTTTCTGTTTTTTAGTTTTTTTTTTTGACAAGGTCTTTCTGTGTAGGTTTAGATTCTTTCCTGGAACTTACTCTGTAGCCCAGGCTGGCCTCAAACTCACAGAGCTCTGCCTGCCTCTACCTCCAGAGTGCTGAGATTAAAAGTGTGTGTCACCACCATCTGGCATACCTAAGTTTTTTATCTTTAAAAATACATTATTTTATTACTTTAAAACATCACTTATTGGTATTATTTTTAACATTTTAAGAGCATTACTGCTCTTTTCTATTTGGTCCTGTTCTCTAATGTGTCTAGGTCATTAATTCTTTCATTCCTTCTCTCTCAAGAGCTGTTGAATATTGATTTCTGTGTAGAGCAGTGTCTCCTGTAGCCCAGGCTTGCCTCATGCTATGTAATTGAGAACTGAATTGAACACCTAAACCTGCCTTTGCTGCCCAGTGCTGGAAAGACAGTCCTACATCTTCTTCTAGGCTGGGCACAGTGAGAAGGAAAAATGGAGCAGTTAATGGTTGTCCCACCATTTCCTTCGGTTTTTGAGGGACATAATCATGAAGAGGGACCTGTGTAAGAATTGAGTTCACTGAGCATCTCTGAAGCTGATGAATTGAAAGGCCAGAAAGGGAGAGACAGGAAAAAGGGTGAGAGCTTTCCTGTTTCAACAGTATTTGAGATGAGCGATGTGGAGTGATGTAACCAATTTTAGATGATTCACAAATGTCCTGACTGGCTGCTTCTTGGGGTCCACAGAGCAGCACATTCAGTAATCTGGATAAAGGACTGACATTGTAGTGCAATGAAATTACTGTCATTACACTCATTCAACCAATATAGAAGATCTCGGTAAAATGGTATGGCCCCACCTAACAGGACTGCTATTTTCCTTGTTTAAGATGTGTAGCCTCAGGAAAAAAAATGCATGTGAGTAATCTTTGGTTTGCTCTCATATAAATCCCTAGTATCTGGAACACATGGGCATGAATTCTACTCAAACTTTTCTAAAAAGTTCTTTGAGATTATGACTATAACATATGCACGGTCTCTTTCCTACCTACAAGCCCGACTATTGACCAGTAATTGTTTTCTAATTCATGGCCTGTTTTTCTTTAACATTTGCATAGTAACAGCAGTTACTGTTTGAATGTGACCTGTGTTTGCCTGCAGGATTTCCCAGATATGAAGCAAAGGTTTGTCTGCACTGGACAATCAGTGTGTATTTGTACACAAAGGACTGTGTGCTTTGGAAGGGGAACAGGAAGTGCTCTGGGAGACTGGAAGAATTTTAAAATTTTAGATTTCTCAGATGAGCATCCTGTCTGCTACTAAGGTGGAAGGACAGAGCTGAGAAGGCCTGTGCTGTGTGTGTCATTTGATCTCTGATCACCCAGTAGAGGAGCTGCCTCTGCCCTGAGTCTGAGCTCAGTGGTCTTTGCAAATGTGGGACCTCAGGAAGGCTTAGCAATTAGGAGCACCAGTGGGAAGGAACTTGCAGGTTCTTTCCAGAATTCTCATCTTGCTCTGCTCTAGGAGCTGTGAGGGAGACCACAATCTATGCCATGGTGAGTGTGGGGACCACTGACCCCAGACCAAGAGTAGAAGTTCTGCTGAGCTGTCAGAGCTTCTGTGACTGGGAAGGACCATGAGCCAGACCTTGGTTCTGTTGGTCCCTGTGGTGATCTGGGAAGTGGCACTTCTTTTCTGAGACTCCCTGAGTGTGGATTCAGTGGTGATGGGGAGGCTCTGCTTCTCTGGCTATGGGAGGCTGTGATATCTGTAATACATTTGCATGATGTTAGGTAAGTGGAGAGAGCAGATTCTAGCAGATCATGTATCATAACCCATGTGGCAGGAAATAGACATTAAATTATTTTTCTAAACTGTTTTGGGATTTTTCATCAGTAGGACTGGGGTCTAAAACCACATGGGTTCATGAGAGTTCACAGAGACATGGCATGAGATTTTCTCATAAATTTTTTCATTTGCCAAGAAAGCTCTAGTGCTTGGAGTCTCTCTGTTTGGAAGATATACCCATAGCTACAGGGTCAGAAATAGCATTTAAAGTTCACTTTGAGTTAATTTTGTGGGAGTTGTGAAATTGTGTTCATTTAATTTCTATACATATATAAATATATATATATTTGTTTAATTATTTAGGAGTCTTTTTTGTCTTGTTGGTCAGTGGTTCCATCTATGTTGTTGATTTTATTAGTTGTCAGTTACATTTATTGTTGTATCTTTTGAAAATGATAGATGTTCACCGTTTTTTTTTCAGAAAATTTATTATATACCATATGAGTTCTTTGAGCTTGTGTTAGCTAGTGAAGTTTCTGAGAAGAGACAATTTTACATTCCTCTTCTTAATATTAGAGGCTCTCTTCTTGTTTCTTTTTTTTTTTTTTTTGAGATAGGTTTTCTCTGTGTAGCTTTGCACTTTTCCTGGATCTCACTCTGTAGACTAGGCTGGCCTCAAACTCACAGAGATCTGCCTGGCTCTGCCTCCCAAATGCTGGGACTAAAGGCATGTGCCACCAAAACTTGACCCTCAATTTTTGACATATCTGTGTTTTCCAGTTGTTTCTATCTTCACGTTTGGGTTTTTGCTGCTTAAGGGATTAATATGGTTAATATGTTGGTTTTAGTTTTTAAAATGATTTCATATATTATTGTCTCTGTCTTAATTAGTTTTAACTGTTAACACGACACAGCCCAGTGTCATCTGAAGCAACATCAATGGATGCTTTGCCCAGATCAGAAGCACTAGGAACTAAGTTTGTGAATAAATGTATTGATTGATGTGGGAAGGCTCTTCCACTGAGGTGTCAATACCCTTAAGAAGTGGGCATGATATGGTTGAGACATCTAGCTTAGGACAGGACAGTGACCCCACAAGAGAGAATGCCATTAAATCAAGTTTTACTGTGATTTTTGCCTTCAGTTTTGAGTTTCTATCCAAAGCTTCCATAATTATGGTTTTTGATCTGGCAATATCAGTCAAATAAACACATGGTTTTGGTTAGAGAATGTAATCACAGCAAGATATATGCAAGTTACATCAAAATGTAGTACACCAAAAGTGATTCAGTTGCTGCAATGAATGTTGGAATTTTGTCTTTTAGAAGAATGTTGAAGATATTAGGAATTTAGATGGCAAAAGCTATAGACAGCTGTACACACAGCTTAAACAGCTATTCTTGGAGGACTAGGAATATGGGAGTGTTGTTGAAAATAATACAGACAGTGGAACTTCAGGTCATAACATTACATGGCAGTTATGTGGTGAAGCAGAGGCAGGAAATGTCATGAAGTTTAGCACTATTAAAGAGAAGGCCCTTCTCAGCATTTGAAGCCTAAGAAAGTACCCTAAGGGTAAGACTCCATCCATCTATGCCTTCAGTTTATGGAAGGCATGGGCAACTTTATTACTAATCTGAAGAAGCAAATTCACACAGAACCAGTTGTAACTCTGGTTTAATCATGGTAGCATCCATCACAACTTGGATGCCAAATTTGGGGGTATAACCCATCATGTACTGGTTCTGTAAACAAAGATGTAAAACTTATAGGCTGGATGAGCTTGCTAGCCAGATTGTGTCCCAGAAGAGAAAGTGCCATTTCCTTGAAGTTTTCTGTATATTTGTTTTCTATCTTTTTTTTTTTTTTTTTTTTTTTTTTTTTTTTTTTTTTTTTTTTTTTTTTTTTTTTGGTTTTTCGAGACAGGGTTTCTCTGTGTAGCTTTGCGCCTTTCCTGGAACTCACTTGGTAGCCCAGGCTGGCCTCGAACTCACAGAGATCCGCCTGGCTCTGCCTCCCAAGTGCTGGGATTAAAGGCGTGCGCCACCACCGCCCGGCTGTTTTCTATCTTTTATATCTGTAAGGATGGCATTGGTACACTTATCTTTAGATTGAACATCAAGACTGACAGGTTACATAGGCTCCAAAACAATATTTTTTCAATGTATCATTTACCGGTTTTCAGGTAAGACCTTATGGTACAAGAGGATGAACATGCCAGAGGCATTTCTTTCCATCATTTTTATATGTTTCTGCATGACATTGCACTAACAATACCCCTAAACATCTGTACTTTTACATTGTGATCATGTTAAGAAGTGGATTGGTTTACTTGCCTGTTTAGGAATAGGGAGAATTCTACATGAACATGTCCAGATTTGTTAAGTATGATCTAGATATTCCTTTGTTTAGGAAAAGCATGCTTTCCCTTCCTCCTACAGGTAAGAAATTTTTCTCATTTCTTTTTTTTTGGCTGTTGTGATGGCTATTCTTGGTAGTCTCACTGCCCATTTCTGGAATTAACAAAAACCCAGAGTTGGGTATACTTGTGAGGAACTTTTTTTATGTTTTAAAATTAAATGTACTTCTTTAATCTTGATCATTTGAGGTGGAATCAACCTTCAGCTTCTTCCTGAATGTGTACACCTTTAATCCAAGCACTCAGGAAGCAGAAACAATTGAATTTTCCTGAGTTTGAGGACATCCTGGTCTACAGAATGTGTAACTGTAGTACACAGATAAACCCTGTCTTGAAAACAATGAATAAATAAGCGATGTTTCAGATCCACCTTTAATCTGGACTGCACCTCTGGGGAGACCCTACATATATAAAGCTCTCTCTCCCTGCCTCCCTCCATCTTTCTCTCTCTCTCTCTCTCTCTCTCTCTCTCTCTCTCTCTCTCTCTCTCTCTATTTGCTTCTGTGCCATAGCACAGACTACCAAGTTCATTCCTTTACCAGCATTAGAGCCCACTTCCTGGTATTTTGGTGAATAAGGTAGACCAGTTGAAATATCAGGCCTCATATATTGAATTACTGGACTCTTCATATTGCCATTGATAGGCAGCCATTGTTGGACTATCTGGAACAGAGTTTGTGAGATATTGTATTAAATCAACTTTCTACATACATGGAGAGATTCATTCTGCTGGTCCTATTCATGTAGAAATCCTTGAATAACACAATTGTGTTTTTTCACCTATTCACTGAGGAAGATGTGCTGGCTAACAATGGTGCTCAGAAATGCATTCTTTCTAGTTCAATTATTCTCTAAGTATTCAGCTTTCAATAAAGACTATTCTTTATCATTATTTAATTTCCCAACACTTTTCTGAATTTCAAAAATAAAATTCTTTAAGCAATAGAGCCATCATCCAGCTTTCTGATGGGAGAAAGACTTATTATCTTGTGGGTGATCTACTTCCTGCTTTTCTTTCATTGTTGTCTGAAGTCCCCTTGACAAGCAGGTAAAAAGGACATTCAACTCACCTGACCTCAGCATGAAGCCATGTAACAAACATCTCCTATTTTGTGATTATATCTCTCTTTTGTTGTTAATATTGCCGGTACCCATCCACCTGTGTGACAGGGAATCACTGCATCCCACATATTTTAGTGGTCTAGCTACATTGTGCCCAGGAGGGTGAAGGGGAAGTGCCTTTGGAGAACAGGAGGAAAGCAGGGTCCCCTATTAGAGTCAGGGGCAGCTGCTATTTACATGCAAATCTCAGCTGATTCAGAAAAGCTCTGGGTCTGGAGTCAAATGCAGGATCAGGAACCATTGTGCTGTGCCTTTAAGCACAGATTAACCCTATGGGAGGTGTTCCTGTCACTCACGCTTCACTAGCCAATCACGTGTTCCAGGCAAAAGTTGTGCAGGGTCCTTCCTGTCACAGGCTTCAGGCTTGGCTTGAAGATAAGCTGGTGCCAGTGGTTTTGTGTGCTGTGCTGTGAGTTCCGCTGCAGGGAGCTGAGCAGAGAACATAGGAGAGCTGGAAAACCATGAAATGGTGAGCTAGTGGCTGCTGTCCCTAGACTGAGAGGAGAGGCCAGTTGAGCCATGGGAGAGGAGCCAGTGTTGTGGGTCCTCTGCTGGCTGGGTGGGAAACAGTGTCTGGATGAAGAGTTCCACATGTTCTTGCCTGGTCCTGCATGGTCCTGCTGTGCCTGCATGCTCCATTGTGGTTTTTCATGGTCCTGTGTGGTCTTTTCAGTTTTGAGTCATGGTCACTGATGTTGCTGGAGGTGGAATTGAACCCTGTCTGTAGTCCCATAGGTCACTGCCCTTGTTATCCTTGTGACTAATCATCCTAAATCTTGGATTATACATCTGTAGCACCACAGAGTTCTAAAATTACCTATTTGAGTCACATTGTGGACTGTCCACTGCAGAACAGGGAAAGGATTTGTGTGTGGAGCATAACTTCCCCCTTCAGACTGGAAGAAGAGGAACAGTGTACTGTGTACAGTGCAGGGGGAAACAGACTAGACAATAGCTTGATCACAGACTGAAGTTGAAGGCTGTGAGCTGCAGGCGTCTCCATTACAAAGAAGGACTGAGGGTCAGGGTGAGTGACTTTCTCTGCAATTTTCCTGCATGGATTAAATTCTTCCATTTGAATGAAGACAGACAGAATTGGTGAGCATATAATTTTGGGAAGATATCTTGAATTAGTAAGTATTCTGTTTCAAATTAGAGAACTCTCCTACTTAGATATATGCAATCCTGGTAGACACAGTTAAGTTAACTCAGAGGTTTGAGACACAGGCCATTGGCTCTAACTCCATGTGTTAGCTTACAACAATCAGTGGCTAACACTTCACATGGGACAAATCATACACTGTCTTATTAATGGTATTCTCTCTGTCAAAGTATTACCTACTCCATTTCAATGTCAGTATACCTGTGTCCTTGCAATTATTTTTATCATTATAAAACATAAATTATTGGTATCATTTTTAAAATTCATTTTGTAAAATGTATTACTGTAATTTTTTACTATTTAACAATGTTTTCCGTTTTCATAATCTCATTTCATTTTTTCAATGCTATTTATTTATTCATCTATGCATTTATATCTGTTTAGAGCAGTGATTCTCCGCATGCCAGATCATTGCTCCATCTGGGTAATCAATGACCCTATTACAGGGTTGGTCTAAGACAATCAAAAAGCACAGATGTTTATATAATAATTCCTAGCATTAGCAAACATGTGGTTATGAAGTAGCAGTGAAAATAATTATATAGTTGAGGGGTCACCACATCATGAGGAACTGTACTTAATGGTTACAGCATTAAGTAGGTTAAGAACCACAGGTTTAGACCAGTGTATCTTGTAGCTTAGGCCCGCATCACATTATACAATTGAGAATTGCTTTGAACACCTAATCTTGCCTCTGCTTCCCAGTGCTGGAAGGACAGTCCTGAAACTCCTTCCAAGCTGGGCCTTGACTGGTCTGTAGAAAGGAAAATAGACCAGTGAATGAGTATCCTCCAAGTTCTTCATATTTTATTGTGAAATTACAAATAAAGTGGGACCTGTGTAAGAACTGAGTTCACTTCCCCAGTGTAAAACAAGTGTAGTCACAGCAGAGAAAGGGATGGGCAAGGAAGATCGTGAAAGTTTTCCTGCTGTGACAGTAGTTGACATTAGCAATGAGTAGGTAATCCATTTTAGATGATCAATAAATGTTCTGACTGGCCATTTCTTCAGTCCACAGACAATGTTATCTAGAGTCTGGATAGAGAACTGAATTTTTATGAAACCGAATTACTTTATTATATCAGTACAACCTAAGTAGTAGAACTGGATACAGTGGTGTGGCCCCGCCTAATATGACTCTTTTCCAGCTTCATGATGTATATTCAGAGAGAAATAATGTTAGTACTTGGTGTGCTCTAATACAAATTCCTAGTTTCTGGAACACATGGACATAAAGCAAGTTTCAACTTTTTCACCATTTTTTGTATTATAATTATATTATTCCCACTGTATTATTTCCTGCCTCCAATCCCTCCCATAGTCCCTTGTGTTTTAATCCATGGCCTCTTTTTGGTTAACAACAGATTTGGTTTGAATGTGACTTGTGTTTGGATGCAGGATCTCTCAGCTATGAAATACAGGGCTGTCTACATTGCACATTGACTGTGTAATGGAATGTCCAAAAATAGGACTCTGTGCCTTGCAAGAGGAACAGGAAGTACTCTGGGAGAGTGGAGGATTTTACTAAACTACAAATTTCCTGGAATAGTATCTTGTCTGACCATAGTATAGAAGGACCAACCTGGGAGGGTTTTTACTCTCTGAGTCATTTGATCTCTGCACACCCACTAGGATAACTGCTCATGTCCTGAAGCCCAGCTGGGTGGTCCTAGCTAATGAGGGATTGTGGGAAGGCTTAGCAATTAGGAATACCAGTAGGAGGAAGCTTAGAGGTTCTTTCCAGGAATTTCCTTTTGTTCTGCTGTAGGGAGCTTTAAGGACAACCACAAGCCATCTCATAGTGAAAATGGGGGCCACTGTCCCTAGACCAGAAAGCACAGGTTGGCTTATATGTCAAAGCTGCTTGGATTATGATGGACCATGGGTCAGACTGAGTTTCTTTTGGTCCCTGTGGTGACTTGGGTGGTGGCCCTTGGCCTCTGACCTTTATGGAGTGTGGATTCTCTGGGGAGGGGTAGGACCTGCCATCCTGACATGGATGACTCTAAGCTTGGAATATCACTGCCTCATGTTTTATAATTGAGAATTGCTTTGAACACCTAAACCTGCCTTTGTTGCCCACTGCTAAGAAGAGAGTCCAACAATTCCTTCCATTCTGAGCCTTGACTGGTCAGTGAGAAGGAAAAACAAGCCAGTTAATGAGTGACTTCCAATGTCTCTGACTTTTAGTGGGGACTTTTAAATGAAGAGGGACCTGTGCAGTGTTAAGTTCACAGACTAACTTTGAAGCTTCTAGAGTCACAGTGCAGAAAGGCAGAGGTAGGATGGAGGTTGAGATCTTTCCTGCTTCAACAGTAGTTGAGATTAGCAATGTGGCATTTGGTAATCACTTTCAGATGCTCCATAAATGCCCTGATTGGTCATTATTGGGTTTCATAGACCAGGGCAATCATGAATCTGGGTAAAGGACTGACCTTATCTTGAACCCAAGTTGCTATAGTTATAGTAGTTCAACCAAAATAGATCTATGTAAAATGTTGTGCCTGTGCCTAACAGGATTTTTATTTTTCTGGTTTTAGATGTTAACCCTGTTATAAAAGTTTTGAGAAATCTTTGATGTGCTGTAATATAAATTCCTAGTCTCTGGAGCCCATGGACATAAAGCTTGTTTCAACTTTTCAAAATATCTTTTTGAGATTATAACTACATCATATCCATATTTTCTTTCCTATCTCTAAGTCCTGCTATAACCCCTCACATTTTCTAATTCACAGCCTATTTTTCTTTAATAACCAACAGTAACACTAGTTACTGTGTAAATATGACCTATGATTGTTTGTAGTTGTCCCAGCTACAAGGCAATGGGTTGGCTGCACTACACGTTTAGTGTGTTATAGAATGTGCACACAAAGGACCCTGTGCTTTGGATATGGATCATGATGTGCTCTAGGAGAGTTGGAGAATGTCTATTAAAATGCAAACTTTCCTGACTAGGGCATGAATGCTGGGCTGGAAGGGCAGAGCTGGAAGGACTGTGTTTTATGAATCATTTGATCTCTGACCACCCAGTAGGGGAGTTATTAATATTCTGAGGCCTAGCTGGGTGGCCCTAGCCAATGAGAGACTCTGGGAAATCTTAGCAATTAGGAGTACTAGTGGAAGGTAGCTTTCAAGTTCTTTCCAGGATTCTTCTCTGCTTCTGCTGTAGTGAGTTGTAAAGAAGACCACAAGATATGCCATGGTGAGTGAAGAGTGTTCATAGCAGGTCTGCTGAGATGTCATTTCTATTGGGATTTGGATCAATAATGAGCCAGACTGTGGTTTTGTTGGTCCGTATGGTGACCTGGGAAGTGGCCCTTGTTCTCTGAGCCTCAATGTGAATGGATTTCCTGGGGAGAGGGAGACTCTGCCGTCCTGGCATGGGAGGATATGATGCTTATGGTATCAGTATCCAGTGGGTACACATGAGTGTGGTTTTGGTGTGCAGTAGGAAAACAGATTTTGAGCAATATATGATTAGAATGCTCTAAGTTTCTGCTACCACCAGACTCAATGGTGTGATTCTGTAAAGTTCAGTTCCAGAGAACAATAGGAGTTTCTGATCTTCAGAGGTTTCTCAGGTGTACATGATGTTTGGTAGGTGGAATGGGCAGAATCCAAACCTCCTGTCATAATCCATGTGACAGGAAGCATTCATAACTAATAAGAAGTCTCTGTGTCATGGTTTTGTAGCTGGTTCATGACACAAATGGAAACCTGCTACGTGTCTCCACTTCATTTTAAATTGGTTGTTTTGCTTTTTTTATGTATTATGTCTATGCTCATAAATAAATATGAAGTACTGAACCCATTATTTCTTCTAATTATATGATTTTAGGGCAGACCACTTTGTTTTGGATAACCAACTAAGATGCTGACATCTGGGAAAAACATTTTTCCCTCTCAACAGACATTAGTTTCCTATAGTACTTTTTCTAGGAACAGGGTCTCATTAGAGCTCCCTAAACTTCCTATGTTAATATGTGTGCTGGCCATGTTTGCTTCTCTACCTGAGATCTTCTTGCAGATCTTAGGGTCTGTCTTCCATGCTAGCTGTGGCTTTGGCTTCCCAGCTTCCTGCTCTGGAGGTCCAGGTCTCCTACTCCAGGGCCCTGTGCTTTGCAGTGGATGGGCTGCCTTGCTGTCTCCACTGGTCTTGATCTTAGAGCAGGTCTCGAGTTTAGCTGCCAAACACTGTACATTCTGCCTCTTTCCTCAAAACTGAAATCACCACAGGATTCCCATTTCTTCTGAGTCAGGCTAAGAATAATATCTGGAAGGACATTTTCAGGGAAGAGGAATGTCTGTGAACATGTTCTATGGGTGTGTATGTGAGGGACTTCCCTGGGGTGGCATCTGGAGATTGCTGGGCTTGTGAGGAGAGAAGTGGAGAAATTTCTGTTCAGTTTGTCTCAGGGAGAGGGTATGCATAGTAGGTGATTTGTGGGCTTTGCCCGGGGAGGCAGGAAGTTGGGGCTGCAAAAGCTCACAGACCCTGTGCACCAACCCAGCTCTATTCTTACCTATCTAAATTATCTGCAGAGAAGAAGGAGATGTTCATGGAGTGTTATGTGGCCTGATCATTTGGCGCCCTTGAACTAGTCCCTGGAATCCCCCAGGACCTGGATCTAGGTGGACAAGGAGTCAACAAAGGCTGGTGATGAAACCCAGAGTTGTGGATGTTGTAATGCTGCTCCTGCAGTTGTTAGGAGTAGCAGGATGCTGGAACAGTGCAGGAACAGCTTGCCATGGTCACAGAGGTGAGAATTTGATGCAGGAAAAGTGATCCAGGAATCCACCTACCCCTTTTAAGGATCTTCCTGCCACCAGGCTGCCTTCTGTTTCTTTAGTCTCTAAAATACTCTCCAGACCCTTCTTTGAGTGCAAATGCTTTCCAAATACTTACTCGTACCCAGCTGCTTTACTGAGTGTTCCAGGGGGTCACCATTGCATTCTGAGACTTCAGATACTGCTAGAGACTTGGATGTTTCTGAGACAGCATGGGTGATCCTCATAGGTAAAACTGGTAATGTTATAAGGCAAATAAACTCATAACTGTTGTTTTGAGGCATTTCTATTTTGTATTTAAAAATCTAGTTATATTGGTTATTATCAGAATTAGGGAGTTGGTTAAAATTATAAATTGTTGCTGTTCCTATAGATGTTGGTTAGACAAGTCAGGATTAGATAATTGTTTGGAAGCTCTCTCTTGTATAGAAAGAAAACTGTTATATTTTGAATAATAAACCAATAGTATAAAATGAAATGTTTACTGGAATTGGTTTTATATGTTCAGTGTAAATTAGTTTATATTTGTTTTATTTATTCCATATATTCAACATATATTATTCATTAAACTATACAGTATTAGTTTGAGGCTTGCTGGAGCTTTGTAATCTTGTCTCAAACAACAGAGCAAAATTATATTTAACTATATTTGTGTGTGTGTGTGTGTGTGTGTGTGTGTGTATTATTGATAAAAGTCTTTGTCTCATATTCACTATGAAGACCAAATTCAAGGAGATCTGCCTGGCTCTGCTATCATACTTGGTCTATTCATTTCTGAGAATAATTTGACATGGATCAGTGGCTGACAGCAAAAGTGACTTTAAGAGATGTTGTCCTGAACCAGAGTATCTCTGCAGAGCTTAAGCTGGGATGATTCAGTGCATTTTGGAACATGATTTCAGGATGAGTCAATACAAATCAGATTTGGGCTGGGTGGTTATGGCACATGCCTTAAATCCCAGCACTTGGGAGGCAGAACCATACAGATCTTTGTGAGTTCATGTCCAGCCTGGTCTACAGAGTGAGTTCCAGGACAGGCACCAAAACTACATGGAGAAATCCTTTCTTAGAAAACCAACAACAAAAATTATCCAGTTTTATCTACATTTGAGAATACCAATATGCAATCAGTGAATCAGGTCTAGGTGATCTATAATTGTCCCAATTGACCACTTCTTGGGTTCCAGAGACCAGAATCCTTGACGTGGAGATTGACATGTCTTCATTGAAATATTAGGTCTGTGCCAGAACAGAAATTCTATTTTCTTAACTAAGGGCATTTTTCTGTTAACAGGTCTTCTTTACTGCATTAATCTTTGACCCTTCTTGGACCCTAGTGTCACTTATCATCAGAGATCAGAACTCCCAAACACTTGAAACTACTAAGAGTCCTAGAGACACTTCTGGCTTTTAGTCAAGAAACAATTAGTTACACTACTTTGGGTTTTTATTTTATTTTATTTTATTTTACAATATAATTTAATTCTACATATCAGCCACGGATTCCCTTGTTCTCCCCCTCTTCCTTCCCCTGAGCTCACCTCCCATTCCCATCTCCTCCAGGGCAAAGACTCCCCCGAGGATTGAGATCAACCTGGTAGACTCAGTCCAGGGAGGTCCAGTCCCCTCTTCCCAGGCTGAGCCAAGCATCCCTGCATAAGCCCCAGGTTTCAAACAGCCAACTCATGCACTGAGCACAGGACCCGGTACCACTGCCTGTTTATATGAGCAAGAATTGTTGAGATCAAGGTTGGATAAAGCACAGGGACAAATAGGCAAATGAATGGAAACACATGAGCTATGAACCAATGGCTGAGGGGCACCCCAACTGGATCAGGCCCTCTGAATAGGTGAGACAGTTGATTGGCTTCATCTGTTTGGGAGGCATCCAGGCAGTGGGACTGGGTACTTTGGGGTTTTTTACCCTAAAATGCATAGTTGAATTTTTCCTTCAGTTCTTATTCCTTGTCCCTCTGCAGAGGTTACACTAACTGACATTATGGGATTGAAACAATGACTGATCAGGCTTCTTCCTGCTGAATTTGGGTTACCAGGTGGCAGTATTGGTAAATCCTTCCATTGTCCTCTTGTAAAGTCCAAACTCTCAGATATAGACAGAAGTTGAATTCCTTTACTGGTGTCTGGAAAGAATTAAACTGTCCAAAGTCCATAAGACATTCTTGATTGGCTCACAATGGCACCCATCTATTAGATGTTTTCCTTCAACCTCTAGGTTTTGTCTTCAGTGATGAAGCCACAATCAGTTTTAACACCATTTTATAGCTGTTTCCTAACTAAAAGTCAGTATGATGACCTTTGTTTGTTGCTTCTGTATACGGAAGAAAGTGTTTAGTGTCATTTGGATGCAAGAAAGGTAACTACCAAACTTTTCAAGACAAGGTGGGACAGTTTGTAAAAAAATTCCTGCCTCACATGAAAGTCTGTCAGATATGCTAAGGGTGTAGGCCAAAATTGGATGCCCCAGAGGAATTGCAGAGGAATCTTGGGTGATTGTCCATGCAGCCAGCTCTTTCTGTTGTTTCTTACAAATTTTGGGAAGTCGCTTGCTGCACTTCCTGCTTATGCAGGTATTATTATTTACTTCTTGGGCCTTTGATATAGTTTAAGACTAGACAGTTATAATTTTCATTTATTTCCTTTTTTAATGTAGACACTCAGTGCTATACAGTTTGCTCACATCAACATTTTTGTTGTGTCCTTTAGGTTTGGGTATGTTGTGTAATCATTTTCTTTGAGTCCTAGAAACTCTTTAATTTCCCTTTTGATTTCTGTCTTGACTCATTTTCTTCAGTAGAATGTTTGTCAATATTCATGAGATTTTAAAATTTGTTTTTTTCATATCCAGCTGTAATCCATAGTTGTCTGGTAGTATGCACCGTGTTGTTAAATTTTTTTGTGTCTGTTGGGACTTGAATTGTGTCCAAGTGTGTAATCAACTTTGGGGAAAACCCCATGTGCTGCTGAGAGGAAGGTGCATTCTTTTTTCTTTGGGTGGAATGTTCTCTAGTATCTCTTTGCATCATATTGTTTATAAAATTCATTATCTCCAACATTTCTTTCCTTGGTTTTTGACTAGATGACATGTCCATTGGTTAGAGTGGGGTATTGAAGTCTACTACTGTCAAACCCTGTGTGAGAATCAATGTGTCATTTAATCTGTGGAAGTGTTTCTTTTACAAAAGGAGATGATCTTGTGTTAGGGGCATAGATATCAATAATTGAAGTGTCATATTGGTGGATTTTCCTTTGATAAATAATGAGTGTTCTTCCAATGTCTTTTGATTAAATTTTGTTTGAAGTTTATTTTGGTAGGTAATAAAATCGCTGCACAAGCCTGCTTCTTAGTTCCAATTGCTTTAAATATGTTTTCCCAGCCTTTACCTTTTAATAATCTCCATCCTTGATGTCGAAGTGTGTTTTTTGTATATGGTAGAATGATGGATATTTTTTTTTGAATCCATACTCTTAATTTGTGTCTTCATTGGGGAGTTGAGTCATTTGATATTGGGAGATATTACGAATAGTGATCATTAATTCCTGTTATTTTGTTGTTAGTAGTGATGGTAGTACGTGAATGAGTGTAGCCTTGTTAGTATTTTCCTTCTTTTGGTTTTGCTAATGTAAGATTATTATTTACTGTTTTTTCATGTGTGTAGTTAGCTTCCTTGGGTTGGATATTTTTCTAAGAATCTTCTGTAGTACTGGATTTGTACATAGATACTGTTTAAATTTGACTTTTTCAGAGAATAACTTATTTTCTTCATTTTTGGTAATTGAAAATTTTCTGGATATAGTAATGAGATGGCATCTGTGGTTACTAAGAACATGCACCTGCTTTGGATAATTGATTGATAAATAAAATGCTGATTGTCCAGTAGCCAGGCAGGAAGTATAGGTGGGACTAACGTAGAGGAGAATTGAGAGAACAAGAAGGCAGATGGAAACACTGCCAGCCACAGTCATGACAAGCAAGATGTAAGGTACTGTTAAGCCACAAGCCACATGGCAAAGTATAGATTAATAGAAAGATAGAAGAGGTAGATAATAAGAAGCCTGCCACGGCCATACAGTTCGTAAGCAATATAAGTCTCTGTGTGTTTACTTGGTTGGGTCTGAGCCACTGTGGAACTGATGGGTTAGAGAAATTTGCCCTGACTGTAGGCCAGGCAGGACCAGAAAAACTCTAGCTACATGCGCCACATGTCTGCAAGACCTTATGACTATTAGAATCTGCATTGAGATGTTAGGTACAATTCTCATAGGTCTGCCTTTATATGTTGCTCGGTCTTTTTCCTTTGCAGCTTTTAATATTTTTCTTTATTATGTATGTTTAATGATTTGGTTATTATGTGACAAGGGGACTTTCTTTTCTGACCCAGTTTATTTGGTGTTTTACATGCTTCTGTGTACTTTCATCAGCACCTCCTTTAACTTAGGAAAAAGTTATTATATGATTTTTTTTTGTTTGTTTGTTTTTTGTTTTTTTTTTTTTTTTGGTTTTTCGAGACAGGGTTTCTCTGTGTAGCTTTGCGCCTTTCCTGGAACTCACTTGGTAGCCCAGGCTGTCCTCGAACTCACAGAGATCCGCCTGTCTCTGCCTCCCAAGTGCTGGGATTAAAGGCGTGCGCCACCACTGCCCGGCTATTATATGATTTTATTGAAAATATTTTCTGGACATTTGAGTGTGTGTTTTTTTAATCTTTCCTCTATTCCTATCATTCACAGGTTTGGTCTCTGCATAATATCCCAGATTTCTTAGTTGCTTAGCATCAAGGAATTTTTATATTTAACATTTTCTTGGACAGATGTATCCATTTCTTCTATTTATCCCCAGGGTCTGAGATTCTCCCTTCCATTTCTCTATTCTACTGGTGAATCTTGCCTCTGGAATTCTTGTCTGTAGTCCTAAAGTTTTCATTTCTGGAATTCTTTCAGTTTCTTTTTTTTATTGTTTTTATTTCCACTTTAAGCTCTTAAACAGTTGTATTTGTTTCTTTTAGTGATTTGTTTGTTTTATCTTATCTTTATTTAAGTTGTTTATTGGTTTACTCCAATTGCTTGTGTTTTTCTATCTTTTTTGTGGAATTTATTGATATTCTTCCATTGTTTGTTTGTGCTTTCATGAATTCATGTAAGCTATTCATTTTTATGGGCCTTTATCATCTACATATATTTGGTTTTAAGGTTTTTTTTGTATTTCAACTATTTTTGAGTATTTAGGGCCTGCTGTGGTAGGAAAGTTGGGTTCTGTTGTTCACATAGTACCCTGGCTGTTATTATGTTCCTCTCCTAGGCATCTTGGTTTAGGGTGATAATAGGTCTAGGTGCTGTTTTCTAATTTCATCTTTGTTGGATGGGAGTTTTGTTCCTGGGTTTGTGTTTGTTCTCTGGAGTTTCAAAGTGTGTGTTGAATGAGTGTTGCCTTTTTCCTGGCCTTCTTGGCTGGTGTGTTCAAGGGAGACTACTTGGTGGTGATGGAAACTGGGTAAAGAGGAATGCAGGGGAGATGATTTTCAGATCTACAGGAGGCATGGATAAGGAAGAGAAAAAACTGCCTCTGATATTCTACCCCAGTGATAGGAGCAACAATTAAAATTAGGTGTGGAGTAAGAGACAATGTGGTAGATCTGAAGACACCCTAACTAGTCTTTTGGAAGATGTGGTGAGTAGTTGAACAGAGTGTGTCTGTCACAGTTGGGTGATGGGACTCAGATATGAGGAGAGTAGGGAAGGGTTGTGGGGGATGCTTTTTGAAATCCACAGAAGACATGAAAAGGGAGAGGAGAAGCTGCAGCTGGAGTTCTCTTTCAGTCCTCAGGGCAACTGTGAGTATTGGATCCCTGAGAAGGGGGAAGGTGTGTGAATAGTATTGCTGGTACCATACCCAACATCTTAATACTGATTCATTAGGTTCCCAGGGATCATTTACTTACTTATTCCCTTATTTAGAATTCTGTTGTGGCTGATCTGTGAAAGACTTTTAGTTTATTGGATAAAAAGTAGTATGTGGGTTGCAAATGTCACTCAGCAAGTATTCTTGGGGGAGTTCAGATAGAAGCACTCAAGTTGAGAGTCTTATAATTCCCTGCTATTCCAGATCCAGAGGATCTGACATGCTCTTTGTTCTGTCACCTATACACACATGGAAAATATTCTTTCTCTTACATACCAGTATACACAAAAAATAGGTCTAGACTTGTTTTTAAAAGTTTGTAAGACTTATAAAACAAAGACTTATAAAGGAAATCAGGTTGTTTTAAGTATATAATAGAATCATACAATATTTATTTTAAAAAATTATTGTCTTTCATTTGGTATAAATTTTTTTTATTTCCTGACTCTGATACAGGTTTACATATAAGCTTTAATCATAGGAAATGAAATTGTTTTAAATTTTCTAACAGACATCCTATTCTTTATCAAAGGAGAATGAGATAGTATTAGTAACCAAAACTATTTTCTACAATGTAGAAATATCAGGCTTCAAGAGAATGATTCCAATTTTGGTGAAACAGTCTTCTCACTCAACCCATTTTCTAATATTGGTGAAGGACAGAACTGGAGTGCACAGGGTGAGTGGTGGTAAGTGATTTCTTTGATTTTGATTTTCATTAGAAACTTATAATTATTTTTCAAGGGACAATGTTATATTGGTAGGTCTTTCTTTCTGTCTCCTTTTATCACTGGTACCATCTGTGTTGTGTGAGGATTTTTTTTATTAGTTATTATATAGTTATATTGTTCCTATGGCAAATGATGGAACTTCACTTATTTTTATAATATGGAAAATTACTATATTATGTTAAGATCCCCTTAGGTTTTTCATTTGGAGATTTTCTGTAGATAAACAATTTCGGTTTTCTCTTCTTGAACTCAGAAACTTGTATTTCTTCATTCCTTGGTGTATCTGTATTGCTACTTGTTATCATCAATTTTTTTTTCCTATTTAAGTTGTTGATGTAGTTGATTCATTGGGTTTGGGTTTGTAAAGTCTCATATATTATTTTCTCTGTGTCCTACTTACTTTCAGATATCAACATTTCATAGTCCATAGTCACCTTTGGGAACATCTGTTGAGGATGTGCCCCATCAGAACACCTAGTTGCTAAGTCTGTGATTTTGTTAATTGATGATTTATGGGTGATGACCCTTCCACTGAGTATGCAATATCCCTAAGAAAGTTGGCCTGCACTAGATAAGACAGCAAGCATGGCATAAAAGACAATGACTATGTTAGAGAGAAAGCCTGGACACAAAGATTCCTTATGGATTTTGCTTTCAGTTGTTAGATTGAATATCTATTCTAAACACTGACAATGATGGATTGTGATCTGCCAGAATGCGGCAAATAAACATGTTTGTTACCTAGGTGCTTTTGTGTAGAGAACTGAATCAGAGCAAGAAAAAAGCAAGTTGTAACAGAATGTGATAAACCAAAAGTGATTTTGTTGTCCAAAGGTCCTGGGAATGATGACTTTTTTGGGGAACGTTAAGCATGTCAAAATTTAGATGACAAAGGACATAGAAAGCTGCACACAGAGCTTAATTGGTTATTCTTATAGTACATTGAATAAAGTACTCTTAAAAGTATTATGACCTGGCCGGGCGGTGGTGGCGCACGCCTTTAATCCCAGCACTCGGGAGGCAGAGCCAGGCGGATCTCTGTGAGTTCGAGGCCAGTCTGGGCTACCAAGTGAGTCCCAGGAAAGGCGCAAAGCTACACAGAGAAACCCTGTCTCGAAAAACCAAAAAAAATAAAAAAAAGTATTATGACCAGTGGAGGTACAGGTCAAAAGATTTCAGGGGAATTAAAATGGAGGTAATTTATGTGATATTTTGCCCCCTAACTTTTCTTATTTTGCCCATTTCCTCAAGAAATTGAGTAAGGCAGAATTAAAAAAAATAATGGGGCTGATTTCTTAGTTGGACTATTGACTCTCTTGGATAGCTATTACTTATGATTCATTCAGTACTACATTAAAAAATCAAGAAGTGGATCATTAATAAATGAAAAGTCTATGGGTTGTAGAGAAAAACAGCACTATGAATTTGTAGAAGGTAGTCAAATGTTGAAAAGTGTCAGCTACTTTCAGGGAGAATATCACCATTAAAAAGAAGGCCCTTACTCTACTTTGGAAGCCTAGCAAGGTATCCTAAGGGTAAGAATCCCTCCTACTATGCACTCAATTAATAGAGGGATTAAGCAAAGTGATTGCCAGTCCCAGGACGCAACTTTATTCAAAGCCTGCCACAACTCTGGTTCAAGCATGGTAGGAGATATCACAACTAAGAAGCCAAATTTGGGGGAATCATTGATGTTGAACTGGTTCTGGATTCCAGAATGATGCAAAATTTAAGATTATACATTCTTAGTCTGCATTTTCATGTCAGCTCTGCTTTAGGCATCTGTGTTTGGTACGGTGAGAGCTCCAGTAAGGAGACTGTCTAAGTTCATTGCATGACACTATGACGATGAAGCCTGGGTTGCAATTTAAGACCATAGCATGTTGAGATACTTATGTTATGTTTGAAATGAATCAGCCAGCTTCCTTCTTGTGCTTTCATGACTTCAGCAACATTATAGATGGTATTACTGAATCACATGCTAGCCTGATTTTTTTTTTAATTTCAATGTTTTTATTTTTGTTTCTGATGACAAACTTTTTCTGTGTAGCCCTGACTGTCCTAAGCAGAATTCTATAGACCAAGCTGGCCTTCAACTCAGAGATTCACCTGACTCTTGCTCCCGCATGCTGAGATGAAATGTCCAACATTCGTGGATATATAAATAACTGGATGATGGGCCTGGATTATACATTTTTGTACATGTCAAGCATATGCCATTTTTCTAAACTTTACCCCTAGCTTGAATTTTGAAATTTGGCAGAGGATATCATTCTCATTTTCAGGTTGGCAGTATTTATGACATTCATAGTGCCTGCAAATATTGAGTAATTAAATTACAGGTGTGTGTGACATTCTTCCTGTTCATTGTGTTTGTTTTGTTTTTCAATAACTATGATTCTTTTGCCTCTATACATAGATATGCAATGCACATATGCCTGGCCCTCACAGTACTCAAAAGAGGGTCTTAGAATCTCTGAGCTTAGAATGATGAACAGTTGTGGGATCCCCCATGTAAGTACTGGAAATTGAACCCATCTGTATACAAGACTAGCAACAGCTCTTAACTTCTGACTCATCTGGCCTGCCCTGTGTTGATTATTTATAATCAACAGTGATATTGCTCATGTTATCATCTGTCTATTTGTAACTGTTTAAATAAAAAGTTCCTTTTAGTAAGACTTCTTAAAGTACTTTTTAAGCTGGAGCAATTCAGATTTCTAGAAGATGAATACAGAACTGGAGTAAATGTCTAACTCCTGTAGCAACTTCAGTAAAGAAACAGTCTCTGAGTTCATCCTATGTTTTTTGTACATATGATTGATGTTTGCAGTGCAGACAGGTTCTTAATATTTACTTTTTACTGTCCTGGAACTGATTGCATAGACTAGGCTAGCTTTCAACTCAGAAGCACATATACTTGCCTCTGCTCTCTGGTTTCTGGGATTAAAGGCATGAGCCAATACACCAAGCTTACTCATCATTTTTGTAGTTAGTAATTACTCATACAAATTCATTGATGTGTACTCAGTGCTTTTGATGTGTTTGCTTGTCTCTATGTCTGTTAATTGGCAATTCTCTTTCATTCTAAAATAAATTGATGATTATATTGTAATGTCTAAGTTAAAGAATAAGAGTGGGAAGCTCCAGAATTATATGACTATATTGTCAAGAAGCATGCATTTATAATGTTGTTGGCATCATGCTTTTTTTTTTTTGGTTTTTTGAGACAGGGTTTCTCTGTGTAGCTTTGTGCCTCTCCTTGAACCCACTTGGTAGCCCAGGATAGCCTTGAAATCACAGAAATCTGCCTGGCTTTGCCTCCTGATTAAGGTGTGCACGACCACCGATGGGCCATGCTTTTGGTTATATACAAATGTATGACATACTTACATACAGCATATTTTAGGATGCCGTGACCTATAATGATGTGCATATCAACTTCACTCAGGAGGAGTGGGCATTGCTGGATCTTTCACAGAAGAATATCTACAAAGATATGATGCTGGAGACATATATGAACCTCACTACTATAGGTAAATTTCCATTCATATTTTAATTTAAGGCAAAAATTGTTTTTTGATTATTGATACTCTTCTGTAATTCTGATTGAGAATGAGGCAGAATGAGGTAACTAAATCAGGAAAGATTCTAAGGATCACTGAAGATAGTAAATCAAATTTTCCACAATTCCTGTAATATTTCATAAATTCTCTCATTCTGTATTTTAGGATACAATTGGGGAAATCTTGAAGTTGAAGAACATTGTCAAAGCTCTCAAAGACATGAAAGGTAATTTTTATGTGCAAGCTGATACAAAGGTGCCTCTGGATATATTTTATTGTATTTGAAAGTTTTAAAGAAATGCAACAGTATAAATAATCATAGCTTAAATTACATTCATGATCTTTAAATGCTCACAATCCATATACATCAAAGGAAGGTAAATGAATTTTGTTGGCAGGTTATTCATTTTAGAAGAAAGACAAGGAATCAATACCTTAACAGATATGAGCATTTGAATCATAATTCTATCAGAGCTACACTGTGGAATTGTCCACCCTTTTAGTTTCATATGACTCTTATTATCAAAGGTATACATATTAAATATGTGATAAGTGTATGTCCAAAACCTTCTAATAAACAAATACTCCATATTAAAGCTAGTGTTACTCTCTAGTTTTTCTGACACTGCTAAGTTTAGTGAGATAAATCTTAAGAGTCAAGAGTTAGGCGGGATTGTTGTGAAGAAGCCTTAAAACCTATATCACATGTGTATGAGGAACAAAAAGTCAAGCTGTGTGGAGACAATGTAGAAACTTTTTATTTGTTATTTTACATTTACTAGGTATAGCATATGTCACTCTGGGTACAAGCCATATGAACATAGCAATATGGAAAAAAGCAATATATCCCTTTTCATCTCAAAACAATTATAAGTTATGTACCAGTCTCATATTGAGTAGACTTGCTTAATGTGATTCAAGTTTACACATAATTGGTTTTCCAGCTTAACTGGGAATACATCTACAAACAAACTGAAGAAAAGTCCTATGAGTAGTGGGAATGTGTAAAACTTCTGTCTGTCCTGGTTCATTGAGCAAATGTAGTAGGATTCATGGTATAGGAAAAGGTATTAATGAAATTAAGTGGGGTAAAGGTCTAAATACTTCCAATTCTTTTCATATATATGAAAAATCTCATTGAGAAAATCGTTCTATATATGTGATCCATGTAATGAAGGCTCTAAACATCATAGGCATCTTCAAAAGAGCAAAATAATCCTTAATGAAGGGGAACAACATAAGTATAAGCAAAGTGATAAAAACTTATGATCCAATTTCTCTTTACATTTACACTGAAATGTATAATTAATTCACACAAAATAAAGATGTAAAAGAGTAATGAATATGGTACAGCTGTTACATTTTCAAATTATCTTTGCAGACCTGAAAGAAGTCAAACTGGAGAGAAACCATATGAATGTAATCAATGTGGTAAAGCCTTTCCTCATCATAGTACTCTTCATTTGCAAAAAAGAAGACATACTAGAGAGAAACTCTATGAACATAATCAGTGTGGGAAAGCCTTTGCACAACACAGTACTTTTCAAGTGCTTGAAAGTACAGATATTGGAGAGAAACTGTATGAATGTAATCAGTGTGGTAAAGCCTTTGCTCAAAACAGTGTTCTTCAAAGGCATGAAAGAACCCACACTGGAGAGAAACCCCATGAATGTAAACAGTGTGATAAATCCTTTGCACATAACAGACATCTTCAAAGGCATATAAGAGCACACACTGGAGAGAAACCATATGAATGCAATCACTGTGGTAAAGCCTTTGCAGATCATAGTCATCTTCAAAGGCATGAAAGAACACATACTGGAGAGAAACCTTATGAATGCAATCATTGTGGTAAAGCCTTTGTAGATCATAGTCACCTTCAAAGGCATGAAAGAACACACACTGGAGAGAAACCCTATGAATGTAAACAGTGTGATAAATCCTTTGCACATAACAGACATCTTCAAAGGCATAAAAGAACACATACTGGAGAGAATCCCTATGAATGTAATCACTGTGGTAAAGCCTTTGCAGATCATAGTCACCTTCAAAGGCATGAAAGAACACATACTGGAGAGAAACCCTATGAATGCAATTACTGTGGTAAAGCCTTTGCAGATCATAGTCACCTTCAAAGGCATGAAAGAACACACACTGGAGAGAAACTCTATGAATGTAAACAGTGTGATAAATCCTTTGCACATAACAGACATCTTCAAAGGCATAAAAGAACACATACTGGAGTGAATCCCTATGAATGTAATCACTGTGGTAAAACCTTTGCAGATCATAGTCATCTTCAAAGGCATGAAAGAACACATACTGGAGAGAGACCCTATGAATGCAGTCACTGTGGTAAAGCCTTTGCAGATCATAGTCACCTTCAAAGGCATGAAAGAACACACACTGGAGAGAAACCCTATGAATGTAAACAGTGTGATAAATCCTTTGCACATAACAGACATCTTCAAAGGCATAAAAGAACACATACTGGAGAGAAACCATATGAATGCAGTCACTGTGGTAAAGCCTTTGCAGATCATAGTCACCTTCAAAGGCATGAAAGAACACATACTGGAGAGAAACCCTATGAATGCAATCACTGTGGCAAAGCCTTTGGAGATCATAGTCATCTTCAAAGGCATGATAGAACACATACTGGAGAGAAACCCTATGAATGCAATCACTGTGGTAAAGCCTTCGCAGATCACAGTCACCTTCAAAGGCATGAAAGAACACATACTGGAGAGAAACCCTATGAATGTAATCTGTATGGTAAAGCCTTTGCAGATCACAGTAATTTTAAAACACATGAAATAACACATACTGGAAAGAAACCCTATGAATATAATCTGTGTAATAAAGCCTTTGCATATCATAGTTATCTTCAAATATATAAAAGGAGACATACAGGAGAGAAACCCTATAAATGTAACCAATGTGTTAAAGCCTTTGCACAACACAGATATCTTCAAAGCCATAAAAGAACACATACTGGAGAGAAACCATATGAATGTAACCAATGTAGTAAAGCCTATGAACATCAAAGTCATCTTCAAAGGCATGCAAAAATACATACTGGAGAGAAAACCTATGAATGTAATCAATGTGGTAAAGCCTTTGCAGATCACAGTCATTTTAAAGCACTTGAAACAATGCATGCTGTAAAGAAACCCTTTGAATGTAATCTGTGTAATGAAGCCTTTGTACATTACAGTCATCTTCAAAGGCATACAAGAACACATACTGGAATGAAACCCTATGAATGTAATCAGTGTAGTAAAACCTTTTCGCATCACAGTTGTCTTCAAGTATATAAAAAGAGACATGCAGGAGAGAAACCTTATTGATGTAACCAATGCAGTAAAGCCTTTCCTTGTAACAGTGATTTTTCCCCCAAAAGTAATTATATTCAAATATCCTGACATATCATGTCTTAACAATTACAAAACCATGATTTTGACATGTGGCAATTTATAAGTTAAGTAAATGTGAAATGCTAAGAGATGTGAACAGCTGCTTTTTTGTCTCAGGGTTCTGTTTAAGAGTGATGGGACACTCAGGTAATGTCTTTATTTTCTCAGTTAGCATAACCAGGCCACAGTACAGCATGCAAATCACAAAGTACAAATTCAAGAAGGGAATTCCTTTACTAAGTCACAAAACTTTGGCAAATCAATACAGTACCCGTTAATACAATAAAATACTATTTTTGCTGGAGTCAGAGACTACCTTAGTGATAATTTTCACTCCAAAAATATCACTTAAATCCAAATCCAAACACTGGTTTCCACCAGGGCAAGTTATTTTATACAAATTAATGTCATTTGAAATTACACAATTTCTCTTTTTAAAGGGAGTTCCTCAGGCAGGTGGTTCCAGTTCACTGCATCAGTCAACTCTGTAGATGCCAGGGCAGCTGGACTGTGTTCTGGGTGGTCCGCAGCCAGGTAGTTTTCTCGTACCTAAAAGGCTCTAAGCTTCTCCCTAAGAAAACTCGATCAACATGGCTTTCTTCTAAGTACTTAAACAACAACAGACCAACCCGTTAATTGTTCACATGGACACAAGACTCTCCTCTAGTCAGTTCCCTCAAGCCCTCCCACTACAGTCGATCACTTTGATTTAGAAGCTCTCCATCTTTTGATCAAAAGTCACAGCCTTACCCCAGCTCATTAAAAAAAGAAAAGGAAAAAAAGATCTACCTAAAATAGCAGTATCTTTTAAATAACAAATAAATATGATGTCAGCCTGAAGAGTCCTGGTGGCCCTATAGCTGCACACCAAATTCCATCATCATTTTTCTACCAACACTGCTGTGGCCAGCATTGGTGTCCTTATGCTTCCTCTTGTTGATGCTGTCAATTCTTCAATTTTGGCGTTCAGTTTGTGTATCACCCATTCCATTGCTTCTCGGCCTTTGTTAGCGTTGGAAGATGTGGTGCTTGCCATGAGTCCTTCAAGGTAGCTGCCGAGGCTGACTCCTTTCATGGTGATGATGGCTTCCTAAGTCAGGACAGTTTTCTCTGGGTCCTGGGGTGCGGCCTGTGTGTGAGCCTCTCGTCTACGGAGACCATATTTGTAAATGAGATGTTAGTGGACTTCAGCTCCATTGTCTTTCTTACCGGGTCAACTACAGAGTGCTCTTGCACGTACGTTTTTGTACTTGCAGAACCAATAAGGGACTTCACAATGGAAGGTAGGCCCCACTCTGTGCTGAGGAGTCTATGGCTGTGCAGCTTTCCAGAGGAATTGACATGTCTAACACATCAACGCCAAACACACTTGGGTTCATGGGGTTTGGGTATTTCTGCATTGCAGCTGTGGTAACCATTTCCCATGGGTGGTCAAAGACGTGCTCCGAAGTCGAGATCTTCATGGTGCCAGTCGCCTGCCCAGTGTCCTGCGGCGTCCCAGGACGATGAGGCACATAAGTTCACTGGTCCTGCCCTGTCCCAGCTGGCCGGCCTCACAGCCATAACAGTGATCTTAAAGTGCATAAAAGAATACATACTGCAGATAAACCCTATGAATGTAAACATTGTGATAAAGCCTTTGCTCAAAACAATGTTCTTCAAATGCATGAAAGAACACATACAGGAGAGAAACCATGTGAAAGTAATCAGTGTGGTAAAGCCTTTGCACATCACAATTATCTTCAAAGGCATACAAGAACTCATACTGCAATGGAATCCTACAAATGTAATCAGTGTGGTAAAGAATTTGAACGTCACAGTAATCTTAGAATACATAAAAGAACACATACAGAAGAAGAACCCTACAAGAGTAATACTATTAGTGTATAATTGCTGTCTTAAAGCCTGTGAATATAACATTAGATTTTGAAGATCTAAAGAAACTCATACCAAAGGAAATGTGATTACAAAGATTTTGTAAGATCTTTAGCCAACACACTCACATTCAGTACACAAAATTTTTCTTGAGAGAAATATCTCACAGGTGTTAAAATCTCTTCAAACAGTATTTGGTTTATACCTGCAAATTCACACGGAAGAAAGAATTATGAATTTAAAGGATATGGTAACTAATTTAGATTTCATACTTCAATTACATGAGATAATGAATCCATGTGTAAAAGTTCATGAATGTGTACTAATTCATTTCTGTTGCTCTGATATATCATGTAATTGTGAACATATGAAAGTGGTTTATTGGCCATTGGTTCCAGACTGATACAAGGTCAGAATGAAAGTGACATGGAAACAAGTGTCATACATGGCAGCTACAGTAGGAAACTGAAAATTCTCATCCTTAATCTGCAACATAAAGCATAAAGTGTAAAAGGGAAATGGTAAACTCTTAGACCAACCCACCATGACATATTTCTTCCTGCAGGGCAGCATTTTCTAAATAATCCCAAATAATACCACAAACTGAACATGATTGATTTC
Source organism: Peromyscus eremicus (assembly GCF_949786415.1). Lineage (NCBI taxonomy): Eukaryota > Metazoa > Chordata > Mammalia > Rodentia > Cricetidae > Peromyscus > Peromyscus eremicus. The sequence continues at coordinate 660,136 of NW_026734288.1, forward strand.
TCTGATGTCAATCCTACATGCTTGCTTTCTGTTACACAAACCAATACATGATGCAGAGAAATTCTGTAAGCATTTAGATTCCTCAATACCTTTGTGACTAGAATTACAGGAGAATAACATGAGTAAAAATTAGTTTAAGAGTTGTTTTAATTTTAATTATGTGATATCTCTCTGTACTTGTGCATGTCCATTCTTGTTCCCAAGAAGATTAGACCTTTGGAACTTCTTGTTTGGATTACTGCAAGTTTTCAAAATCCATACTTTGTTCCTGGGAATGAGCTTATATTAAGATACTGCCATGTCTCTAGCCCTGTAAGTGTTTTAGAGCTTTTTTTTATGATGTCATATTTATATTAGGAAATAGGGAAAAGGTCATAGAAGAGAAAAATCCTTTTCATATAAACATTTGGTAAAACTTTAGACATCACAGTTTTCTTCATATTCAAGAAAAAATCTTCTAACATCCCTTTTTAATTTTTTTGAAGTAAGTAAATTACTAAAAATATTCACTAAAGACTGATGTGAAGATCACATTATGGCTTCTATTTTGCAACATTTGATGTATAAAGTGGCTATATGTTTGGCAAATCCATTTAGTGAAATTTATTTTCTGGTTCATCTATTCCTTCTGTGACTTTTGTTCATGTTCTATTGTGCTTTCACTTAGTGAGTGGTATTTTTCTGCTGCAGTGCATAGAATAATGGTTATCATGTAAGTGGTCTATTTGTATTTAAATATGAGGCAGAATGTGAACATAATTTTCAAGTAAGAATGTCTGTGAAAGGGTGGTGGGTTTTTGTTCCTGGTTTTATTTTTCATAAATTCCCTTGAAATGCTCATTGTCTTCCAGCCTGGCTTGTGTGTCAGTAATTAGTCAAGGATATGCTTGAACTCATAATCCTAATTTCTCAGTCTCCTAAGTACAAGTCTAAGTATAGATGATGCACTCCCAACATTTTCTGTATTGTCAAAACTTTTTAACAATTTTAATGTTAAAATGCTTAATAGGGAATATGAAATAAAGTTAAATATCTTATGTGTGTATGCAAAGAAACATTTTATTATATGTATAAATTAAATACTTCATGTGTGTATGCAAAGAAACATTTTATTATATGTATTTCCTTGACATTAAGGTTTTCTTTGCAATTTTATCAGTTACTGTTCATTTTTTTCTTATTAAATCACTTTCTCCTTTAGCACAGGTTTTATTCACACACTATAATTGAGAATTGCTTTGATCATTTAACCCTCACTGTGCTGTTGAGGACTGTGATGATAGTCCCACCATTCCTTCTAGTCTGGGTCTTAACCAATCAGTGAGTAAGAAAATGAATTCAAAAAAGACATTCAATGAATGAATGTCTTCCAAACTCTGGCATTTCTGGAAACTTACAAGTAAAGAGGGACTTGTGCAATAATTGAGTTGACAGACTAATATTAATCAGGTTTAGACAGAGCAAAGAAATGGGTGAGCAAGAAAATAGGTGAAAGCTTTTTTGTTATGACAGTAGATGACATCAGCAATGAGTACTGAAGTTATCTGTGCTAGATAGTCAATAATTGTACTGTCTGCCCATGGATCAAGCAATCAAGAATCTAGTTCAAGAACTGAACTTTCATGAAACCAAATTACTGTAGTTACTCTAGTTGAACCAAAATAGAAGACCTGGATAAAATGGTGTGTTCCTGACTAATAAGACTGTGATTTTCTAGGTATAAGATGTTTAGCCTGAGAGAAAAGGTGTGAGCTTTCCTTGTTGTACTCTAATACAAATCTCTAGTCTCTGCAGCACAGGGCCATAAAGCCTGTTACAATTTTTTAACATAATTTTGGGGATTATCTTTATATTGTTTCCACCGACTATTTCCTGACACTGTAACCAAGTGTTAGGTATTCCAGGCTGGATTTTGCCAGCTCACTGAGAAGGCAAAAGAAACAGGACAATGAATATTTTAGTTCAGCCCAGGATTTTTAATGTAGAGTGGCATTGCAGAGGTGCTTGTATGAGAATGGGAATTCATTGTCCACATATTACAACCAGTGATGTTCACAGTACAGAAAGGGAAGGAGCCGTATAATTTTCCAGTTTTCTCTGCAGTTTGGGTTGCAATTTTACAATCAGTTAATCAATTATAGGTGATTAATAAATGTCCTGAGTGATCATTTCTTGGGCTCCACAGACTAGGTTCCTTGGCCAGGAGATTGACATATCTGCACTGAAATGTTAGTTGTGTACCCACGACAAAGATCCAGTTCTCCTGACCAAAGGCCCTTTTAACAGACCTTTATTACTACTTTTAACTTTTCTCCTTCCTAAGGCATGTATAATCACTTAGCATTAGAGATCAGATCTCCCAAAAGCACTTTTGGCATCTTTGGTCTCTGTAAAGGATGAAATCCTCAGGATCCCAGTGACACTTCTGGCTGTTAGTTAAGAAAGGAACTGTTTACTTTTCTTTGGGTTTCTTTTTACCCTAAATTGTGTAGTTGATTTTTACCGCCAGTAATTATCAGACCTCCTGCTGAAGGTTTAAGCCTAACTTCCATTTTGGGATAGGGCAGTGACTGATGTGTTTTCTTCCAACTGAATTTCATTTATCAGGTGGAAGTATTGGGGTACTAGGGTGGTATTGTATTCCCCAAAATATTGTGAACCCTAATAAACTTATCTGGGGTCAGAAAACAGAACAGCTACTAGATACCGAGGCTAGAAAATGGTGGCACTCACGCCATTAATCCTAGCATTATAGAGGGAGAAATCCATCTGGATCTCTGTGAGTTTTAGGCCACACTGGAAACAGCCAGGCATGGTGGAACATGCCTTTAATCTCAGGAAGCGATGGCAGACAGTAGAAAGGTATTTAAGGCATGAGGGACAGGAACTAGAGCACGTTAAGCTTTTAGGCTTTTGAGCAGCAGTTCAGCTGAGACAGATTCGAATGAGGACACAGAGGCTTCCAGTCTGAGGAAACAGGATCAGCTGAGGAATTGGCAAGGTGGGGTGGCTATGGCTTGTTCTGCTTCTCTGATCTTCCAGCATTTACCTCAATACCTAGCTCCAGGTTTATTCTTATTAACAAGACCTTCTAGTAATTCATGCTGCTGGATGCTGTTCCAGTGGGCTACTTGTCAAGACCAAACTCTCACATGTAGATGGGAAAGGAATTCCTTTACTGGTGTCTCTCTAACATGCTGCTCAAGGGACCATTGCAGGGCCACAACCAACATTAAGTCCTGTTGTGCTATGAAGACATCCTAATTCTACAACAGCATCTACAGATTTTTAAAAAAAGTTTTTTGAGTTAAGGACTCCTATGTTGATTGAGGTGGATTTGACCCCTGTCTGTAGTCCTACAGGGCATTGCACTTCTTATCTGCCTGACTAACCTACCTAAATTCTTTCATTACAGTCCTGCAAGATCATAGAATTCTATAACTATCAGTCTGAGTCATATAGTGGGCTGTCCATTGCAGTAACAGCAAAAAGATTTGTGTGTGTAAAATGGCTTCTCATTCAGACCAGAAGGGTAGGAACAGTCTACTGTGTACATGACAAAGAGAACCAGACTAGAAAATACCTAGGTCAGAGGATGATGATTAAGGCAGTGAACTTCAGGGGTCTCCTTTCCAAATAAGGACTGATGGGTCATGGTGAGTGTCTTTGTCTTTATTTTTCTATATGTATTATTTCTTTCTATGTGAAGGAAGACAGACAGAATTCGCAGGTGGCCAGTTTAAGGAGGATAGCTGGAATTACTAAGTATTCAGTTTCTAATTAGAGAACTCTCTTGTAAAAATATTTGCAACCATGATTGACATAGTTACATCAGCTGAGAGATTTGAGACAAAGGCCATTGGCTGTAACTCCATGTGTCACATTACAGTATTCATTGGCTAACACTTTCCATTGGACAAAGTAATACAGTCTCATGTTAATGCCATTACTGAGAAGTACCTACTGAGCTTCAAAGTCAGTACAGCTAAATGTTCTTCCAATTCTGCTTATCATTTAGTAAGTCAATTATTGGTATCATTTAAAAAATTTATTTTCTTTAAATGTATTACTACTATGTTTTTCTGTTTTTCAATGTTTCCTGATTTAAGAATTTCTTTCTATTTTTCTTAAGTGCTGAGTATTATTTATGTATTTATTTATTTATTTATTTATTTATTTATATTAGTTTAGAGCAGTGGTTCTCAACATTTGGTGTCATGAATCCCTTTTGGGGATTAAATGATCCTATCACAGAACTGGCCTAAGGCCACCAGAAAGCAAAGATATTTATATTACAATTTGTAAGAGGTACAACAATGTAGTTATCAGGTAGCATAGAAAATAATTTTATAGATAAGTGGGTCAATAAATCATGGCAAACTGTAATAAAAGGTCAGAGCATTAGGAAGTTTGAGAACCACTGATTTAGACCAATGTCTCTTGTAGCTCAGGCTTGTCTCACACTATACAATTGAGAATTGCTTTGAACATCTAAGCCTGCTTGTGTTGCCCAGTGCTGGAAAGACAGTCCTGAAACTCTTTGCAGGCTACACCTTCAATGATTTTTGGGAAGGAAAAATAACCAGTGAATGAGTATCCTCCAAATAATCCAGATTTTATTGTGAATTTACAGATGAAGTGGAACCTGTGTTAGAATTGAGTTCACTGCCTAACATTAAAGCAGGTGTAGTCACAGCAGATAAAGGGATGGGCAAGAAAGAACATGAAAGTTTTCTGCTGTGACAGTAATTGATATTAGCAGGGCTGTGTGGAGGGTCTGATCTGTTGTTCCACCTGCCTGAGAACCTGAGTTTGAACCCCTAGCACCTACGAAGAAACAAATCCTGAAAAGCCATGGGATCATCAAACCCAGGCAAGGAATACGGGACAATAAAAGATCCCGCAAGATGTTAGTTCACTGATACCCTGTCACAAAAGGAAGACACTCTCACTTGGCCAGACAAGATGCAGTGTGAGGAGCATGGCTTCAGGATATTCCTGCAATGTACTGGCTTCTTGTCCCATTATTGCAAACTTGAAAACCTACCTGGAAGGGATCTCCCTAATCTTGAGAACTAGGAGAAAGGAATGTGCCAAACAAGGTGAATGTCACCAGCAAGCCCTCAGATTGTGGGGCCTTAAAATTCCCTACCTATTTGACATACTGGCACTCAGTCCCTCAAGAACTTGAAAATGTGGGCTTGCTCAAAATGGCAGACAGGGCATCTTAAAGAGGAACTTCTGGTAAGTTGGCAGGTATCCATGATCCAGCATCATGGACCAGCAATACAATGTGTCCAAGGTCAATGTGAGTTTTCATAGAGGCCCTGAGGAGAAACAGGAGGCCAGGATGCATATAGGGTTTGTGCTGGGGTCTTCAGGACTCAAAGGCAGGATGCAGCCTAGGGGTTTGTGAGGCTAGAGAACCTGAATCTTCCTATTCAATGTCATGTGGTTTTCTCTGTGCATTTGCACCATGTGACTCAGTGGGAGTTGCCTGGAAAAAATACCTTACATTCCCTGCAAAACTCTCTGCCTGTTTTTTCTTCTCTGCAAAGTGACTAGATTGGTCGAGGTCACCTTCAGGAGCTATTATTAAATTTCATGTCTCTTGTGCATACCCTTTGGTTTTATGCAGCTCTCACTCCTCTGTCTCCTGCCCTGCAATTCTGAGCATGAAACTAGCCTTTTCATGCATGCTGAATATGTTTTCCACATTGGAGCCACATCCCCAACAAGGAATCAAGTATGCTTCTTGCACAAAGCACAAGCCTCTAGCTTTGACCTCTTTTTTGGGAAAAACTATTTCTCAAGTCTAGCCAGTGACAAAAGAGTTCAGGTGGAACTCAGGACTCCTGGTTAAATTCCCTCCCTGACTAAAGACCATGAAGTTGTGGCTTCCCTTCCTTCATCTTTCTGGAGTGATATGTGTTAGTTAGATGGGTCCAACATTTCACCAAGTAAGAACTGATTATGCCAAGTGCTTGGCAGCCAAGATCTCTGTGTGCATCAGAGAGACAGCAATTGTCCCTTTACACAGAAAGAATAAAATTTCTGATATCCAGGCATTCACATTGACAGGTGTCTTGGGTTATCATAGAGAAAGAATTGGAGACAGAAAGAATGAGGCTTAAAATTAGGGGAGTCCATTATGATTCCTCAGAATAGGTGACTGGCACCCGGTCAAACCTGGAAAGGAAAGCCTTGTCAGTGATGAACCCATGATGACAAGAGCAGAGACCCCATCACTCTGCTCTTTGGGACACTTGCTGTGGTCCCTGCTTTTGTTTGTCTCATCTGTCTTTTCAGTCTGTCTCCAGGAGAATGTTTTTGTTCTTAATTCCCAAAATGGATTCAGTCAGGGGCTGGCTTTGGACATGAATCCCTAGATTCCTAAATCCAAGAATTTGGATGGGAAACAAGTCTCATGTTCTAGCTCTTAGCACATGCAAGACACAGGCATCTCCAGAACACCAAGAGAGCAAAATGACAAGTCTTTGAAGCCAAACCCTCTACAATAGCATTTAATTGTGACATCTGGTGTGGCGTCTTCCTTTGCTCCATATTCTACCTTGTCCATCCTCTGATATTGTAGTGTCTCTGGCTTTTATCATTAAAAGGGTGGTGACCAAAGATGATGACATGTTGTGTTATGTTGAGTGGGCCACAGCATTTTCCTTTGATAGCACCAATCTGGTCCTCAGAGAACGTTTGGCTTCTGAGACTTTTCCATTTGGAAGTTTGTCTTCTTGACATAGAAAATGGCCTATTGAAGGAAGAAAATGCCCTTGCCTCAACTGTTGACAGTATGAATACTGTTTCTTTGGTACTAGAAGGACACAAGGAAAAATGTCTATTTAACTCTGCCTTGAAAGGGTAGTCTTTCAAAAAACCTGCCTCTGAAAATGGTCTGATAGTTATTCTAGGCCTGTAGCCAATATGAATGCACAATGGTACTGAGAAATTCTAAGTGCCTGTCTAGGTTGCCAGCTGTCTCTGTCTACTCTCATAAGACTCCTGAAAGTTGCTTGTGTCTTTCTCCCATTTCTCAGGTATTATTGTATTCCTTGTCAGGTCTTTGATTGGATTGGAGAATAACAGTCATAATTACAATCTTCTTGTATCTTAAGTAGAACATATTAAGTGTTAGATTCAGGTCCCTCAAGGTAGGACATCTTTTGGAAGGATCTCTGTAGCATGACATTTACCTATGTTCCACACTCTTCTGAATTTTAGCATGTGTTTCTTGTTTGGTGTTGTTCCTGTTGGTGTAGTTTTATCTTGTATAGGTCATTGTCCCTTATTCTTCCAGGGCAATATTTTGTAATCACCCCTACTGTAAATAGTTTTGTATTAGATTTAGAATTTTCTTATTTAGATAAAAGGGGGAGATGTAGTGGGTAGCTGTTCCAGCTTTGACCTTAAAACACTCCCCCTAGAGTGACAGCCTGTAACTGCCGCACCTTCCTAAGACCTGCTGCTGGGGCTGACATGCCCCTGGAGCTTGGCTGAGAAGGAACTCCTTAAGACTCAATGTGTGTAGGTCTTTGGCCCTTTATTGATACCACATGGTCCTGGAATCTGGATGGGAGATCAAGCCAGAGTTCTCTACTAGATTGTATCTCATCTATCCTGGATCATGTAACCAACCCCTATTGGAATATTTATTATCTCAGAAATAAATATCTCTTGATTATCAGATAAATTACTTGGAATTGCCTTGTTAATTACAGTAATAGATTTTCTCCAAGTCTTTGTTTACTTCAAGGGATTCATCATTCCTCCCCACCATCCTGACCTAATTTCCCAGCAGCATTTTTTATCTCACTGAGTATGAATTTTAAGATGGGGAGAGTCATTCCTAAGCAATGTTTGAAAAGTTAGCCCTAAATACCTCACAAAGAAAAGTTTGTATTGAAGCATTGCTAGATCTCTGGCTTTGCAAGGAGTGGGTGCTGAAAAGCTTCCTCTGTAACTCAGGAGAGGCTCCTATGTAGGACAACTTTAAGTGAGATAGTTAGCATGTAGGCAAAAGCTGTGACATCAGCATTCCCATACTTGGGTATTCTATGGTGTCCTGGAGAACACTGTCATCTCTTGTGATGTCACAAGTGCTGTGGTGATACCAGCAGCCTATGGGGCATTTATTCAGTGCTTTTATAGTTGAGCTATAGACATGGTGTCAAGATGAAGCAGACTACTTGGAAAAGAGACTAGAGAGCAGAGAGAGACCAGAAAGAGGCAGAAGGAAGCTAGCCTTTGTTCCCAGTATAAAACAGCAAAAAATAAATCTTCCAGGGGAAGCCACATTGAGCCTTGTCAGGGGATTTAGTGCTTTCTGGGGGAGAAGATAGGCTTGAGCTATACCTTGAAGGAGGTAGGCTTAAAGGACAAGGGCATTTCTGGGAAGCAAGACACTATCCTGGTTCTTTGATTTCCTGCAGAGCAGAGACAGAGTCAATGGTTTCTGGTCGTTAGTTTGGCAGAGATCCAGGAATTTTCCAGGCTGCATATACTGTAAGTTATTGAAGTGCTTAAAGATTACCTACCTAATTGAAATATACCTTTATATACCTAAAAACTTAATTAACTAACATAACTATAAGTTTGATTAACCTAGATGACCATTAATCTGCATTTCCTAATTATTTATTACAATTTTAAATGAGTTGTTAAACATAGTACCTTAAATAAGAGTAGAGATACATACTATATAACAAATTAACTTTAAATTTGTATCAATACACTAAAATCTATCGCAAAGTAAAATGTTTTAAACAAGGTATTGCTCTTTAAAAGTAGATTCAGTAATCTACCCTTTTATCCTATTATATCTATTCTATCCTCTTTTCTTTTTTTAGAGAGGAATTGCATTTTTAACCAATCCCTTTAAATAAAAATAAATATTTATAAATAATATTTTGGGAATTTGGGCATAGCTTCTCATACTATTCCTTACTTCATGGGGCACTTGTATACTTATGGGAATCCTGAGAAAATGAACAATTATAGTTAAATTTTGGCTGTAGTCTATGAGGATGGATTGTCTCACCCAGTTGCTTTGAAGCTGATTTTGGATGTTGGAATATCTGAAGACCTTTCAGGGGGTTTTATAACTTCATATATTCCTTTTCTCTCCCAGGCCTATGTACATTTTTACACACATTAAAAACATTTCAGAGTTTTATTCCATCTGAATATGTCTTATTGTGAATCTATAATCCTTCTGTTTCCAGGAGAGATTTTAAACTGTTAAACTGCCTTGCTAGGATGAAAAGCAGCAGTCTTGGCTGCTGACTTCACTCACCTCAGCTTCCCAACATGGTGAAGGTAATTTACTTCCAGCTCTGTCAGCCATGCTCTCTGCTGACTCTGGAAGGCATTGGGTTGATGTCTCCATCAAGGAGCATATAGCTAGAAACTTTTTTGTCTATAGTAGCAAAAGCTAAATCCACCACACAGAATGCTGTGCAGCTTGTCGACAGCACAATGTACCATGTTGAGAACCCATCATGGTGGGCTCTAGCCCACATGCCATGAACCCACCATACTGTATCTTAAGTCTGTATGGCACTGCTTGCCAAAGAGACAGAACTAGGAAGAAGTTTTTAGATCTGTTTTAGAATCTTTTTTAAAAGCTCAGGTTTTGGGTGGAAATTCTTGCTATCACATTTGGGTTCCAAATGTACTCAGAAAGTTTCTATGGTCTTGCCTGGACTCTAATAGTTCCACCAAATCTCTACCACCCATTGTCCCAGAGCTGCTCAGAACCAAGTAAACACACAGAGGGTTATTATTATTTACCAACTATTGTACATGACAGGCTACTTGCTATTTAGCTCTTATGTCTTAAATTAATCAATTTCTATTAATCTATGTTTTGCCATTTGTTTCATGGCTTACCAGTCTGTTGGCATGTTGTTTCATGGGCAGCAGGACTCCATGTTTCTCTTTTCTGTCTCCCACCTTGGATTTACTGCCTGCCTTTAAGCTGCCTTGCCATAGGCCAAAGCAGATTTCTTTTATTAACCAATGGGTTATATATATTCATAGCACGTACAAAGACATCACCCAGCAAGCTACATTTTAAATGGACTAAATATCTGCTTAAAAAGAGAGAAACCACTGTTGGTCCTTGAAGCCTATGTCTCTATCCAATGCCAATAAAGTCATGGTTATTAGAGGACTACCTACAAATACCAATTTTCTGAACCAATACAGTCCCTAATAATCAATTAACATGTGGGCTTACACTTACATGTCAGTGTAGTTTATACAACTCATCAAAGAAATTTGTATTTCAGCATATGAAGTCATCTACAGAAAATCACAGCCAATTAAATATTTAGTGGTGGATCCCAGGCACAATGAACATGTCTACAAAACAATGACTGTACCCATGTGTTAGAGAATATTATGGAAGTGGTAACATAAATATTAAACTGCCAGATGCTCAGTGAATTTCTTATGAGATTGTGTCTCTTTTTATGTCAGATTTATACTCATTTAGTATTAGAAGCAGCTGTCTAAACATGATCTGAATAAGCTCAGCACCAAGTGATATGCAGAGAAGGGCAAGGAAAAGCCCATGAAACCTTAACTTTACATAAATTACTATAAGAAACTAAGGATTGCTCAGAGTGAAAAAAAATGAACTTTCTCAAAAAAGAACACAGTGATTGCTTAGCTAATGCATCAATTAAATTATGGAAAAAAGAACTTCCATGTAGAGTAGTGAAACAGGATTTCTTGCTCACTTCACATATTTTCATTTGCTTAACATGCCCAACTGTTAGGTTGGGATCCAGAATTTCTGACAGAGACTCAGCTGTTAAATAGGTGATCACTTGTGAACTGTGTTAAGAAGTTCAACTGTTAAGATGATATAAGCACAGGAAGGCCCTAACCAGTTGTTGATAACTTTGTGAACTAATCAGAGTTGTAACAAGTGTCTTACTTTGTTCATACAGTTTCCATGAGATGAGTAGCATTTTGTTCACATGTTCTAACCATTAGTGACTGAAATAAGATAAACATAAGAAAAATAAGCCTTTCATCCATTTACTGATATTTCCTCTGTAGTTTTCTTAGTGCAATGGAGTTCAGTAGACCCTCTCCAGTGAATGTATCTTGGTTGGTTGAACACTTCCTTATATTATAAGAATATGTCAGCAGGCATGAGAGTACACATTGGCATTAGACCCATAAACACACATAAGCAAAAACATTAATCTGAGGTTCACTCTTTACAATATATTTTTAGTTTAATGTACTTGAAGTTAAATGTAAAACCAGATAAGGAATAGTAGGAGATTAGAAACAGAGATATGGGAAATACTGTCTGTAGTATTATAATATTGATTAAGGACCTACAATAATACATTTATGTAATATGGTAAATTATTTTTTGTATTCAATTCAATGCCCTTGTAATACTACAACATCCATTTAAAATAGAGTTATGCCTGAGGCCTCCTGCAAGGTGCCCAGGTCCCAGAGAAAAGGTATGGAGTAAGTAAGGGTAAGATGAGACAGGGATTATTGCCCAGAGAATCTTGCAGCCTGACTGACTAGCAGCCAGAGTGATTAATTATTTATACAGAATTCATTAATTAGAGATAGATTCACATTGTTCCAAAACATAGATAAAACAAATTTTGTTTTGGGGCATGTGTTTAAACTTTTTCTCTTGTGCTTCTGTGATTATAAGTTTAGTCATCATTAATGAACTGTGGCAAAATACAGTTATCTTTTACAATCATGTTTCCTCAAGTTTAGTCATCATTGATAAACAGTTATCTTTTACAATAATTTTTACAATTCAACCACAGAATCTAATTTTTTAAGAAACTAGAGACATATGATAGCCTGTTCTCAAGTTGGTAACTTTTGTGGCTTCAAAGACTCTAGACAAAAATGAAAATTCCATGCCAGCCTGGCAGTTTGGCATGTCCCAAGCAATTTATTATTAACTATTAATTGTTAGAATGCTTTAGAAAAATCCCCAGGCAAAAGTTGTTGCAGTTATTATTAAATTTCTGGCATAACACAATATTTTTTATATTTTTCTAGAATTTATTTACAGGTTTAATCCTGGCATTCTTAATGTTCCTTCATCATAGACAGCACAATGGCTCTTCATGAGCTAACTTTTCTCAGAAATAAATGTCCTGACACCTCATCCTTTTATCATCTTTTCATATCATTCTTTGCCTATCAATATATGTTTCTCTGTGGGGCTAATTTTACTTTAATGCTGTATGTGCCACATAATTGCCTGAGAGTACACTGGGAAGAGTTTTGCAATCTGATCTGTGGCCAACTCCTTCAGCCCACTGTATCTTGTTGACCTTTGTAATTTTTCTTTGTTTTGATTATCTTGTCCCTGAGAAAGTACAGGGACAGATGTTTCAGAATATGTCATATCCTCTAAAGGAAGCCTCTGGATTCTATATGCTTGTCACATTCTCCAAAGAGTCAGAAAGACCATGAAATAGATAAGAATATCTCTCTAAAATTGGGAGGGATAGTATGTTCAGGTCTTTCCTGATAAAGCTTAGAAGCAGAACTCCTAGGAGAAGGCATAAATGATTTACAAGAAATTTCCTATCTATTCAATATCCCCAAATTGTACAAATATTAAAAGTCCCTCAAGCATGCAACCAGTCAAGATCAAACACAAAAAATGACACAGAAGCAATCATGAAGCTTAGATTTGCTGGATCTTCAACCAGCTGTGACCTGCATTTCTCATCAGATATGACCACACCATTATTGTGCAAGTTAGTTCACTAAATATTCTGTAAGAAGTCTTTTCTAGAGTAATCATCCAGCATGCCCCAATTAAATAGGATCCAAATTAACTTTTCCTGCAGGAACAAATAATGGGGCAAAGTTAAGTGATACGAATAATTTTTTATGTTAGATTTAGTTTTTCTATTATATTAATGAATATAATATACTTTATTCATTAAAATAATTTAAACTTCCATCAATTATAAAAAGAGATGAACAATTCACATGTACATGAAAAATAGTAAGATCAGACATTGAAGAAACCATATCTGGGTACCATAAGTCATTTTACCAATTTTGAAAATTACTTCCAAATTAACTTTTTATCTGTTGACAAGTTTAGCATTACTTTTATATAGTCAAAGAATAGGTAAAATTTGCTGATGGCTACTCTTGCTAATTTCTGTCTATAAAATTTTATTGAGGAAGTTCTATTCTTGGGCTCATTAGTACTTAATAAGCAGTCAATTTTCTTCCTTAATGAGAAATTATGAATACAATTCATTGTGAACACTCAATTAAGTCCTTCCTTGTTTGAATACAGACTAGTGGCTATTGCTTTCATGCCCTGTATGTCTCTAGTGACAGATATAAGAGGATTGGTTTAGGAATGAAGAAAACACAGACAGATTTAACACAGAGATACAAAGAAAAGTTGGGATCAGGTGTTCTGTGTTCTCTGATAAGAAACCACAACAACCTGGATGCTCTGTATCAGTAATACCTATATTCAAATAGATTCAAAGAGTTATTGCATATTGATAACAGAGAGGCAAAGTTATTATCTAAAGTGATGCAGGTAGACATGCTTGGCTCTTCGAAGAGCTTTCATTCTCTGTAGCCTTGAACTGCTGAGGTCTAAAACTCTGAAGAGAATTTATGGTGAACAGTTTTGGCACAAACTAACAATATCCTCACATGATCACAAGATGTGTAATGTTTCAAGCCTCAAGCAATGAGAGGAAGCCTTTTTTTATGTGTGTCTAAGTCTTTGACCTAGATCTGCTAATAAAAACAACTCAAATTCATTCTTACACCAACTCAGGTCTTAACACATGCATATACTTCCAATAATTGAACCTGTTATAGTTTTCCTAAAGCAATCTACTTTGTATTTTCATGATGTTTTTTATTGTATAATCTATAATGTAATGTCTGACACTAGATACAAAATACCTGTATAAAATCAATGTTGAACACTCTAATGAAGAAGAAATTGAATACTGGCTTTATTGTATTTATTGATAATTGAGAAAAAAAGGAAGAATAACTTGAAATTTAAAACAATCTGTATTTTATTTGATAAAATCTCAAATATCAGAAAAACAATAATATTTATATAAAAGCTATATCATTCTGAGCTCAATATCCATCCCATAAAATATACAGAAAATTATGCAGTGATTTTTGACTCAATATGGCTATTAGCAAACTATTCCTGGCATACATTAAGCCTTCACATTTTAAGTTATTATTACCTTCATCTATTGTCAAATTAACCACATATCATTTAAATACATGATTTCTGTGTAATTCTGTTTAATTCATTGCTATATATGTAGATGGTTTTCCAAGGAAAATTTCATGTCAACATAAATTTCTTGGTAAAATATTTCTAAAATCACATCAAGCATAAGGCTTCCTGATGTCACTCATCTGACATTGAGTAAGGTTTGAATATTTGATAAAGGTTTCCTTCCACTACTGACATTTTAAAGAACACTTTTATTGTATGATTACTGGGGCAAATATTACCCTTTGAGTTTGTTTCTTTCATAAATTTTCTGACATTCTCTAAGTTTTGATCTTCCTTTAAATTTTTTTTAAAATTCTGTACATTTGTTAAATTTCATTCCATTAGGAATATTCTGTTTGGCTTCAATATCTGAGGACTCCATAACACTTGCTACTTTCTTAATATTGTATGTGTTATCTCTAGTATGTACTATGTGATGATTTTTAAGATTTAAGTACCCAAATAATGTTTTTGCAATGCTTTGTATTTGTAAGCTTTCTCTAATATATAGTTTTAGTGAGTTTTTGCAGAGATGATACATGGGGAAAGGACATAACATATTAATTATAATTTTAAGGGTTCTGTATTCAATGGGTCTAAAGTGCCTTGAACATATTAATCATAGACAAAGAACTTGTCGCAATCTGTATATTTTAACTTTCTTCTCCATTATGGATTCCTTGATAAACTTGAAGTGTTGAGGCCCTGGTAAAGGATTTGTCACATTATTTTCCTCTGTAAATTTTCTCTTCTGTTTGTATTCTGTGATGCATTTGTAGATGTGAGTCTGTGCTAAAAAACTTGCCACATTCTCTGCATTTGTATGATTTCACTCAAGTGTGTATTCTTTGATGAACTTTAAGTGTTGAGTTTCCAGTAAAGGACTTTCCACAATCTAAACATTTGTAAGGTTTTTCTCCAGTGTGTATTCTTTGATGAACTTTTAGTGTTGAGCCTTTGGTAAAGGACATTTCACATTCGTCACATTTGTAAGGCTTAACTCCAGTATGTATTCTTTTATGAATTTGAAGTGTTGAGCTCTGAGTAAATGACTTTCCACACACATTACATTTGTAAGGTTTCTCTCCAGTATGGATTCTTTTATGAACTTGAAGTGTTGAGCTATCAGTGAAGGACTTTCCACAATCTGAACATTTGTAAGGTTTTTCTCCAGTGTGTATTCTTTGATGAACATTAAGTTGTGAGCCTCTGGTAAAGGACTTTCTACACATATTACATTTGTAAGGTTTTTCTCCAGTGTGTATTCTTTGATGAACTTTAAGATTTGAGCTAACATTAAAGGATTTTCCACATACATTACATTTGTAAGGTTTTTCTCCAGTGTGTACTTTTTGATGAACCTTTAGTGCTGAGCTGTCATTAAAGGACTTTCCACATACATTACATTTGTAAGGTTTATCTCCAGTGTGTATTCTTTGATGAACTTTTAGTGTTGAGACTTTGGCAAAGGACTTTCCACATTCTTTACACTTGTAAGGCTTCACTCCAGTATGTATTCTTTGATGAATTTGAAGTGCTGAATTCTGAGTAAATGACTTGTCACATATATTACATTTGTAAGGTTTATCTCCAGTGTGGATTCTTTTATGAACTTGAAGTTTTGAGCTATCTGTAAAGCACTTTCCACAATCTGAACAGTTGTAAGGTTTTTCTCCAGTGTGTATTCTTTGATGAACTTTTAGTGTTGTACTGTGAGTAAAGGCTTTTCCACATACATTACATTTGTAAGGTTTTTCTCCAGTGTGTATTCTTTGATGAACTTTAAATGTTGAGCTACAAATAAAGGCCTTTCCACATATCTTACATTTGTTAGTTTCTCTCCAGTATGTATTCTTTTATGAACTTGAAGTGTTAAACTTCGAGTAAATGACTTATCACATACATTACACTTTTAAGGTTTATCTCCACTGGGGATTCTCTGATGAACTTGAAAATTTGAGGCCTTGTTAAATGACTTGTCACATTCTTTACATTTGTATAATTTCTCTCCTGTATCGATCCTCTCATGAATATGAAGTGTTGAACTCTGAGTAAAAGACTTGCCACATGCTTCACATATAAAAAGTTTTTCTCCAGTATTGGTTCTCTGAGGAAGATGAAGAGAAAACCCACTGGCAAAGGACTTGCCATACACAGTACATTTGAAAGCATTCTCTTCAGTGTGAATTTTACAATGACCTCTGTATTTTGGTGCATGTAAGAGGAACATGTCATGCTCTGCATATTTGTATGATTCTTTTGTCATATGGATTTTATAATGTTCCTTAAGTACTGATAAAATAGAAAGCAACTTTCCACACATTTTACATTTGTACAATTTTTCTCCAGTATGAACCACATTAATTCTAAGGAAGTCTGAACATGTCCTGTAACTCCTCCCAAATTTCTTATATTTTTGTCCAACACTGAATCTTGGATTCCTCTCCAATTTTGAAGGGCCGGTGAAATACTGTCTACATGCTTTGAATGTTGGTTGTTTCCCTCCAGTGTGGCTTGAGTCATTTTGAATATTTGATAGGAAATGGCAAGATCTGAATGGAAATGACACAGAGTTACCTTTTTGAGGAGAAGCTAGAACTTCTTCATCTATTCTGTCAGGAATGTCAGTGATGGGTGCTGGATGAAGATCATTTCCTTCAGCACATGATTCAGTGTCCTCATTGTCAGATCTACATGCCCGGAACACCTTTATGTGTAATTCACCAAGGCGATTATATCCAAACTGTCCTGATATTTCTCTTTGGCAAGTATCCTGTGTATACTCTTTTGGAAACAACTCCTGAGTGGGATAACAAAACAGAGCTAGAAGAAGTAAAAGGCAATTATTTTCTGTGTGGAATAAGATAAAAATAATATAGAAACTTTTTCATAAAATGACACCAATATATGGAAAGTAGCAAAAAGATGTATCATAAATCTTCAGCACTTCTTCCATAAGGAATTAATGTCCAAAGATGATGGACATGGAGAAGTCCATATCATGAACTTGTATTTTATAATATGTAAAATTTTAAAGGGTTCTCTTTAAGAATGTCATTTAAGCATCCATTTTAAACATAATTGTTAGAATATGAAGTGAAACTCTTAGCCATTATTAAAAATATCCTGTCCACTTGGAAATGCATTATCAATTTAGAACAAAATATCTCTTCCAACCAGGTAGTGGTAGTGGTGCATGATTTTAAACCTAGCACTTTGGAGGCAGAGTCAGGCAGATCTTTGTGAGTTGAAGGCCAGCCTGGCCTAAAGAGTAAGATCCAGGACAGGCACCACAATTATACAGAGAAACCCTCTCTGAAAAAAATCTTTTCCAAACAGATAAATGTTAAAATTATTAAAATAAAAATAGCATATATAGATTTTCTATGATTAATGATTATTAATACATGTTAATATGTAGTTTTTGAAGAAGAGTCATTATTAAAAAGAAAAAATAAAATCATCATGAAAAACAAATATCCCTATACCCCTGTAGAGAGAATGTTTCAAAAATCTCCACAATCACATTGATAATTCTTTAGGCCTTTCATTTCTTCAGATACCTTAGGATATCTCAAATTGATAAAAGACTGGCCTTTCATCTCAACATTTGGAAGGCAGTGGCAGGTGCATCTCTGTGGGTATGAGGCCAGCCTGATCTACATATTCATTTCCAAGCTAATCAGGGCTACATGGTTACAGATTATGTAATAAAAAAAAAATGAAGCAGTGAGAAAAGTAAATTATATGTCCAGGAAAGAAAAAGAATGCCAAAATGTAACTCAGCAAAACTGGCCCAGGGTGACAAAAAATGGATGTGTTTCTCAACTGTACAGCTAATTGTCAACAAGGCAAATGTTAATCTTGGCCTCGATATATCCTGCCCTAACATAACTAACTGATAGAACCATTCCAGTTGGCCCATCAATGTGAATCACAGTCTGGCTTTTTCTTAAAGTGTTCTTCGCTGACTTGAATGCAGAATATGAATAGTGGCCAGAGTGCATTACAATCTCTTTTTTCCAAAAGGATCTAATATGTTTGGATTCAAAAACAAAAAATCAAGCTGGGTGGTGGTGGCACATGTCTTTAGTCCCAGTACTCAGGACACAGAGTATTTATTCCCAGAACTCAGGAGGCAGAGACAGGCTAATATCTGTGAGTTCAAGGCCAGCTTGCACTACAGAGAAAGTTCCAGGACAGCCAGGGCAAATACACAGAGAAACTCTGTCCCCTGAAAAACAACAAATTGATAAATGGCCTACTGAATAAAATTTATATTTTCAAAGTAGACTGAAATGTAGTATTCTATTTCAAAGAAAGATATCAGAAGTTTACATGTGAAATTTACAAATTATTTTAAATGTAAATTTAATGTAAATATAAATATATCATTTCAAGCTTATCTCAGTCACTTTCCCTCCAACTCTTCTCATATCACCAAATCAATTATGTAACCTCCATTTGATAATTGTTACTCATATATTTATATGTATTTTTTCAAATATGTGAACAAATTATATAAAGCTTCAGAATGTTAGTCCAGCTTTATTGTTCATGATTATATCATTTCAGGTCTCACCACTTTGCATTAGATAAGCAATAATAGTATAACTATGGAAGATGGTCCTTGTCAGAGCATTCATTAAGTGTCTATAATTCTTTAGTAAGGGATTTGAGATAGAGGGACACTATGAATTAGGAAACAAAAATTCCAGAGAGTTTTTCAGTTATGATGGAAGTAAACTCAGTACAATGGTGAAAGAGAGACAAGCAATAACCTTAGCACCACACATAAGAATCTTGATATGTTTTTTTGGTGTAGAATAAATATTATGTGTAAAACGATACTATGACTTTTTTCTTTCCTCTCTGTATCACCTTGAACTTCATATTATCTTATACTGAAACTTAGGACTTTAAGCAGAATGTGGAACAGGTATGGAAAGAGTAAGTATCCTTTATGTTGCCAATTATATAAGAACTGTTTTGAGTTTTCTCTATTTAGAATGATTATGTTGGTAAATACTTACAATAAACACACTCTATTATACGTAGATATGATCCTCCTACTGTTGAATTTTTATAATGAAGGGATGTTGTGTTTTGTCAGAAGCCTTTTCTGCATTTAATGAAGAGATCATTTGGTTACTTTCTTATAGTCTGCTCCAATAATATATCACATGTATTGATTTTATTATTTTGATTCCCATTATCATCTCCTGGATGAAGCCACCTTGATCCTAGAAGATAATTATTTTCAAGTGTTCTTAAAATGGAACTATTCCATTTTGTTTTATAATTTGCAATGTGTTGGTGTTAGCTTTTCTCTAATGTTCTGGTGGGATTCTGTTTCAAACCCATCTTATTTCCTACCTTGAATTATTTTTATTGTTCCTTCTATTCAACTTCAGAACATGTGACATGATAAATTATTTATTTCATTTGGTTTATCTTTGTTAAGTTATATGCTAAAAAATTAATTCATTTGTTTTTGCTATTATACATATTGTATGTAAGTGAATGGAACTGAAAAGAATTATTCTAAGTGACTTAATCCAGAAAGACAAATACTATATATTTTCATAAATTTGTGGATGCTAGCTTTAAAGATTTTGGTTTCTATATGGAGTTTAGGTAGCTAGTATGGGGCCACTGGGGTGTAGAGTTTTTTCCATAGACTAGATAATTAAAAACATCACTATTAAAAAGTTGGAGAAATTAAAACAGTATTAAGTCATAAAAGTAATGATAGAGTATTGTAGAATAGCAAATACAAAGAGGAGTAACAAAGATTACAGTCCTTTCCTTGATAATCTTAGAAATATATTTATTGACTATATGTATGTGGGTACATATGGTTAAATGGTAGTTTTCAGGAACCTCATTCCACTGTCTGTGTCCTAGTGATTGAACTCTGGTCAACAAACTTGAAGTGAAGCATCTTTAACTTTCTGGACATGAGAAATCTTTTGAGGAAACATAGGAAACCATACTTCTGTAGAAGTTTGTTAAAATGCATACATGTGTAAAAACTATTTAATTGTCATTTCTTTACAATGGTGTATAAAATACCCAAACTTGAAATCATGTCCAACAAATAAAGCCTCATGAACTAGTAACTGTGTGCATTGTTTTCTGGTGTTATATACAAGCATAGTGTGTGTATTGCCTTTGTAATTAGTTACCAGGCAGTGGTGGCACACACCTTTAATCCCAGCATTTGGTAGGCAAAGCCAGGCAGATATCTGTGAGTTCAAGGCTAGCTTGGTCTACAGAGCGGGATCCAGGATAGGCACTAAAACTACATGGAGAATTCCTATTTCAAAATATAACAACAACAACAACAAAAACCCAAAAACAATGATAAGGCTCACATATTTAAAGCACGGAATGCAGAGATATCAAACTTATGTTCAACTGGACACTTTAACCCAACTGAAATACATTCATGGTGTTAGAAGGTAGTATATATTCTATATGAGAAGAAAAGTACTCATCAGTCTTTCCTTGTTATGAACCATGTGACTATATATTCTCACTAGCCTGAAAGGAATGCACAAAACTGGCAGATTTTGGTTGGCAATTACTAACCAGCAAGTGATTGTCTTACACCCAACTTTATTGTTGGAACCGATACTTGACACTGTTATTGCAGCCAAGAAACTGAGACCAAATTGTCATGGCCTGAGATGAAAAAACTATTATTATTTTGCTTAATGAACATGGCATAAATGAATGCTATATTGTTATACCCATAGAATTATGCATCACTCATCCTTTACTAGAAAAGTTTAATATGGAAAATTTGTAGAACTGAGCCATATCTTGGGTTTTTTATCTTAACCCTTACATCGTGGGTTAGATACCTATGAAAAAATTGATACAGAGAGAAGATAAAGACAAGAAATGGTAAATAACTCTAGAGAAGAAGAAGTTTACAAACATTTTAGGACCAATGGCCATACAATCACCAACTATGTGCAGCAAGGCCAAAACCCACAGAAGACCAAGTCAGACAAAATCTCAGCTTATAAAATGGAAAGTAGACCAAAAGTCACAACATTTTTACAAGAACATATGTGCAGTTCCTAGCTTCCAGAAAGAAGAAAATAACAGCAGGGAATATCAATAATATTCAAAGTCTTGTGTTCAGAAACAGTTGGCTAGCACAAATCTTCCTCATTTTTTAAAATCTATTTTCTGTTATTTCTTTGATAAGGAGAATGAGATATGGTGCAGGAATCATGACATTGGTTTAGTGTGGTAAAGGGATGGTACGCAAGGAGGTAAAAGAACTAAAAATAAATTGATCCCTATACAGTATAAAAAATTCAAAAAATAAGAATAGCACTAGAATTACTGTCACACAGGAGAAAAATTCAAAAATTTGTTAGAACACAGAATAAAGCCCCACATACATTGTCAAATTGCTATTGGTATACTAAATTCCACCTAATCACTATTCTGATGAAATGGTGGAAAATCATGTAAAATTCTCTGTGTGCCTGATCCTAGTACACAATTCTAAACAAAATTCTTAGGCATCGCTTCTAGTGAGGAGCCAGGTTAATCCAAATGTAGTTATTGTTTGTTTCTTTCTTTATATTCCACAAATAAACCAGTTTTATTCCTACTTACCTGAGTCTCTACCTTTTGCTTCCTCTATGCTCACTCTCCAGGGTTCCTTGTTCTTTTCAAGACAGGTGACTAGTTCTGGTTTTGATACAGAAAGGCCTGTGAATTAGAAGAGACAGAATAATTTCTTTACATGATGTGGAAAATAGTTGGGTTCTAACACAGGCTTATACTCAGTGGATATGAAGTTACATAAGGAAAGACTCATAAATGAATTCTTATTAGTACATACTTGACAGGTGTTGTAGACTTTTCAGGAATCCATTATGTTAATTTTGTATGCATTCAACTTCCCTTTAATTACCCCATTACAAAAATAAAACTACTATAATCAAAATGTATTCAACCATTATTGCTAATGAGTGACTGCTGAAAAAAAAACCCATATGGGATTGAAGGGAGTATTTGCTAAATTAAAAGACCACTTAGAATAAGAAAATTTTTAGTAAGTATTACACTCACCAAAATTTTGAAATAAAAGGGTGCTGTGGATATCGCTCTGTATAAATAAACACTGATTGGCCAGTAGCCAGACAGGAAGTATAGGCGGGACTAACAGGGAGGAAAATTGAGAAACAGGAAGGCAGAGGAGGGGACTGCCTGGAGCCACCTCCAGGACAAGCAAGATATAAGATACCAGTAAGCCACGACCCATGTGGCAAAGTATAGAAATGGGCTAAATATAAGAGTAAGAGCTACACAATGATAAGCCTGAGCTAATGGCCAAGCAGTTTAAATAATGTTTGTTTATTTTATAAGTATGCTCCGGGACTGGCAGGACTTGGCAGGAGCTGGAGAGAAAATCTCCAGGTACAATTGGGAGCTTGGATTCATTAATAGAAAACAATTCAAAATACTAATAAAAATTGATAGACATTCCAAGGGCTAAGCAGCAATCATGAAAGAATTTATTCTCACCTACAGAAACCAGGTTGCTGTAGTTCTCCAACATGACCTCTCTGTATAAATTTCTCTGATATGTGTCCAGGCATTCCCATTCCTCCTTGGAGAAATTGATGGCCACGTCATTGAATGTCAACAAACTCTGAAGTGAAAATTCAATTTTGCTTTGTTATGATGGTTTGAGTCCTTATTTGCCCCAGGAAAGAGTATTCAACTAAAAAACTGTCTGTGTTATGAGTAATCAATCTGCAATTTTGCAATGTTATATATTAAGAGAGAGGAAGCTGTGACTTTTTCATGAAAGTGCCCAACAGATAAACATTTTATGAAATGTGCACCTTTTCTCAGTGACAAATAATGTCTGATGTTGTCCTCAGTTGGAATTGAGTTTCAACATTCATCTCTAATGTCAGAAAGTTTGTAAATATTTCAGGTCATAAACTGATATAGTAAGTCATACCAGAATATAAAAGAGGCAGGAAAGAGTGGAAAGCAGGATGTAGAACAGAAATGATACTGAAAATAAAGAATTTATGTTCAGAATAAAATAAAACACAGCCGGGCGGTGGTGGTGCATGCCTTTAATCCTAGCACTCGGGAGGCAGAGGCAGGAGGATCTTTGTGAGTTTGAGGCCAGCCTGGTCTACAGAGCAGGATCCAGGAAAGGCGCAAAGCTACACAGAGAAACCCTGTCTCGAAAAAACAAACAAACAAAAAAAAATAATAAAACACAGAATACAGCTTTCTTACAGTGAGGAACTATAGTGATGGTTGAGAGTTCTGCAAATGAAGCATTAAATTGTGAAATGTCAACCTGTCTCATTTTTGTACATGATTTTACCTGAGAACATGCCATCTGTCCTTCCCTTTCCTTATGATTCCTGTCAAGAAGTTTATTTTAAAGTTTCACCTTTCAGACACTATTCTGTGTGCAAAGGCAGCAGCACCTATATTACCCAATTCCACATGCAGAGACCAGAAAGCAGGGGAAAAAAAGTGACTTGTGCCACAGCAGAAATGTAGAAACATGAACTTGTACAGACAGATCAAAACTCAGCTTCTCCTTTTCTGCATTGAGAGGAATTCCTTTATTCCTTAAGTTCATGGAAATCTCTATCACCTGTGTATGTGGCTTCAGTGTCCTACTTTATACTGTGCACAGACATTTGAAATTGAGTCTGAACATGGCTGTAAAAAGTCCTAGTGACCCCTTTCTCACATTTCATTTCACTGAGATCATTAATTAAAACATAACTTGTACCTTTATTTGAAATAGTGGAGGACTCTGAGGGGTGGCCCCAGCTGAAAGTATTTCTCATACAGGGTAAGTAATATACTTGCCTACAGCCAAGGCCCAGCAGGAAATTGATACCACACCATTATCTCCAATAAAGCATTCCCTTTAGTTTCCATGATCCATTCTAAAATTCCACTATTTTACAGTTTGGCAGTGAGACAAATGATTAGATTCTCTCTTAAGTGTATTTTAAACCGTGAAAATTCTTCTTTTGGTTTCACTTGCAAATGCTGTATCTAAATAATGGTATCACTGGACTCAGTTTAATATTTTTGGTTGATAATGAAGACACTTCAACTCCAACCACCTAAACTTTCCTTGTTGAGAATTTTGATTGTTTGCCAAATCCACATGAATATACGTACATTTTGCCTATAAGTTCTCCATTAGTTCATTTGTTCAAAGAATGTACTATGTTACGTGGAATGTAATATTGCATCAGCTCCCAGGGTAGTGATTGTTAGCAGGTGTCAGTGCAATTGAAGGGCATTGCAACTTCACTGTAAGGTTAATAGGTAGCAAAGAGAAATGATGGAATAGACTCTTTGAATCTAGCCAAACACACACACACACACACACACACACACACACAAAAAAAAAAAAAAAAAAAAACCACACACACAAAAAAAAAAACCAGAAGAAAACTTGCCTGAGAAGACAATTTCATACCACCTTATGACTGGCAAATTCTGTTTGGAAGTATGTATTAAATTTAAACAATTAAACTTATTATATAACACAGTATGCCTTTCACAAAAATAATACTTTAAACATTATCCATTGACAAAGAGTTATACTATGCATTAACACAGATAATTTATTTTGAAAAAAATAAAGTGAGAAAACAGTGAAAAGCAGCACATACTCATATGACATGCATTCAAAAATCTTTACCTTGACAACCACATCAGAAAACGAAAAAAAGGCTTGTAAAAACTGAGAGGTAATGTACAGGTTTGGGATCACCACTAAAAAGCATTTGTAGAACAGGCAACAAATCTTACTTCCATATATACATTTACCTGAGAAAAAGCCATGTCTCTTTTCTCTTTCATCTGGATCCACTCAGAAAACTTTTCTCAAAATTTCACCTTCCTGATAATGTTTTGGGTTTCAAAACAAGAAAGTCTCATATACTTTCTACCACACTAAGAGACTGGAAGGCAGGATCAAAAAGCTCACTCTGTGTACTTTAACAGAGCAGAGATGTAGAATAACATGAGCTCCCAGAGGCAGACAAAACTGTAGATCCTACTTTTATGCTATCAGGTAGGTAGTCTGTTTGGCCAGCATCATGAGTGTTTTTAGTGCAGACCTGGCAGCATGGTTAAATTGACGTACTATAGATAGCAGAGTCAGGTTTGCATTGCAAATTGAGGCTGAGCACAGCTGACTTTGAGAAGCATTAAGGGCCCTCACATTCTCTTTCTCTAGGGTGTGTGATTAAAGCAAAATGAGGCTTCAATGGAGGATAACAGACAGTATCTGTGGGGTAGTCTTAGATGAAAATAATTCTTTAAGTGGGTAAAACACCTAGTTGCTTGTGTCCAAGAAGCATGAAGGCAATGTATTCCCCTCTAAAGTCTCAACTGACTTTCCCTATTGGTTTCCATGTTCTGATTTATAATACTAAGATTCTGCAAATTTGCAGTGAGACTCAAGATAAAAACTTTCACAAATTTATTTTTACAGTGACATTACTTCACCCAGGGATGAATTGGATAGTTCTTACTCAAACACCCCATTAATATTTGGAAGTAACCTGGAAAACTTGTTTTGTCTTTTTCTTGCACTAATGTAAGGTATTTACTGGAATCAGTGCTGCGTGACTTTCATGTACTTTGCAGAAATTCAAAGGAGGAATTCACATGTGCTCCATGGTGTTTAAATTTCAATATTCAGTTTTTACTTACTACAACTTATACATATGTTTTCCATACGATTCCAATGAACACCAATTCCTCACTTTGGAATAAAAGCCAAATTTCAAAAGCCATACAGAAGATTAAAGAGAAAATACTAAACTGAAGATGCAAAGATCTTGTTTGGATATGGAATTCTGCAGCATAACCATCTCCTTCATAAATGAATAAACCTTTCACCACAGTCCAGATGTATATGTCAAGGCTCTGCAGAAAGAATCCAGACTGGAACCCAGACTATGAGGAAGAAAATAAAACTGGGGGTAGAATTAAGTGTAATCAGTTCAGAGAAAGACAGAAGCATGATAACAATAACACCAGCCATGTGCTTCTCCTTACTCACAGTGGGCATAACAAATCGCAGTTATGTTAATTTACCTGTATGTTCCCCAAAATTTATTTAGTAATGGCATGCAAACTAATGTCTTCCTATATGACAAACTTGGTGTATAAATTGCATGGTTATTAGTTGTATGTTATCATCTAGTCTCTCATTCAACTGTATCAATTCCACACCTGCAGAAGGCACATTGGATTCATTGAGATTAGGTGAAGAATCTGCCTGGGCATTGAAATGATACCTTCCTTAACCTTGCTTCTACCACAAAGTTCTATACCAAAGATTTTTATTTTAACATCAAAGAGATTATGTCTGTCACAATTTGAATGGATGTGTTGTCCCCAAACAGACATATGTCCATTCATGGACATAAGGCAGAGAACCACTCTGAGACCATGACAAACATATGTTACACTAGACATGAGTTAAATGCTGCCTTATTTCTCCTAATAAATTGGCATCTCTACCTTGGTAAAACTGCAATTAAAAGTCATTTCTTAAGACTGGAATAATCTATTACTCATAAATCTTTCCTCCATATTCCTTTTTGTTTCTCTTTATTGATGGTTCCAAATATTACTGCTCTGAGGATATGGAAATATGTCATCTGAACTAGTTTGTGGTACATTGGAAATGGAAAGTACTGTGTATTTCCCTTGAAATTTTAATAAAAAGGAACAACATGCTTCCATGCCTATATATTAATAAGTTTGTACATGAATAAATCAGACAAATGATAAAGCAGGTATGCAGTGAGCAGAGTCTTACATTATTCAAGCACATACTTCAGCATAGAGACCCACCAGTTCCTTCCACCTTAGTGTTCAACTACTCCACTTAATTGACACAATTAAGAGAAGACACATTGTGGTTGACATAACTTGTTCAATACAGGCACCTCTCCTTAACATTTAACAAAGACACTTGTTATACAGAACCAATGTTTTTTAAGGACAGAGCTAACTCCCTTCACACTGTGTCAAGGAGCTATGACACAGACACACACACACACATACACACACACACACACACACACACACACACACACCATACAGACATGTGTACACACAACATCATAAAACAGAAGAATATACACTAGTCTATACTAGTGAATTATAGTACATTAGGAGCCCACAGCTTTCCTGCATAGATGTGATCTGACGTATCAGTTGTCTTGTGAAAAATTCTCCATTTTGAATTCTCTGTGTAATTCAGTTCTTTGAATATGACTTCATAAATTCAGATCATACCCAATTCACAATGTGACCATTAGAAACAAAGAGAACAGCGCAAGTTATGAAAAGTCAGTGGATTTTGGCTGTGTTTCACACACTCTTAAGTCATGATCAGAGCAGAAGTCTACTAATGCTCACATGATTCATACTTATAGGAAAACTGACATTGTGTGAGAGAAACCCCACAACACACATTGGACCTTAAAATAACTGCTTGATAATGTCAAAGTTATTTAGAGGAAAAAGTCTGTGCAAAAAGAAGTTAATGAAAAGTAATTATAATAAGAGAAGGATGATCATATTTTTTCTGAAAATATAGTTAAATTTGCGAGAGATAAAACAGAAAATTATAAAATGGAAGAGAGAGAGTTGTGGGTCCCCATATGGGAGGCAGCAGTACAATGTGAGAGAAGTGGTGGTGCAGATCCCTTTTCTGTTTTTCTGTGACAAATGACAGTGGTTGTGAATAGGAGGGGCCTGACAATGAGATCACAACTTCATGGCTAATCAAAGACTTTATCCATGCAGATGACATAGATCTCACTGCATCCATAAAGTGATTTGCCTTTTTCCATGTCTTCTAAGAACTATTAAATTCTGTTACAGGACATAATAGAAATTGAGCCAAGTAGACTTGGAATGAAATACCACTAGCAAGGGTTCACATAAGCTTTTCTTCATTTGAGATGATTTCCCTCATTGCTCATGAATTTATGTGATTTTATATGATAGTATAGGTATACACACACCTATCTATACCCACATGAACACATCAAATGGACTTAATTTCCTGAGGTTTTCTGTTGCAATCATCTTTCTGTGTAACAGAACTCAGTATTTCTTTTACTTATAGAGTTTTCTGTTAATGTTTTCATTGGTGGAAGTCTTACTTATAGTACTAGAATTCACTTATGTATTGACAACAATCAAAACTTTGCCTCAAAGTAAGGGAAAATAAGCAAAGAAAATAGCACACTAGATGTACTTCTTATTTAAGAAATAGAACTACTGTGGGATAATACTTTCGTACAATGGTTTAATAAAACACTGATTAGCCATTAGCCAGGCAGGAAGTAGAGACAGGATAAGCAGACAAAGAGATTTCTGGGAAGAGGAAGAATGAGTGAGTAGACACCAGCCCACCGTCCAGGGAGCAGCATGTAACAGCACACAGGTAAAGCCACAGAACACGTGGCAACATTTAGATTAACAGAAATGGGCTGAGCTTAAATGTAAGAGCTAGCCAGTGGTAGATCTAAGCTAATATCCAGCCAGTTTTAATTAATATAAGCCTCTCTGTGTTTACTTGGATCTGAATGTCTGTGGGACTGCAGGGCTACCAGGTGAGGAACACAGATAAACTTTCATCTACAAATGGCACCAAAGGGCTCAAGTTTCCACCTAAAACCTGAGAATACTTAATAAGCAGTTCTAGATGGAGCCAAAAACAGGTTCCTGCTTCATGTCTCATGCAAGTGGAAGGACACTGCAACATGCATGCTACTCTATGGCAAGTTTGCCGCATGCAGGCTGAAGCTACAGCATGGAGCATTCCCGCTGAGTAAACAGAGGTTTCTGTAAGCCATGCAACATGGTGTGCAGTGTATATAGATTTTGCTACTAAAAAAAAGAGGTTTCTGGGCTACATGCTGTTTTAATGGAGGCATAGAGCTACTGCTTTTGAGAGTTGGTGGTACACATGGCTCCCAGACCCAGAGCTGAAAGTAAATGTACTACCGCCATGTTGTAAAATGGAGGTGGGTGGAACCAGCAGCCAAAGCTGCCATTTCAGTTCTAATAATGCTGCAATTTAAAGCAATAGATTTACAATAAGGCAGATTCAGATGGAACAAGATTTTAAATGGCTTACAGTGTATGTAAAAATGTACATAGCCTTGAAAGACAGAAGAAAATGAATATAAACAGTTATATAAAGAAGTAGAAAGGTTAAAAAAATAAAGTCTTTAAAAAGACAATAACAGTAATACAAAAAATAAGCCACATAAACATGGAAATCACATACAGAATCTGGAATATATTGTCTTTGGGATTTTTAACTGCAGAGAGACTTTTGATTTTAAAAGATGCTGAGTTAAATCAATATGTATATTTAAAGATATCTTGATTTAAAAATTTGTCTAAGGACATGTTGCTCTGGAAAAGAGGTTCTGCCTTTTTCCCCACAGATAAGAACCTGCGGATTGCTTCCAGGCTCTCATGGTTTAATCAAAAAAGACCACCTGAGTGGTCTCCAGATGATCCAACATCCAAAATCCACTTTAAGGCAACTGGCTCAGACAATGTAGTGTCACAGATTACTCCAGTCAGGACTTGATCATAGTTCTTAATTGTCTTAAGTTCCCCATAAGTTACCATCACCCACAACCAGCAGGAAGTAGTATGAGAAGCTATGCTAAAATTCCCAAAAAGTATTTATAATTGTATATTTTTTATTTAAAGGTGGTTGATTATAAAGGCAATTTCTTCCTTAAGAAAAAAAGGGGATAGTGTAGATATGCTAGGATGTAAGGGTAGATTATTGAATCTACTTTTAAAGAGCAACAATTTGTTTGAAATTGGACTGTCTCTCCACAATGAAGGAAAGAAGGATTATGTCTGGAGTGCAGGAGATCTTTTGGGGCTTATTTTGGTGCTACTGTGCCCTGTGATTAAAGTCATTGGGAAACTACAATAATCTAATCCAAAAAGAATGACAAAAGGCACAGATCCATCAGGAATGAAGATATGGGTCACTCCTCCAGGAAAAGAACCAGATGTGCTGAAGTACTTGAAGAGGGTGGAAGAAATACAAATGGGTGGTAGAAGAAGGTAGTTCTAAATACCATCTAAGGCAATATGACCAGTTGCATAAATGAGGATTATAACTGAAATGAGTGTTTGTGTTGTATTTTGTTAATAATGCCTTTGTACATATAATTGTATGTTTTTTAGTATACTTATAATACGTTGCAACATCAATTAAGAGAATATCTTGGCCAGGTGGTTGTGGTGCATGACTTTGATTTCAGCACTTGGGAGGCAGAGCCAGGTGGATCGCTGTGAGTTAAAGGCCAGCCTGGTTTACAAAGCAAGATCCAGGACAGGCACCAAAACTATACAGAGAAAACCTGTCTTAAAAACAAACAAACAAAAAACAAAACAAAACAAAAAAAAGAGACCAAAAAGGAGCCAGTTTCTAATGCAAGAACATAAGTGTCCTTGTATTTTCAGGCTCAAACCTGGGCCACCCAACTGTAGATGGAGAGAAATGAGGCAGCAGCTACAAGTCCAGGGGAAAAGAGGTTTTATGGGAAAAAAATGAAATTTCGGAATTACATGCTTTGGCAAACTGGAATTATGTAGAAAAGATATGGGACAAAGTGATTTTTTGAAACTATGGATCTAGACTTTGAGTATTTGGAAACATTGGGTTAGATTTTTTTTTGGTGGAGACCCACAAGTTGCTGAGCATAGTTATCTGGGCTACTCAGCAAGATTATCTAGATAGCTTCAAGGGCCATAAAACTCAGAAATAATGTCCTCAGGAGCAAAATGCTCTGTATTTGTTTGAGTTGTCATGGCATGTTCCTGAGGTCCTTCCTGGAATTGAGTACAGCAGGTGGTATAAGGTGGTGGCCCTCCCCTAAAATGGAGTCTGTATTGCTTTCACAGTTATCAGATGTAAGTTTGAGATACTAGAAAGCTATCCCCCAAGGGACATTGCCACTATTCTAAATACATAATGCATTTGCAATTGTATGTGGGAGAGTTATGTTATGTATAGGCATAATTGTGACCTGGTTATTATTATTATTATTATTTGGAAATTAATCATGGCCTAAGAAGATATGATTTTGTCAAGTTGAAAAGGGGTTGATTGTGATCACTATTCTTGGTTGTCAATTTGACTATATTCAGAATGAACTTTAATTCAGAAATAGAGAGCACAATTGTGATCTGGATCTTGAAGCAAGAAGACAATGTGTCTTTGATTCAGATTCTGAGGCTGGATGACACATATCTTTAATCCAGACTTGGAGGCTAGAAGAAACACCTTTGATCTGGGTTACACCTACTGCTGGAAGAACAAAGGAAAAAGGTTAGTTATGTGTTTCTTCATTGTTTTAACTCGCCTTGACAGCACATCCATTCTTTAACTGGCATTGAAGCCTACTTCCATAGGAGTCCAGCATATAAAGAAAGTAGCTGAGACACCCAGCCTCATGGGATTGAGCAGCTACTAGCTTCATCAACTTTCCATTTATATCTTGCCAGTTTGGGGCTTCAGCCTGTAAGGCATTCTAGAAATTTCCCATATGAATATATATGTGTTGTGTATATGTACATATATATGTATACATTTATATGCACATAGATATTGATAGATAGATATGTAGATAGATAGGGAGAGAGAGAGTAAAGAGAGAGAGAGAGAGAGAGAGAGAGAGAGAGAGAGAGAGAGAACACCATTCCATAAATTCTGTTACTCTAGAGAACACTGACTAACACACTGGAATTCCCAGTTAATTAAATTTCTATACTTTTAGTCCTATGTTTTTATTTATACTCTAACTGCACATCTGAAACATTCTTAGCAAAGACTTCAATACCAGTTTGTAGAGATTTGCAGAAAATACCTTACCTATTGTATGAAGCTAAAGAATATGGAAAACAACGAAGCATAGAATTTGTTATTTGTAATGAAAAATGTATAAAATAGTATGAACCCTTAGATACATAGCAAGACTAGTTTGATTGTTTTGATCAAGTTGATGGATACTTGTTACTTAGCAGAAAGCAATTTATTAATTTAATCTAGTAGGCATGTATTCTTTAATATATTAAAATTCAAATATTAAATAAATTGATGCTTAAAAGAGAAACACCAACATCAATCACCAAGGAAGGAGAAAGTAAACTCTGTCTCCAGTTCAAAAGCCATCATTTAAAATTGTAGTTAATGGACTGAATGATGGAGCTGCGCATATGGCTCAGTGGTTAAAGAGCACTGACTGCCCTTCCAGGAGATCTGGATTCAATTCTCAGTACCCTCATGGAAGATCACAACTGTGTGTAGCTCCAGTAGGGGATCTGACACCCTCACAGACATCTGCTGATCTTGATTTTATCAGTTCTTATGAAATGGTTGGAATGTTTTGATGTCACGTACTTTCCCTTAGTTGCTGAACCATCTTTGGGTGGATCCTTGGGTGGTATCAGCTTATGGATCCAGATGTTGCCTAAGAGTAAGCCTGTCATGGCACCCGTACCTGGTTCCCTAAGCTTGTCATGGCAGCTGTGTGGTCAAGCTGTTTTGGGCCCCCTACACCCTTTACCAATATCTCTCAGGCTTGTCCTGAAAGGGATTGAAATGCCACTGTGTCCACTTCTGGGTGGTACCTGCACAATGCACAGAACCAGCAACTGACCCTAGTCTTCTCTTACTCAGTCAACACTTCATAGGGAATACCCCATGAGGCTATAGGTGCATGCTTGGCAGCAGAAGGCATTGTAACAGGAATAGAAACCATAGGCATTTGGGCAACTTCTTCATATAGCTTTCTTGTGCCTTCAGAACCTGCTTGGGCCCAATCACTTGTATACCACTTCCATTGGATAATAGGTCGCTGCTGTGCATGTCCTATTTCATGACTTGGTAGGTCAGATAACACCCAGCTCATGATGGGCAGTTCAGGTCATGTGGTAAGTGCTGGCCCACCTTCAAATGTTCAGTTTCTCCTAGTGGCTGGAATTGATGGCATGGGCTTACATACTTGGCCATACTTATTTTTGAAAATGGTTCTAAGAGCACTAGTGGGAGACACTTGGAAAGACTTTAATAGATATTGTAATGCTCCTATTTTCCAATGCTCCTATTCTTGTATTTCATTAAAATTTGTTCTTTTACTCTGTGTGTGTGTGTGTGTGTGTGTGTGTGTGTGTGTGTGTGTGTGTGTGTAGACTATGTTGCAGAGGCTGTAAATCTCAGAGTGATTTCCCTGCCTCTGTGTCCAGATTGTTGGTACTAAAAAAAGTGCACTACCACACACAGCTTGAAAAATAGTTTTTATGGTCTATGTCTCCTCTTCTTAATAGTGGCCATAGAGGCTACAAGATGGTGTCAGAACCCCTAATACTAGAGTTACAGATAGTAGTGAGATTCTGTATGTACTAGGAAAGGAAGCTTAATGCTCTGAAAAATCCTTCAGGGCTCTTAACTGGTGAGATATTTTCTACCATAAGTTTTATATTCTTGTTTTTGTTTCCTGTCCAAGGCAGCCTAGTTAGGATCAGATAGCTGATGCTGATTGAAAAGTAGAATTTGCCTCCATTTGAGAGAAAAAGACAAGGATGAGCTCCCTAATTATATGTGACCATGACAACATGGTCAGCCAATTATCCATATATATGCAACCAACAAAAATGGATCCAGTAGGTTGTATTCATGTATTTCAGCATACTGATTCACTCACACTTAACAAGGAAAAATTTAGAAGAGATTTGGGAAGGGAGTGAATGATGAGATAAAAGGGAAAAGGGATGTAATATCTTTTAATTAACAATTTATGGAAATAAATTTTAAATAAAAAGAGGTGCTAGAGAGATAGCTCAGCAATTAACAGCACTGGGTGTTGTTACAGAAGACCCAGGTTCCATTTCTAGAGCCCACACATTAGCTAAATTCATTCCTGGCATCTTATGCCTTCTTATGGCCTCTGTAAGTACTGTGCACTGACACATGCATAGAAAACACCCATATAATTTATGTTTTTAAGTTAGAAAATGGGAAAAAATGGAATTTTCTACAGTGATGTTACCGTCCTTAGACAGACATCAGCCTGGGATAGTTAAAAGAATGTCCCTATGGTCTTGCATGGAAGATGCTTTGGCCTTCTACTGAGCCAGAATGTTCAGAGGCAAAAGCAGCTTTATCTTGAGGATAATATAGTTCATCATAACCATTCATCTAAGAGCAGGGTATACAGTGCTGTTAAGTGACTTGCCCTTGAATATTTTTGTATTTCTATTCTCTATCTTTTCCATCTGTGACAATGGCATCAGTACAGTCATCTTTTAGCTTGAGCATCAAGATTAACAGGTTGCATAGGTTCCAAAGTGTCACGAACTGGGTCTCAGTAGGGCCACCAGACCGAGGGAGAACGGGGTGAAGGTGTTTAGGATAATTGGAATTCGGCGATGACAGACAGACACAGACACCAGAGTACATTGTGAAACTGTTGTAATTTTATTGAACATCAGGCTGAGATTTTGTACAATCTTAATAAGGAACTAAGTCCAGGGGCAAAAGGAAAACAATAGGCGCAATCTTTTGTGGTCACACAATGTGGTTTTCAGAATCATTAATCCTTTCAGGCAGAGACATGCTGTGGCCTGAACCCTAAGAGCCAGATCACGTATTCAATAACTAGTGATACATTTCTAGTAATTTATTAAAGACAGTTAAAAGTCCTCGCCAAGAGCCTTAGCCCACCTCTTTAGCACAGGTGCTATACTCCTCAATATAGCTGACCTTGTCTGCCTATCATATGTACACCATACCTTTCTGCTTCTAACCAGCCTTTCCATAAAAGGCAACTGATTCCACAACATTCTTTTCCCCCATGATTTACCCAACCGATTCCCTTCATAGTCATAAGCCCCTGTAAAAGGGGGTGGATCTAAGTAATTTCTACTTCTGGGATTTCAACGAGGGGGTGTCCACTATTTCCCATTAATGTGATATTTAATGTCCTTTCCAGCCATTCTTGTGGGAGTTGCCAGTTTCCTAAGTTCTCTTTCTTGTGAGTTTGCATGAGCTGAGTGAGGGTTACCTAACAATCTTTTTACTTTTACATTGTTTTCCTTAGAATCTGTGGGAACCTGAATCATTAGCTATTTCTGTTCTAATCCATCCATGAGTGCCCCCATTGAAGTAGGGTTTTTTTGTGCTATCTGCCCAAGGGCTTGAATCATTGGGGACAATGCCGGTGTAACAGTTGAGGAGTTATCAGATATGTCAAGCGAGTGTCTACGGGAGTCTAGGCACAGGGAGGTTGTTATTGTCAGGAAAGAAGAAAGAAGCAGGAGTCTTGCCAACCATCCACGGAAGGCTGGTCTTTAGGGAACAATGTATCCAGGAACCATTGCTCAGGCTGATTGCCAGGGGACCGCCAGGGGCCTAGCCTCAAGAGACACGTGCCCCCCTTCCTCGAGAGACCATCAGATCAGCATTTGTTACACGGGCAACACCGTCGCAGGTGTGGCAGTTCCCCCTTTTTTGTTTTTAAGGCCCAAGGCATATACGTCCCCACTCCTATGGACTTTGTCAGCAACCTGACCATATAAGGAAAGATCAAGATAACACAAAGGATAAGAAGTGTTAGAACTCCAATGAGAATAAAATATTGAATCCAATCTAAAGGGTTTAAAGCTTTGATGTCCTGTCCTATATCTGTTGTCAGAGAAGATAAGGAATTTGAATATAAGTGGGCCTGGCTCATAGCTGAGATATCTTTTTGTATAGCTTTTAGATCATGGGTAATAGAGGTATCCTTCCATACATAGAGTAGATGATGTTTGACCTTTTTTTAGTTTGAGGAAGAATTATAGGGCAGTGGGGTAACATATTGTTTTATATTTTTGATGGCATCGTGTCTCTAAGTTTTTTAATATTAGTTACATCCTGTCCTAAAACAAAACCATTTTTTAAAACATTAATCTTAGCTTTTAATTTTTTATCTATAACAGTTTGTTTAGATAAAGCAAAGGAAATATTTTTATTTAATTTATTTATAAATTGGGCAGTATGAATTTTCTGTACCAAAGCAGTGGTTGCCACTGCATAGGTAGTAATAATAGAGATCAATGTAGTAATACCAAGTAACAAGGTAGTAGCAAACCTTTTTGGCCTGATCAATTTATGAAGTTGTCTCAGAACTTGTAAAGCAGAATTATCATACCAAGGCATATTATGTAATTGAATAGGCATCATGACAAACAGAGGATGTCTGACAAGCAACATAACCTGTAGACCATTTCTCTCTTTAGGAGAGATACAATTTGTAACTATACATGCATGACAAGTAACATGATAAGAGGCAGTGTCTAACTTAGAAATATTAACATGAGCAGAGTATTCCAATAACATAGCAAAATGATAGGAAATACAGGCTCGCACCGTTATGGGCGTGGAAACTGTCTCATTGGGCCATTTCGGCAAAATCATCTCTGAAGCAGCTACCATCCTAAAAAGTCCCTGATGTTGTCTCATATTACCAGAAAGTGTTCTAGCAACCCATATAGGCTCTATATACCCTGGTGAAAACCATTTGGTTATTTGTTTTTTAAATCTGTTAAAGGTATATCCATGAAACTTAGTGGCTGAATTGTTAGCGATATATTTTTTTTTTTTTTTTTTTACCAGAGGATGTAGAAAAGTCCCAAATCTTAATGTTAGATTTAGCAGGAGAATAACTAGCTGCAGCATGAGGAAAGCCACAGCGCAACCATGTAGGGTATGTTGTAATATTACTATCCCAAAACTGATTAGGATCCCTAAACTTTTTAACATAAGAGTTTAGAGGTATAAAGTCTACTTTTGCAAACCTCTCATTCAGCGTTGCTAATCTGAGTGAGAAAAATTGAGTTTCCCAAATCCATCTAGACTGAGGTTTTTTATCAGATTTGTTTGGAGCGTTAGTTAGAAAAGTATGGAGGCTTGATGGCAGGCAACCCGGTGGACCTGTTTCTTGTAGAGCAAAGCAGATGGGTAATGAATCAGAGCTGTCTGCAAAGTTTATAAAGGAGGAGGCATTTGTTCTTTTATCTGAATCTTGGAAACCTCGGAGAACTTTTGTATTATTACTTAATACCTTATATGGCTCCGGATCAAGCCATCCTACAGCATGTAATAAGGGGGGCTTAGGAACATAAGCCCAATAAGTAGAGGGAGAGGGAGAAGCAGTGGTGGCAGAAATCAATGACAGTATAGTAAGTAATATAAATTTTGTTGATGGTGGATTTTTTTTTTGTACGCTGTAATCGTTTGAGCTTTAGTCATGAGATGATGTATCTGTGTTAGTGTCGGCAGTGGTCGCGGGGAAATTGAAAGCTTCCACATTCTTGCCTCCAGTGTCCTTTTTTGGAGTTTTTGTCTCTTTTTTTGTTTTATCTTTTTTTTGTGGTGCAGGTCTGATAAGCCTGTCAGGGATCTAGATGGGAGAGTCTGTATTCTGTGGAAAAACATAAGCATACCCTCGTCCCGAGGTTATAAGTACATCTGGGCCTTTCCAGGCTCCAGAAAGGAGATCCTTTTAAATGACTTTTGGCTGTCTTTGTTTAGTTAGGACTTAGTCCCAATGTATCTGAGCAGGGGTTAAATATAGTACATTGGTATTTAAATGATTGAGAACAAAAAGTCTATGATTGAGAACATGATGAGGCGAATAATACAGATTTGTAGCTTGTAACATCTCAATCTGTAATTTCAAAGTTTGATGTGTTTTTTTAATTATTGTTTGTCCTTGAGGGTTATAGGGTATCCCAGTTGTATGAGCTATACTCCATTGGTCCATCAGGGAAGTAAACCCTTTTGATGTATAAACCGGGCCATTGTCAGGCTTTATCTGTAAAGGCTTTCCCATAATCATAAAACATCGTATTAAATGTTGTGTGACATTTTTAATGTTTTACCAGATCGTGTTGATGCATGTACAAAATGAGAAAATGTATCTACTCTAACATGCACATGTCCCATCCTTCCAAAGGAGGGAATGTGGGTACCATCTATTTGTCATAGTACTTTTGGTTTGAGACCTTTTGGATTTATTTTTATTTTTAGACTATTATGTACAGGAGGACAATGGGCACATTTTTTTACTATATGTCTTGTTGGATCTCTTGTAATATGAAACATATGTTTCAAAGTAGTAGCATTCTGATGATGTAATGCATGACTGTCTTGGGCTTTTTGTATAGTCATGAGGTTTATTTTTGTAAGTAAATCAGCCATCTGATTTTCTAAACTCAGAGGTCCAGATAACTTAGTGTGACCTCTGATGTGTTCCATAAAGATTTTTTTTGGGGGCCCACAATAGGTTCTGTAACTCTTTTAAGAGAGGAAGTATAGTAGAAGGGCCTGTCAGCAAAGCTGTCTCAATAGCAGGAAATAAGTTAACCACATATTTTGAGTCTGTATAAAGGTTGAGAGGCTGGGCAAAATTTTTTAAGGCAAGCAGAACCGCTTTTATTTCTGCTTGCTGAGCTGAAGTCTGTTGATTATTTTTAACTAGGGGGTTATAAATTATAATTATAATTATAAATTATAAAAATAATCAAGCCCTTTTGTATACACCATAGACTTTTTATTTGATGATTCGTCTGTAAAAACCACCACATCTGTACTTAAAGGTTGAGAAACATAGACCCGTGGAAATATCAAGGGGGTTTCTTTGATGAATTCTATAACTGGGTTTTGGGGGTAATGGAACCCGATGTTACCTACATAACCAGCAAGAGTTATGGCCCAATCATCAGATTCTTGTAATAAAATATTTAATTGTTTTTTTGTGTAGGGAATGATAATATTAACAGATTCTTTACCAAATAACTCTCGAGAATGAACCCATCCCCGATATATCGAAGTAGCACATAAAAATGGGTAAGAGGCTAAAATTTTTCTTTTGTGTGTGAGGAAGATGTATCTATTTTAATATGTCAGCCTGCCAAAGACAGGATGTTGGAGTATAATCGGTAGCAAAAATCAATAAATCCCAAGGCCTGCTGTAATTTAATTGCTTTATTTTTGCTTTTTCTAAAGCTTCCTTTGTTATTTGTAGGGTCTCTAATGCTGTAGAATTAAAACTTTTACTTGATCAAGGATGGGTATTCCCTCTCAATATTTGATATAGAGGATTTAGTTGGCCAGTAGTAACATTCAAATAATTTTTTACCCAATGAATATTTTTTAGTAACTTTTGAAAATCATTTAGGGTTTTTAATTTATCTACCTTGATGGAAGCCTTTTGAGTAGTAATATAATTATCATGTATCTATTGGCCCAAATAACCCAGAGGTCTGTTCTTTTGAATTTGGGGGGGGGCTACTATAAGCCCATAAGTAGTGAGACTGTAAATGGTTAGTTACCTTGAGCATTTTTTTTACTTTTTGTTTTTTTGTTATGGGCTAGCAGTATATCATCCGTATAATGGATAATATATGCTTCAGGGTAAGACTACTTGATAGGCAGGAGAGTCATATCTACGAATTTTTGGCATAATGAAGGACTGTTCTTCATTCCTTGGGGTAAGACTTTTTAGTGAAAGTGTCTATAAGGTCTCTTAAAATTAACTGATGGTATACTAAAAGCAAATCTCTGACAATCTTGTGGCTGTAACTTAATTGTAAAGAAACAATCTTGTAAGTCAATGACTATGATATGCCAGTCCTTCGGTACTGCCACAGGAGATGCCAGACCAGGTTGTAGGGCCACCATATCTTCCATAGTGACATTAACAGCTCTCAAATCTTTTAATAATCTCCATTTTCCTGACTTCTTTTTTATGACAAAAACAGGAGTATTTTATGGGCTATTGGACTCTTCTATATGCCCCTTTTCTAACTGTTCTGTTACTAACTGCTCTAGTGCTTATATTTTTTCTTGTGTAAGGGGCCACTGACTGACCCACACAGGCTGGTCAGATTTTTATTTTATAGGATCTGTATAAATGGTACTCAGAGTGGCCCCTATGAAAAATGTTGATCAGTCTCTGAGTTTACTGATACCAATTGGATATCCAAGGATTTTATTAAGTCTCTACCCAACAAAATGAAAGGTAAGGAGGGCAGCACATAAGGCTGTATCATGTCTTTCTTATTGTCTGTCTTTCATTTTAATACTTTTGAGCTTTGTATGACCCCAGAGGCCATTTCTAGCCCCATAAGAGAGGATCCTGTTTTATGTATAGGCCATGAGGAAAGTCAATTTTTTCCTGCTATACAGGTTCTGTCAGCTCCAGTGTCCAGAAGGCCCCGAATGTGTTTTCCTTCTAGCTGTATCATTTTAAAGGGTCTATTGCCTAGGCTTTGGACCCAAGCCACCAATTTATTAGAATCAGTAGATCCAAATTGATGCTGGCCTCTGTCTCCTTTCATGATTGCAGCAGGCAGATTTACATAAGGTAATAGTACAATCTGAGCTATTTTCTGTCCCTTATGTAACTGTATGGTCTCCTTTAATGGTCTGATCATGACTTTAATGTCACTCATTGTATCTGTATCAAGAACCCATGGTAAGACCTCAAAATTTGTGGCTGTGTTAGAGCTCCTTCCTAATATTAGCCCTACCGTTTGAGGTGTCAGGGTTCCCACTATTTCAGTAGATATGTCTGTAACTCTGTCCCAGAGGGACAAGAGTACATCCTCCCAACAGCACAGATCACTCCCCCGGGTTCCTTGTGGCAGATCATAAATTGTAAATTTTGGGGCTTGAGGATTTAAAGCTTGCTTGTCCCGTTGTACAGGATTCAGCTCCCTGTCCTCCAACTTCCCCTCTTTGAGTTTGGGGCTAAGGGAAAGCCCTTTGCCTAGTTTTTTGACTGAGGTTCCTCTTTTAGGGAAACCCCCTCTTTAGTGAACTTTGACTTGTACTGATTTCTCCAATGTTTTCTTTTTCTACAATGAGGGCAAATCCCCGGAGGAGGCCGGGAAGTTTTTCCCCGTGTAGAAGGGCATTCTTTCCGCATATGCCCTGATTTTTTACACTTATAGCATGTTGGGGACTCATCATCATTACTTCCCCCAAATGCTTTCTTTACATAGGCGTTCAATCTCTAACCTTTCATGGCTGCAGTGTAGGCCATTCCTTGCACTACGGCTGGTGAAGCATCCATACATGCTTTTATGTAGTCCAGTAATGACCTAGTTTTTCTGACAGGCCTAATCAGATCTTTACATAAGGTATTGGCATTTTCCCAAGCCAGTTGTTTTAGAAGCATATCCGTCTCTTCAGACAGGGAAAGCATCCTGTGGATAGCTTCCTCAAGGGGAGAAATAAATGCCTGATATGTTTCCTCATTTCCTTGTATAATCCCAGATAATGCAGTTCCCTTGGTCCCTGGAGGTGGTATCCTTCTCCAAGCAGTGACTGCATTAGTGGTCACAGCTTCTAAAACATCTTTGGGGAGAGCAGTCTGAGACTGAGGGGTAGCATAATTTCCTGTCCATTCCGTCAGTGTCAGACTGCCTTCCTCGGGGAACCAGGGACAAACCTCTTTATCAAAAGTTAAAAATTCTGATAGAGCACTGTCAGAAACCTTCAGGCCTCTGTCTGCTAACATGTGTCTGATCACTGACGCAAATAACTTGTCTTCTTTAGAAAGATGTTGTCCCATGCTTACCTCTGATTACCTGTACATAACTGGTGAGCCTTTACCGGCAGGAATGCAGATCCCTGGCAGGAGCCGATCCCTAATTATGAAAAGAGAGAAAGAAGAGAGAAAATTATCTGTCCTTCACACCCCTGTTTGGGCACCACCTTCCGCCGACTGGGTCTCAGTAGGGCCACCAGACCGAGGGAGAACGGGGTGAAGGTGCTCAGGATAATTGGGATTTGGCAATGACAGACAGACACAGACACCAGAGGATGCTGTGAAACTGCTGCAATTTTACTGAACATCAG
Organism: Peromyscus eremicus; assembly: GCF_949786415.1. NCBI lineage: Eukaryota > Metazoa > Chordata > Mammalia > Rodentia > Cricetidae > Peromyscus > Peromyscus eremicus. The sequence goes on from NW_026734288.1 coordinate 702,459, forward strand.
GCTGAGATTTTGTACAATTTTAACAAGGAACTAAGTCCAGAGGCAAAAGGAAAACAATAGAGGCAATCTTTTGTGGTCACACAATGTGGTTTTCAGAATGATTAATCCTTTCAGGCAGAGACATGCTGTGGCCTGAACCCTAAGAGCCAGATCACGTATTCAATAACTAGTGATACATTTCTAGTAATTTATTAAAGACAGTTAAAAGTCCTCGCCAAGAGCCTTAGCCCACCTCTTTAGCACAGGTGCTATACTCCTCAATATAGCTGACCTTGTCTGCCTATCATATGTACACCATACCTTTCTGCTTCTAACCAGCCTTTCCATAAAAGGCAACTGATTCCACAACATTCTTTTCCCCCATGATTTACCCAACCGATTCCCTTCATAGTCATAAGCCCCTGTAAAAGGGGGTGGATCTAAGTAATTTCTACTTCTGGGATTTCAACGAGGGGGTGTCCACTATTTCCCATTAATACGGTATTGAATGTCCTTTCCAGCCATTCTTGTGGGAGTTGTCAGTTTCCTAAGTTCTCTTTCTTGTGAGTTTGCATGAACTGAGTGAGGGTTACCTAACAATCTTTTTACTTTCACATTTTTTTTCCTTAGAATCTGTGGGAACCTGAATCATTAGCTCTTTCTAATCTATTCCATCCATGAGTGCCCCCACTGAAGTAGGGGTTTTTTGGGCTATCTGCGCAAGGGCTTGAATCATTGGGGACAGTGCCGGTGTAACAGTTGAGTACAGCAGGTGGTATAAGGTGGTGGCCCTTCCCTAAAATGGAGTCTGTATTGCTTTCACAGTTATCAGATGTAAGTTTGAGATACTAGAAAGCTATCCCCCAAGGGACATTGCCACTATTCTAAATACATAATGCATTTGCAATTGTATGTGGGAGAGTTATGTTATGTATAGGCATAATTGTGACCTGGTTATTATTATTATTTATTTGGAAATTAATCATGGCCTAAGAAGATATGATTTTGTCAAGTTGAAAAGGGGTTGATTGTGATCACTATTCTTGATTGTCAATTTGACTATATTCAGAATGAACTTTAATTCAGAAATAGAGAGCACAATTGTGATCTGGATCTTGAAGCAAGAAGACAATGTGTCTTTGATTCAGATTCTGAGGCTGGATGACACATATCTTTAATCCAGACTTGGAGGCTAGAAGAAACACCTTTGATCTGGGTTACACCTACTGCTGGAAGAACAAAGGAAAAAGGTTAGTTATGTGTTTCTGTCCTTATTCTGCTGACAGTGCAACCTAGGCTCACAGAGATAAGTATTTTTTGAATATAGTTAAGTATAATTGTTCATGTAACTCACCCCATCATTCTAATGTCTCATTAAATGCATTTGAAGCAACTTAGGCTAGACATGGTGGCTCAGGTCTATAATCATGGTACTTAGAATGTGGAGGTAGGAATTTCAGGTTTTCAATGTTATCCAAAATGAGAATGGTCAATGGGTTATGGATGGAGGACCATAGAACCAAGGGAAACTGATTGGCTGGGGGGACAATGTCCGTAGTCTTCCCTGCAGCTCCAGAAATTCAAGGCCAGGGCAACAGCAATTGTTAGCTGAGGTATTTACTACCTCAAGTTTACTATTATTTATAATGTTTTCCTATTCTTGAGAATGTTTTTTGTCCAAGGCACCTAGATAACTTGGGGATAAAACTCTTGTTGCTCACTAAATAGTGGCATTCTCCTGCAGGTAGGCAAATTAGTCTTGGGCAGGGATTAGGTCCGTATTTGCTTATCCAATATAATGTGTTCATCCTTGAATCTTTATAAACACAACCACCAGAATTGGACTCAGCAGGATTTGTTCATATATTTGTGCATACATATTCTCACATGCTTAACAAGGAAGAAATTGGAAGAGAAAAATATGAGAAGGGATGGAGAGAGGAAAAGAAGGGGGAAAATGATTTAATACATATTAATTTGTGAAACCAAAATGAGCCATCTTAGAAATAAGACCAAAATGCTTTCACCCAAAAACTTAGGCATAAGATTTCTCCTTTTAAAAATAGGCCAATAGTTACTGAAACAAGTCAGTCCAGATTCCAGAAACTAAGAAGTGTAAAAGTACAGAGTCACAAGGTAGTCATGAGGTAATGACTGCTGGACTATAGAATGGTCCAACCATGCTTTCCAGGGTAACTGACCATAAAAATGTCCCCACCTGAGGGCAGCCAATGAGCAACGGTGACAGCCAACCACCCTCTTAGAAGTAAGATTAAGCCATGATTTCTAGAAAGCCACTAGAAGTGAGCCAATCAGAATTGTACCCATACTAGCACCCCTAAATGATGTAACCCTGTGATTTTTTCCTTTAAAAGCTAAGCTTGCAGATAGGTGGGAGCTTCCTCCAGCCTCCACTGCATTGGATGTATTGGACGAAATCCCTGCCTAGGCTTGTATTTGATATCCAGAATTAAACCTTGCTTTTGCATTCTGTCATGCTTGTCTTTGGTGGTCTCTCTGGGGGTCATGATCTGGGCACAACAAATTAAAATGTATGAAAATAGATTTTAAATAAAGAAGTGGCCTAGGGAGATAGCTTAACAATTAAAAGCAGCACCAGTTGTTGTTACATAGGACACAGGTTCCATTTTAACTAGCCATCTCCTGTAACTCTCTTCTGGCCTTTGCAAGAACTCTGTACAAACACCTGGAGGCAAACATCTATACATATGAAATAAAATAAAGCTTAAAAAATGGAATCATCTGCAATGATGTCACTGCCCTGAGACAGAGAGCAGCCAGAGCAAGTTAAAATGATCTCTGTTGTACCCAGGTCACAAGACCCCTAAACAAGACCACCAGAGAGTCATTAACTGATTCAAGCACACAATTTTTAAATAACAAAACAAGCAAGCTTGGTCACGTTCACCATCCGACACCATTGGTGGTGAAGAATGGCCCTGAGCACTTACTTTAAGGGGTTTATATAGGAAAAGTTTACATGCAGCTTGGGATTGGAGAGGGGGCTAGGTGTGAGGTAGTTCTTTGAAGTTATAGGCTGAACTATAACATTGAGGTTACTGATGGCTAACAGGATTCACAGTATTACAGAGACATAAATTTTTACTCCCTATGTCCTGCTTTTGTTGAACCCAGGATATGTACATTCAGATTTATTGTTCCTGTCCTACTCTTCCCTGAGTTCAATTGCTGGTCAAGTGAGTCCATTACTCCCTATATCTTGTTTTGCCAAGTCCAGGATACATAGATTTATTGTCCCAGCCTTAAAAGTTGAACTTCTGGTCGCTTCTAAAGCTGCTGGTCAGCAAAAACCTTTAGAGGAAGGGAGGGGGAAGCCTCTCTCAAGATGGCTACTGTTTTTTTCCTTTTTCTCCCGATCCTGCATGATTGTAAGACATTCTATGAAATCAAATTTCTACATACATGGAGAGATTCATTCTATCAGTCCTGATCATGTAGAGAAGCTTGAATAATAGAGTTGTGGTGTGTTTTTTTTTCTTCACCTGTCTATGGAGAAAGACAATGGTGCTCATACATGCATTCTTCCTGGCTCCATTGTTCTCTAAGTATTCAACTTTCCATGAAAACAACTCTTTATTATTATTTATTTTGCCAAAACTTTGCTCTGAATTTCAGGAATAAAACTCCTTAAGGAGGATGGAGCCATCCTCCAGCTTTCTGATGGCAGAAAGACCTTTTATCTTGTTTGTGATCTAGTTTTCTGCTTTTCTTTGCTGTTTGTCTGCAGTCCCTGTGACAACCAGGTAAAAAGTACCGTTGGTCACCTGATGTCAGTGTTAAGTCACACAACAAACACTCTCCTTGTGTGTCTTTAAATATCTCTTTAGTTGTTAATATTTTGGGCACCCTTCTACCTGTGTAGTAGGGAATCACTCCACCCCACATAGTATAGTGGTCTGGACAAGCTAACTAGCCACATTGTGTCCAGGAGGAGGAAGAGGAAGTGGCTATTGAGAGCAGGAAGAGAGCAGGTCTGCTTTGCAGCCTGAGGCAAGAGCTATTGAAATGCATATTTCTGGTGATCTAGAAAATGTCTTTGTGGTAGAAGGGAGGGACAGGAGCCATTGTGCTGTGTTTTTAAGCACAATGTAACCCTATGAGATTTGCTCTTGTCACTCAGGTCTCATTAGCCAATCAGGTCCTCCAGGAGACCTGCCAGTCAAAAGTGGAACAGGGTCCTTCCTCCTGCCATGGGTTTCAGACTTGGCTTTCAAGAGGAGCTGGTGCTATTGGCTTTATGTGTTGTGCTGTGAGCCCTGCTGCAGGGAGTTGAGCAGAGAGCATGGCTGACCTAGGAAACCATGACAAGGTGAGTGAGTTGCTTCTGTCTCCAGATAGGTTGAAGCAGATGATGAGCTGTAAAATTCACTGTGGTCAGTCCTCCAAGGACCCGGTGGAAACCTGCCTGTAGAATCTCTGTTCTCTGAGGTCCCACGTGGTACTCAAAACTCCCTAGACCCAGGGGCAGGCCTCTGAATCACTGCTCCATGGGCAGTATCTGCTCACAGACCTGGAAGTATGGGAGGTGTGCTTAAAAACATTTTCGAAGTTGGGCTGTTGTGGTGGCACGAGCCTTTAACGCCAGCACTTGGAAGCAGAGTTATGTGGATCTCTGTGAGTTTGATGCTAACCTGGTCTACACAGTGAGATCCAGGACAGGCACCAAAACTACACAGAGAAACCCTGTTTCAAAAAAACAAAAATAGCTGGGTGGTGGTACATGCCTTTAATCCCAGGATTCGGGAGGCAGAGCCAGGCGGATCTCTGTGAGTTCAAGGCCAGCCTGGGCTGCCAAGTGAGTTTCAGGAAAGGTGCAAAGCTACACAGAGAAACCCTGTCTCGAAAAACCAAAAAAAAAAAAAATACCAACAAAAATCTTTGAACTTCAACAAGCTTTCTGTGAACCCATGGAAAGCAGGATGCCAAATTTAGAGAATACCTTCTATTAACATATAGAGGTTCAGTGTTTTGCATTTAATTTTTACATGTAAAATTCACTTAGAGTTAATTTTGTGGGGGGTTGTAAAAGGCATTCCATGCATTGGATAGCACTCCCCACTAAGGTGTGATGTAGATGAATAGAATTGGTGACATAAAGGATTTACTAATGCTTAGGAGATAGTAATTCTCACAAAATAGAATTTAGAGGAGGGAGTACTGCCTCTATACACCCCAAAGATAAGCACATGCCACCCAGACTGATTAGAGATTAGAAGGGTAAAATGCACTTATGTTCGTCAGGATTGTCCAGACATTTGGCTCCAAAACATCACAAAGGAGCCACTACAGATATATAACAAGCCACTAGGCCCAAACATATCAAAGAATTAAATTTTAACAAGCTGCTTATTGAGGGGTTATACGGTCACAGACAACCTTAAAGCCTGGCGTGCCATAAAGTTCCAGTTTTCTTGAGAAAAGCATAGATCTGCCACATGGGCAATATGACACCAGGTGACATTTATTTGAAAAGAAAAATACTGTTGTTTTAAAGACTGGCCTGATCAAGCAAGGCTTTCTTTGAGGTCCTCTGTTAAGAAGGAGGAATATTCTTGGGAGAGCTAGCAATAACATGGAGCCTAGGCCCTAGGAGCTTACTCTAAGGGCCTGATATACTGACAATAAAACAGAGCTCCTTCCTTAAGATCAGGAATATGTTTGGATGAACTGCTAATGCTCTGGAACCAGACCTTTTATGGTGGGGGCCTTTAGATCCCACATGGAGTGTGGTTATAAGTCCCAAGACTACTGGTGGGCTTACACATTAATGTTCCTGAGATGCCCTGTATTCCCCTTTATGGCACTGTTTGATTAGCCTCCACCTGAGACTGTTCCATTGCATGATGTTTTCTGCTGACTTCATAGAAGTCATCCATTCCCTTTCATTTACCCCCTAGAAATAATATACAAGATGCTATTTTCCTTAAGCAGCTTACATGACATACAATATAGCTTGTGCAAGATCTCTCCAACCCAGCTCTTTACTACCTTTCACTTTTCCCATCATTCTCATCCCCTGTCAGCTTTAACCCAGCACAATGTCACTAAACAATGACATGCTGTCTCAGGTGTCTGGTATGTTTAAGAAATAATTCTGGGAATATTTTTGCTATCTAACTCACCCATCTGCCCAAATGGCTAGACCTACAAGCTGCCTGTCTCTATTTACATTGTTCAAAGTGCAACCTGGAGCATGAAGCTAAAAGACACAAGGATGAGTGCACATGGTGAATGCAAAAATGTGTCAAGGCTGTTTCCTATTTAAGCATTTGCCAGAGATGGATGCATACTATTATTAAAGGTTTTTTTTTTTATTCATATCCTAAGTGTGATTTCTCCATGGGAAGTCAATATTAATTCTAGGACAGCAGATTTTCCATCCTGTTAGAAAAATGTTTTGGAGACAAGCTCTTTTATATTGACTCTGGTGTCATTGATTCCATTTTCTTGCTCTCCAGGCCAATGATCTCACTGTTCTCCATACTACACCTTCAAAATTCTTAAATTAAATGAATGTAGCACCTCAGAGTTTTAAAATTATCCACTTGAGTCATGTAGTTGACTATCCAATGAAGTCACCAGAAAAAGTTTCACATATAGAGCATTGCTTCTGACTCAGAACAAATAGCAGAAATAGTTTATTGTGCACACTTCAAGGGGAAGCAGGGTAGACAATCACCCGCTGGAGTCACTATTATAAAAAAAGACCTGATTATGGTAGGAGGAGTTGCTTTATAATTTGTCATCATGTTTTAATGTATGTCACATGAATGATCAGAGACCAGATTGTGTGAGTGTAGAGTTTCTGAAAATTATCTTGAGCCAATGAATATTGAATTGCAATTAGAAAATTCTCCTATGCAGATATGTCAAATCCTGCTTGACACAATTATGTTAGCTCAGAGGTTTGAGAAACATGTCAATGACTATAACTCGGTGTGCCAAGTTATTGATCTCAGCAGCCAATATATGCAAATTAGCAAGATCAATCTATCGCATATTAATGATGTCATCCCCTCCACTAGGGAATGGCCTATTCTTTTTCAAAATCAATATAGCTAAATTTTTTATTGTAAAAATACATTATTTAATCATTTTAAAGATTACTTATTGGTGTCATTTTTAGTGCATTACTACTCTTATCTCAATCTGTTTCTGTTCTCCATTGTCTCTAGGTAATCAGTAGTTTTATTCCTTTTCTCTCAAGTGATGTTGGTTATTGATTTCTGTGTAGAGCAATGTCTCCTTTAGTTTAAGCTTTCCTCATTCTGTGTAATTGAGAATTGCATTGAACAGCTGATCATGCTTCTGCTGCCCAGTGCTGGGAAAAAAGTCCTCCAATTTCTTCCATTCTGGGCCTTGATGGTCAGTAAGAAAAAAAAATAAACTAGTTAATGAGAGACCCACAATCTCTCTTGCTTTTTGTGGAGAGTTATAAATGAAGAGGGACCTGTGCAAGAACTGAGTTTATTGATCAACTTTGAAGCTGGTGGAGTCACAGTGCAGAAAGGGAGAGGCAGGTTGGGGGTTGACAGATTTCCTAATTCAAGAGTACTTAAGAATATCTACATGGAATGAGGTAATCAATTTTAGATGTGCCATAAATGTCCTGATTGGCCACTTCTTGGGGTCCACAGACAAGGGCAATCAAGAATCTGAATAAAGGACTGACATTACCATGAAACCAAATTGCTATAATTACAGTAGTTCAATCAAAATATATATAGGTAAAATGTGGCCATGCCTAATGGGACTGTTATTTTTCAGGTTTTAGATATACACCCAGAGATAAAGGTTTGAGAAATCTTTCATGTGCTGTAATACAAATCCCTAGAATCTGGAGCACATGGCCATTATACCCATTTCAACTTTTCAAAATATTTTTTTGAGATTTTTATCTACATCATATCCACATTCTCTTTCCTGTTTCCAAGCCATACCATGATCACTCATTGTTTTCTAATTCATGGCCTGTTTTTCTTTAACAACAGTTATGCAGTAACAATAGTTACTGTGTGAATATGACTTTTTTGGTTATACAGTTTCCCAACTATGATGAGGCAATGGGTTGGCTGCACTGCATATTGAGTATATAATTAAATGTTCTCACAAAGGAACCTGTGCTTTGAATGAGGAAGAGGATACACTCTAGGAGAGTAGAAGAATGTCTCCAAAAAATAGAAACTTTCCAGATTAATTCCCTATCTGAGCTGGAAGGACTGTGCTTTCTGTGTCCTTTGATCTCTCATCACCCTGTAGGAAAGCTGCTGATATCTTGAGGCACAGCTGGGTGGCCCTAGCCAATGACAGAATTATGGAATACTTTTATATCAGCATTAAGAGTGGCAGGTAGCTTGCATATTCATTCCATGATTATGTTCTGCTTCTGCTGTAATTAGTTGTAAGGAAGACCACCAGCTGTGCTGTGGTGAGGATAGGGTACTCAGAGCAGGTCTGTTGAGCTTTTATGTCTGTTGGTATTTGGATGGATGAAGAGCCAGACTGGGGTTCTGTTGAACTATGTGGTGACCTGGGCAGTGTTTCTTGTACTGTGAACTTCACTGTGAATGGATTTCTTGTCTAGGGGAGACTAGAGTCCTGGCATGGGAACATATGATTCTTGTCCAGTCTGTACCCACAGGCAAGCTTTTGGTGTGCAGTTAGAAAACACATTAGAACACTGAAGTTCAGGTTTCTATAAGTTATGAATATTGCATTCCACTTTCAGGTTTGTCTTATGAAAGTTTTCAGTATTTTAGAAACTGGTAGAAATATGGTGATGTGGATTGTGTTTCAGCAGTACATGATGAGAATGCTTCTCATTTTCTGTTACCACCAGCTGCCATGGTGTGATTCGGCAAAGTTTAGTTCTAGGGGACAAAGGAGTGTATGAGCTACAGAAGTTATTTAGGTGTGCATGGTGTTGGGTAGATAGGATAGAAATCACATTTAGTGCCATAGTCCATGTGACATAATAAAGCAGATTATAATTTATTCTTCTATGTTGCTTTGGGATTGGACATCAGTGGGGCTGGTCTTACCTCAAACCACAACGAGTCATAAGGCTCTACAGAGCCATAGCAAACGATCACCTCCTTTTGCAGAGAGAGGTCTAGAGCATGGGGCTTCTGCCTTTGTAAGAAATATCAGTAGTTTTAGGGTTAAAATAAATTGTTCAAGGGTCACTTTGAGTTAATTTTGTGGTAGTTGTGAAGTCTGTGCTTATTTAATTTCTATACATACAGAATCATAGGTAGCTGGGTAACATTGTTCAAGATCACATTTTTCCTGGTTAAATTACCTTTGGTCTGTGATTGATTGTTGACAATTTTTTCTGCCTTTGTTTTTTGCTTTTCTTTCTATTCTCTTCATTTTTTTTACAAATATTACAATCAATCTTGATCACTGTAGCTTAGTAGTAAGTACAGAAATCATATTATATCAACTTGTGTACAATTTTTTCATAATCCCAGTGATCACTTTGAGTGTTTTCACTGTGAAAGTAGCTTTGTAATCAGTTATCCTGTTGTAAATGGTTGAACATTGTTATTGGACTGTGTTCATTTTATGCTGTAAATTTACTATAAGCAAAAACTTCATCTTGATGCATCATGTTCACAAGGATCATTTATTTGCTTCTGTATTTATTTAAGTTGTTGTTTATATGTGAAAGACTTTGGGTTTACTGGATAAAACAAGTTATGGTTTTGACAGGTGGCTCAACACATTTTCTTTTTGAGAAGGACCTGAGTTCTGATACCAACACTCAAGTTGAGAGGCTCAAAATTATCTACTATTCCAGATCCTGCACATATATATGGAAAACATTCTTTCTCATGTACAAACATATGCAACAATTGCAAAAAAAATCTTGTTTTCAAAATGCTTATGACTTATAAGCAATTAGAGCAAAACAAGTTGTTTTAGGTGTACACTGATACATTCAAAATCTATTGTTTTTTATTTTGTTTTAAAAAGTTTTTATGTCTTCCCTTTGATTCAGACTTATAGGCAACCATCAATCATAGGGGAAAAATGGAGTCTAAGTGTTCCTAACAGACTTCCTTTTCTTTATCATAAAAAATTGAGATCCTTTTAGAAGTCAAATGATTTTCTATAAAATTAAAACATCAAAAACTTTGAAGTGATTTTCTTCAATTTTGGTGGCACACCCTCCTCACACAATACATTTTCTATTAATGGCAAAGGAGAGAATTATTGTATAGGATGTGGGCTGGTCAGTGATTTCTTGTAGAATGATTTTGATTAGAATTTTTTTATTCTTGTTTAAGGGACCAGGATATATTTGTAGGTTTCTTTTTACTACTCCTTTTTTAATGTGGTGCCATTGATGTTGTTAGTTTTATTATCATCTAATTACATTGTTGTTCCTCTGGAAAATTATGGACCTTCAACAATTTTGTTTTCTGAATATTTCTTGTTATGAGTTCATTGTTTATTTGATGGTTTGTAAATATTGTGTGGAGATACAGTTTTAGTTTTCTCTTCTTGATCTTAGATGCTTGTCTCTTCCCATTTCCAGGCATATGTATGGTTTCTGGTTGTTGCTATCTTCATGTTTCTGTTTTTGATGCTTAAGTGATTGATATAATTAATACATTGGCTTTGAATCTTTAAAACCTCCTCATATATTATTGTCTTTTTCCCCATAATTAGCCTCAGCTAGAGTCATATGGGGGTATATTAGTTGAAAGTGTACCTAGACCAAAATATCTGGTTGCTAAGTCTGAGAGAGATTGAGTTGATTTTGATTGATATGGGAAGGCTCTTCCACTGAGTTGGTAATATCTCTAAGAAAGTGGGCCTGGGCTGGATAAAAGAGCTAGCTTAGGATGAGACAGTGACAGAGTAAGAGAGAAAGCCAGGAAGCAATGCTTCCTTATATTTTTCCTTCATTTATTAGCTTGATTTCTATCCTAAGCTCCCACAAGGAAGGAATGTGGCCTAGAGGTATTAATAAAACAAAACAACAAAAAACACAAAAAAACAAAACAAACAAACCTATTAATTTCTGAGTTGCTTCTGGTTAGAGAATTTAATCGCACCAACAGAGAAGAATGTTGGAATAAAAAAAGTTACCTAAAATGAGATTTTTCTGACTGCAAAGAAGTTGAATTTGTTAGGCATCTCCTTACTATCTTGAATAGCATTATTTTGTTGTTTTGTTTTCTAGCCCAGGGAGGCCACTGATTCATGGCATCTTTCCTCCCAGCTTCTGAATGCTGGGGTTATACATCATGTGATTCTATTAATAATAAAAGGTTAGTGTTAAATCAGAAGGTCTGAGTTTACTGTTTCTTGTAGGGTTAGAAAGGAAAGTGGTTCAGCCAATAGAGCTATATAAGAGAGTCCACAGAGACTGAGGGCATTTGTTCACATCCATTGTGCCATTCACGCAAAGAGGGAATGACATGGGGGATATAAAAACAAATACTCAACAAGTTTAAGCTAATGGTAGCCAAGTTTTCCTGCTTGTCAGGATTTCAAGAAGAGCTTACTCCAGCTTACTCAACAACATCTGAGTTACTCTGACTCATACCAGTTAGGAGATGGATCCTAGAAAATGGAATTTTAAATGAGAATTATTTAATGTTGGTATTTGTAATTTGGAGCCCTGGAGAGTTTCAGAGAAGTAGGAACTCTCAAGTTAGCATCATGTGGAATCTTCATACTATAGTGATTATTTGCTAGCTCATGTAATACATACATTTTAAAGTTTAAAGACTTCCCCATCACCTGCCTATACTAATGGATGGTATTATAATTTGTATATCTAGAGGTGCCAACTTTGTCCTGTGACAAAGGTATCAATCTAATATTTAGCACTAGAGAAGTTTCAAACTGGTGTTAACAGTTTCATAGACCAGTGGATATAGGGAATTTAGGTAATTTTGGCCACTATTGCTTTAGATAAAATAATATTAATCACTAAAATCTCCCCAATCATGAAATTCACCTAAGATGGTTCATAGTAAACCTGAGTTAGTTCTTGTTTGTTCAAAAAGTAATCACAGAAGACAGTAGTATATTTGCACTGATGTTAGGTGCCAGCAATTATTTTATAAAGTTTATTTACATGTATTAGTGACATCTTGACATGACTCATCAAGTCAAAGCACATTGCTGTAAAAGTGCAATAAGCTTGTTCCTGGGAACTCATGATAGAGAGAACCAAGTCCTCAAAGTTGTTCACTGGCCACTGTATGAGGTCTAGCATGTATGTGCACTACACATTAAACAGATACCCACATCACATACACCTCTCTTTTTAACACACACACACACACACACACACACACACACAAATACATGCACAATATACATATAAACAGGCACACCACACAAAAGTACACACACTGTACTCAAACACAAACTATACACACAAACAGAAAAACACACATACACACAAATATGTGCACAAACATAAAGACACACAAACATAAACAGAGACAAAGATCACATAAACCACAAACACCACACAAACACCTACACACAAACACATGCACAAATACACACTTCACACAAAGAGACATACACAGATAAATGTACACATATACACCCACAAAGAAACTTTTAAAACAGTATAAGTATTTAAAGAACACTTCAGATATGCGTTGAATAAATTTGCACAGAACTGGATGTTTTTCTTTCGTTTCTTATTTTTTATTTGTAGACATAACAGCATGTTCTGACAAGGTCTTACCTTATGAAAGTAGTCATTCGTGGTAGCCATAACATAAATATTTACCAAGTGTGATACTTGGAATACTTGGCTACTATGAGGAGAAGTTGCATAAAATATTTTTGCATTTAATATCAGAGGTTTAGAAGAATGATTTTGAATCTTTATCAGTACCATATAAGGCAGTAACTGTGTATGATGGAAGCTGATGCAGAGATACATAGCTAAGCAACGGGCTGAGCTCCTGGAGTCCAGTCAAAGAGAGGGAGGAGGGATTACATGACAAGATCATGATGGGGAAACCCACAGATACAGCTGACCTGAGCTGGTGTTAGCTCAGGGACTCTGGACTGACAGCTGGGGAACCTCAATAAAACCAAATTAGATCCTCTGAATGTGGCTCACAGTTGTGAGGCTTCTGTAGTGTGTTGCACCCCTGAAAGTGGGAACAGGATTTATCCCTATTGCATGAACAGGCATTTTGGAGCACTTTGCCTATGGAGGGATACCTTGCTTAGCCTTGATGCAGAGCGCTTGGGGGCTTGGTCCTGCCTCAGCTTGATATGCCAGACTCTGTCAAATCTGCATTGGAGGCCTTGCCCTCTCTGAGGAGTGGTTGGGGACACGGTGGGGGAAGGTGGTGTAAGTAGGTTGAGGTGAGGGAGAGGGAACTGTGGATGGTATTTAAGGTGGAAAAACACTTAAATGTTAAAAATAAATCAGTCTGAAAAAATGGCTGTTACTCTTGGAGACACTGAAATTTTAAAGACTCTTGAAGCTTAAGTAATAAAGGATTGTATATTTTCATCTAATGAAAATAGACTTTGTTTGGATTTGGTTTGATTTTTGACACATTCTGTTTCTGTAGTCCCTACTATCTTGATATTTTCATATAGACCAGGCTGGCCTTGAACTTACATGTAGATCTTCCTGCCTTTGATTCACAAGTGCTGAGAATAAAATCTTACACCAGCATGCCTGGCCTTCAATTAGGTTTTTTGAAACAGTCTCAACATGTATCCTTGATGGGTCAGGCATTGCTGAGTAGAGCAGGCTGGGGTCAATCTCAGAGATCTGCTTGTCTTGAATTCCAGAATCCTGGGATTAAAGTCTATGCTGCCACATCTGGCTGAGATATTCTTTATATGACCACTAAATGTCAATGTAGGTTGTACTTTGAAAAAGCAGAAAAAATCAAGGGGGATAAAAATTTGCGGCCACACTTACTTATTTTGTGACCTGGTCTTTAGCTGGCTGAGGTAGCTGTTAATTCCATATTCATGAGAGGATGGCATTTTCTTATAGCTCTTAGCCCCACACAAGTCACTGCCCAGCTTACGATTTAAACATGTACGCTGTGAAATTGTTGCTCCTTTTTTCATACTGCACAGGTTTGAGTTCAGAGTTGAAGAAATCTTGTTTTTCATTCACATCTGCTTTTTTTTGTTTGCTGTTTGACTTTTGTGGTCCATGTCTTCACAAATTAGTTCTAAATCATCATTATCACTCAGCTTTTTCTTTTAAAAAGCTTATTTGCTCTTAGAAATATAATTTTTTTATATATAAGATTTATTATTCTAGAAAATTTCATCTTGGAGTGAAATGCAGGCAGGGCTCAGCTAGGCATTGCTCTACCACTGAGCTGCTTTCTTCCTTAAAAATACTTTTGTGATGTCTGAACATATTTATTCTTTGGTATGATCTCAGTAAATAGATCAAGCTCTTTGCTTAATAAATCTTTTGTATTAGATTTTACTTCCTCTACTTTTCTTATAGTAGAAAAACTGTGCCATTAGAGGACTTCATTTCTTAGTTTTTAAGGCTTTTTGTTTCATACAGCTTGTCTTTGAACAAAGACTCATGTTTTTCTTGTGGATAATATTGAGACTGTGTAAGGAATTGTCTTTAATTTTGTCATAAAGCCTAAAAAATGTTGTAGCTAAATTATATTTGCCCTCCTTTTAAATTTATAATGAATGAATTAATCAATATATCTGAGCTAATTTTGCTGGGTAGCTTTCCTGGATTTGATCTATATAGATTGTGCTGGTCTCATCCTTGGGGTAATCCTATTACCTTCCAAGAGCTGGGATTACTGTGTGTCCAATAAACTATCATTTATCTTCCAGTTATTTTCTGCCCTCATAAATGTCTAATTAAATGATTGTGTATTACAGCAAATGTGAAATCAGCTGACAAATGTAGTTCTTCCTTACAAGTAGATAATCATTGGCCTAGATGGGTTTTTTTTTAATTCTTTATTCTGAAGTTAGGATTTTTGAGTTCAGATTACTTAAAATCAGGACACATTTTCAGTCCTATGGTAGTATGGAGACATAATGTCTATGTAAGTGATGCTATTATTACTTTTCTATAAGAGAAACAGTGTCCCAGAATGGTCCAGACAAATACAAATTAAGGAATAAAATATTCCTGCACTCCCAGAGTATGTTCTTCTAGGCCACTGAGAACAGGTTATGTATGCTCTTTGTAGGGGAACTCAGTGAATTGCTTTGTCACAATGATAAAACTATTTATCCAGTGTGGCTTTTATGGTCAGTTTGGTGTTTTATATGAATGTAGGGGCCCTGGGTTAAGAAAGAGTTGAACAAGAAATTATGCATAGCCAGAATCTAAGAGTGTTCCTTGTCTGTACTTCAGCCTAATAAAACTGTGTATGCAATCCTGGCATTTTTTTTACACTATTGTCTTTTTATGTTTATAACTCACACCATATGTAGCCACTCTTGCCCCACTTTTTTTCTTAGCACATTTCTTACTAGAAGATGGTAGCTTCAATTTGAGGTTTCCTATGTTTGTATTTTGCCTACATGTTTATCTGTGTACTGCTTGTATTTCTGGTACCTATCAAAGCCAGAAGTGGATGTCAGATTCCCTGCAACTGGAATAAAAGATGACTGTTAGCTTCCATGTCAGTGCTATAAATCAACCCCAGTTCCCCAATAAAAGTAGTCACTGCTGTTACTTGCTAAGCCTTTGCTACATCCCCTCAGTTTTTGCCCCCATTATAGACAATCTGTTTGACCTTGTCTCTGTTAGACTTTATTGCTATTGTGTATTTAGTTGAGCTTGTTTTTCAACAGGCTTTCAGGTAGCCCAGACTGACCTTAACCTCATTTGAATCCTTGAGCTTCTGATACTTCTGTCTTTCAAGAAGTGCTAGGATTACAAGTGTGCACCATGAACACAGCTGTTTTGGGTCGCAGCATCTCCACTGACTCTGTCTTTCTTCTTGCTGTATCTCTCTTGGATTACCCACTTCATTCTGTTCTGCCTTGCCATAAGCCATAGCAGCTTCTTTATTAGCCAATGGAAGCAACACACATTCACAGAATACAGAAAGACAATCCCACAGCAGCTGTGCATATTCTACTTTATGACTTGGTGGTTTGGACAACACCCACCTGACAAAGGGCAGTTTGGGTCACATGATAAGGTGGTGGCCTACTGTCAAATGTTCAGTTTCTCCCAGTGACTGGAATTAATGGAATGTTCTCTCATGCTTTGCCATATTTATTTTTGAAAATGGTTCTATGGGCACCAGTGACAGAAACTTCAAATGACTTTAAAAGGTATTGTGTTGTTCTAATTCTCCAAAGCTCATTTTCTTGTATGTAATTCAGTTCTCTCTCTCTCTCTCTCTCTCTCTCTCTCTCTCTCTCTCTCTGTGTGTGTGTGTGTGTGTTTGTGTGTGTGTGTGTGTGTTTGTGTAGACTGCGGCACAGGTTTTAAAACTCACAGTGATCTTCCTGCCTCTGTGCCCAGATTGCTGGCAGTAAAGGAATGAACTACCACTCACAGCTTGAAAAATAATTTTTATGGTCAAAGTCTCCTCTTCTTATACTGAACAGGAAAGAGAGGAGATGGTGTCAGGACTCCTGATACTGGAGTTACAGATATTAGTGAATCTCTGTATATACTGCGAATGGAAGCTGGGTGCTCTTAAAGAATCTTCAGTGCTCTTAACTGGTAAGATATTTTCCAACCTAAGTTTTCTATCTTGATTATGTTTCCTGTCCAAGGTAGCCCAGTCATGGTCAGATACCAGATGCTGATTAAAAATCAAAGTTCTTCTGAGAGGTTTAATCTCAGACAAAGATGAGTTCCCTAATTATTTAGCCAGTACAACATGGTCAGACCATTATCCATATATATCCAACAAATATAGATGCAGCAGATTGTATTATTTTATTTCAGCATACTTATTCACCGACATTTAAAAGGGAAGAGGATTTGGGATTTGGAAAAGATTTGGGAAGGAATGCAATGAAGAGAAAAAAGGGGAAAGTAATGTAATATCATTTATTTAAAAACTTATGAAAATAAATTTTAAATAAAATGGAGCTAGATTGACAGCTCAGCAATGTGTTTTTATAGAGGACCCAGGTTTCATTTTCTGAACCCACATGGTAGCTTACCATTTGTTGTAACTCTAGTCCCAGGCATCTCCTACTTTCTTCTGGCCTTAGAAGGCACAACACACATACATAGGCAAAGCACTGTATAATTAATTTTATTCAAAAAGTTATAAGATGGAAATAATGAAATTATTTACACTGATGTTACAGCCCTGAGCCAGAAAACAAGCCAAGGCTTGTTCAAATGAACTCCTGCTGGTCTTGCATGGAAACAGCTGTGACCTTCTGCTAAGCCAGTCTGTTCAGAGGGAAAAGCAGTTTTTTTTTTTTTTTCGAGACAGGGTTTCTCTGTGTAGCTTTGCGCCTTTCCTGGAACTCACTTGGTAGTCCAGGCTGGCCTTGAACTCACAGAGATCCACCTGGCTCTGCCTCCCGAGTGCTGGGATTAAAGGCGTGCGCCACCACCGCCCGGCCGGAAAAGCAGTTTTTTTCTGAGGTTAACTGTGGTATTGTGTTCCCTGAAATATTATGCATGCTAATAAACTTATCTGGGGTCAGAGAGAGAACAGCCACAATATTAAACATGAGGATAGGCAGTGGTAGCACACTTTAATCCTAGCATTTCAGAGGCAGAAATCCATCTGTTCAAGGATACAGCCAAGCATGGTGACTCATGCCTTTAATTCCAGAAAGTGAGCCTATAACCCCAGTGAGTGATGGTAGAAAGGAAAGATATATAAGGCGTGAAGACCAGAAACTAGAAGCATTTGGCCTGGTTAAGCATTTGGTCTGGTTAAGCACTCCCGCTTTTGAGCAGCAATTCAGCTAAGTCCCAATTCTGGATGAGGACTCAGAGGCCTCCAGTCTGAGGAAACAAGACCAGCTGAGTATCTGGTGAGGTGAGGTAGCTGTGGCTTGTACTGGTTCTATGATTTTCCAGTTCACCCCAATAACTGGCCCCAGGTTCTTTCTTATTAATAAGAACTTTTAAGATTCCTGTTACATCTGGCGCCCAATGTTCATGGTAAAAATTCATGAAAAAGCTGCTTGCCTGTGGCCTTGTGGGCCCAAGCTCAAGCCCATGCTACACTCAGCTGGTTGTGGTGGTGCATGCTGGTAGGATTTACTGAAGGAAGGAGAGGCAGAACGATCCTAAGTTTGAGGCTGGCCTAGGAGGCCTAGGATAAGCTTCGGCCTGGGCTGAACCACAAATAGTGGTGGGACCATGGAGGCAATAACTCTGAGTTGCTGGCTTCTTCTCATCATGTTGATGACTGCAGTGATGCTGCTACCTGGGATGAAGGGTTTACTGCTGCTGGTTCAGAAAAGAATTGCCAGGACCATCATGTTACAAGAAAGCATTGGCAAAGGTCAGTTTGAAAAAGTTTGGCAAGACAAATGGTGGGGAGAAATTGCTGTGAAGACTTTCTCTTCTAGGGAAGACCATTCATGGTTCCTAGAGACAGACATTTATCAGACTGTGATTACTCCAAACCACAGAGGAGGCACAAAAAAATCTGCAGGGAACCATGACCATGCCTAACAGCAACTTTGGAATCTTCAAAAGGATGACAGGATACCACAATGATGATTCCACATGGACTATGGTAAAATCATTAAGCTGATTAACACCAAGGAAAGATCGACTTTGGACTGCAAAGTGTTAAGGACAATTTCAACTTTGAGATGGCTAGCTGAGATGATCAAGCCTGACAGACTACTCAAGCAAGGACTTCTGACAAGCCCTGAACTTTCCTATTATTCAGAGACTGGACAAATGATATAGGACTTGACAATTAACCCAAAAATTTTCTTTTAAAGATTCCCTAAAGATATCTTCACCCCTAGAAAGCAAAAAGAAAAAGAGAATAAGATATGAGATAGATCATTGAATCTACTCTGAGAAAAAAAATAAAGAAATAATAGGATAAATAGGTAGATCACTGAATCTACATTGAAGAAAAGGGGGAAGATATAAAAATGACAAAAGGTAGACTACTGAATCTATTATGAAAGAAAAAAGAGAATATGGATATGATAAGATAAAAAGGGAGATTGTGGAGTCTACTTTTAAAAAGGAACTACTTGTTTTAAATAAGATAAGTAATGAAAATTTTTTGGTCTGAGTTTATCAGATGTTCCTGGACTGGACATTGTTAATATATATAATGGAGTTTTTATCTGAACCTGTCAAATGTTAATGGACTAAACATTGTTAATGTAATCGTGACTGTATATTGTATATACTTACTGGATATAATTTTTCTTGTATTAGTTATAATCTTTTTTAAATTTTAGCCAAAATAGAGGAAATGTGGTATTGTATTTCCCCAAATATTGTGCATGCTAATAAACTTATCTGGGATCAGAGACAGAGCAGCCACAATATTAAACATAAATGATAGGCAGTGGTAGCACACACCTTTAATCCTAGCGTTCTAGAGGCAGAAATTCATGTGTTCAAGGATACAGACAGGCATGGTGACTCATCATGCCTTTAGTCCAAGAAAGCAAGCCTTTAATCCCAGGGAGTGGTGGTAGAAAGCAGAAAGGTATATAAGGCGTGAGGACCAGAAACTAGAAGCATTTGGCTGGTTAAGCATTTGGACTGGTTAAACATTTGGCTGGTTAAGCTTTCAGGCTTTGGAGCAGCACAATTCAGCTGAGATCCATTCTGGATGAGGACTCAGAGGCTTCCAGTCTGAGGAAGCAAGACCAGCTGAGGAACTGACAAGGTGAGATAGCTGTGGCTTGTTCTGCATCTGATCTACCAGCATTCATCCCAATACCTGGCCTCAGGTTTGATCTTATTAATAAGAACTTTTAAGATTCATTCTATAAGTCCCATAACAACAAATACCAAAGAAGGGAAATATGCAACACTACCAACAAAAAATAACAGGAATTAACAATGACTGGTCACTAATATCCATCAATATTAGTGGTCTCAATTCACCTACAAAAAAACACAGGCTAGCAGAATGGATATGAAAACAAGATCCATCCATTTACTACGTACAAGAAACACACCTGAACTTCAAAGACAGACATCACCTCAGAATAA
This sequence comes from Peromyscus eremicus, assembly GCF_949786415.1. Taxonomy (NCBI): domain Eukaryota; kingdom Metazoa; phylum Chordata; class Mammalia; order Rodentia; family Cricetidae; genus Peromyscus; species Peromyscus eremicus. The sequence continues at coordinate 722,626 of NW_026734288.1, forward strand.
AAGGCTGGGAAAAGATATTCCAAACAAATAGATTTAAGAAGCAAGCTGGTGTAGCTATCCTAATATCTAACAAAATAGACTTCAAACTAAAATCAATTGAAAGAGATCGGGAAGGACACTACATATTTATCACAGGGAAAATCTGACAAGATGAAGTCTCAATTCTGAATATTTATGTCCCAAATACAAGGGCACCAACATTTGTAAAAGAAACATAACTAAAGTTTAAATGGCACATTAAGCACCATACACTAGTAGTGGAAGACTTCAACACCCCACTCTCACCAATGGACAGGTCTGCCAATAAGAAACTTAACAGAGAAATAAGGGAGCTAACAGATATTATGACTCAAATAGACTTAATAGATATCTACAGAATATTCCACCCTAACACAAAAGAATATACCTTCTTTTCAGCACCCCATGGAACCTTCTCAAAAACTGACCACATGCTTGGTCACAAAGCAAATCTCGACAGATACAAAAAATATTGAAATAACCTTCTGTGTCTTAACAGACCACCATGGCTTAAAGTTAGACTTCAACAACAACTAAAATTACAGAAAGCCTACAATCTCATGGAAACTGAATAATGCCCACCTGAAACACCAAAAGTTCTAGGAAGAAATAATGAAAGAAATTAAAGACTTCCTAGAGATCAATGAAAATGAAAGTACATCATTCCCAAACTTATGGAACACTATGAAAGCAGTGCAAAGAGGGAAATTCAAAGCTCTGAAAGCACACATAAAGAATGTGATGAAATCTCATACCAATGACTTAAGAGCACAACTGAAAGCTCTAGTACAAAAAGAAACAAACTCACCCAGGAGAAATAGATGCCAGAAAAAAATCAAATTGAGGGCTGAAATCAATAAAATAGAAACCAAGAGAACAATACAAAAAAAAATCAATGAAACAAAGAGTGGGATCTTTGAAAAAAATCAACAATATAGACAAACTCCTAACTAAATTAACCAAAAGGCAAAGAGAGAGCACCCAAATTAACAAAATCAGAACTGAAAAGGGAGACATAACAACACACAACAAGGAAATCCAGAGATTCATCAGGTCATACTTCAAAAACATGTCCTCCACAAAATTGGAAAATCAGGAAGAAATGGACAATTTTTTGGATAGGTACCACATACCAAAGCCAAATCAAGACTAGATGAACCATTTAAATAGACCAATAACCCCTAAAGAAAGAGAAACAGTCATCAAAATTCTCACAACCAAAATAAAAGCCCAGGACCAGATGGTTTCAGTGCAGAATTCTACCAGAATTTCAAAGAAGAACTAATTCCAAAACTCTTCAAATTGTTCCACACAAGAGAAACAGAAGAAACATTATCAAACTCTTTTTATGTTGCTACAATTTCCCTGATACCCAAACCACACAAAGATGCAACAAAGAGAATTACAGACCAATCTCACTCATGAACATTGATGCAAAAATACTCAACAAAATATTGGCAAAGCCAATCCAAGAATACATCAAAAAATTATCCACCATGACCAAGTAGGTTTCATCCCAGGGATGCAAGGACGGTTTAACATATGAAAATTTGTCAATGTAATGCACGATATAAACAAACTGAAAGAAAAAGAACACATGATCAGCTAATTACATGCTTAAAAAGCCTTTGACAAAATCCAGCACTCCTTCATGATAAAGGTCTTAGAGAGATCAGGAATACAAGGAACATTCCTAAACATAGTAAAGGCAATTTACAGCATGCCAACAGCAACAATCAAATTATATGGAGAGACCCTCAAAGTTATACCACTAAAATCAGGAACAAAACAAGGCTTGCCACTCTCCCCATGTTTACTCAATATAGTACTTGAAGTTCTAGCTAGATCAATAAGACAACAAAAGGGGATCAAAGGGATACAACTTGGAAAGGAAGAAGTCAAACTTCCATTATTTGCAGATGATATGATAGTATACATAAGTGACCGCAAAATTCTACCAGGGAACTCCTATAGCTGATAAACTCCTTCAGTAAATTGGCAGGATAAAAGATCAACTCAAAACAATCAGTAGCCCCCCATACACAAATGATAAAAGGGCTGAGAAAGAAGTCAAAGAAACATCACCCTTTACAATAGCCACAAATAATATAAAAATACATTGGGATAACACTAATTAAACAAGTGAATGACCTGTATGATAAGAACTTTAAGTCTCTGAAGAAATAAATTGAAGAAGATATCAGAAAATGGAAAGATCCCCCATGCTCATGGATAGGTAAAATCAAAAGAGTAAAAATGGCAATCTTACCAAAAGCAATCTACAGATTCAATGCAATCCCCATCAAAGTCCCAACACAATTCTTCACAGACTTGGAAAGAAAAATACTCAACTTCATATGGAAAAACAAAAGACCTAGGATAGCTAAAAGAATCCTGTATGATAAAGCAACTTCTGGAGGCATCACCATCCCTGACCTGAAGCTCTACTGTAGAGCTATAGTAATAAAAACAGCTTGGTACTGGTATAAAAACTGACATACAGACCAATGGAATTGAATTGAAGACCCTGACATTAATCCATGCATATATGAACACCTGATTTTTGACAAAGAGCCAAAACTATACAATGGAAAAAAGAAAGCACCTTCAACAAATGGTGCTGGCATAAATGGATGTCAATATGTAAAAGATTACAAATAGATCCATATCTGTCACCATGCATAAAACTCAAATCCAAGTGGATTAAAGACCTCAACATAAATCTAATTACACTAAACTTAATAGAAGAGAAAGTAGGAAGTACTCTTGAACGCATTGACACCAGAGACCACTTCCTAAATACAACACCAACAGCACAGACACTGAGCACAACAATTAATAAATGGGACCTCTTTAAACTGAGAAACTTTTCCAGGGCAAAAGACATGGTCAATAAGACAAAAAGACAGCCTACAGAATGGGAAAAGATCTTCACCAACCCCACATCTGACAGAGGACTGATCTCCACAGTATATAAAGAACTCAAGAAACTAGACATCAAAATACTGAACAATCCAATTAAAAAATGGGCTAAAGACCTAAACAGAGAATTCACAAAACAGGAATCACAAATGGCTGAAAGACATTTAATGAAATGCTCAACATCCTTAATCATCAGAGAAAAGCAAATCAAAACAACTCTGAGATACCACTTTATATCTATCAGAATGGCTATGATCAAAAACACTAATCACCATCAATGTTGGAGAGGATGTGGAGCAAAGGGAACACTCCTCCACTGTTGGTGGGAATGTAAGCTTGTACAACCACTGTGGAAATCAATATGGCAGTTTCTCAGAAAATTAGGAATCGAACTACCTCAAGATCTAGCCATATCACTCTTGGGCATATACCCAAGGAATGCTGATTCATACCACAAAGATACATGCTCATCTATGTTCATAGCAGCACTATTTGTTATAGTGAGAACCTGGAAACAACCTAGATGCCTGTAAACTGAAGAATGAATTAAGAAAATGTGGTAAATATACACAATGGAGTACTATTCAGCAGAGAAAAACAATGACAGCATGAAATTTGCAGGCAAATGGATGGAACTAGAAAAAATCATCCTGAGTGAGGTAACACAAACCCAGAAGTACAAACATGGTATGCACTCACTCATAAGTGGATTCTACATATAAAGTAAAGAACAATCAGACTGCAACCAACAGAACCACGGAGGCTATATGTTTAGCATGGGGGACCCTAGGATGACTATGGCTTATAATAAGTTTTGGTTTTACTCAATTACTGAGCAAACCTCAATGAAACTTGTCATTATTAAGATAAGAATTTATACTATGTCAAGCTGATAATTAATTAATTAATTAATTTTAAAAGATAAAAATAAAAAAAGAAAAGAAAAATTTAAACTATTAAAAAAAACAAACAAACATATTTTGCTAAAATAAAAAAGGGGAACTAGGGACTCATCATTCCTCTCCACATTCTATTCTTTCCCTTGTTTTATATATTTTAAATTTTTTATTGGTGGATTATGCTGGAGTGTCCACTACAGATAAGCACTGGAGGGCTCCTGTTGCAAATCACCCTCTGGAGCGATGGAAGGATCTTTCTACTGGCACTTGAATGTGACCTGATCTGCTATTGGTGTGGGCCCAGGGTTCTGTTTATGTCTTTCCTCAGGACAGTGAGGTTCCTCTTTGGATTCCTGAGTGCTGAGTGCTCCCTCTTGCTACTGCTGAAGCCCAACATGACAGAGACTTATTGGGTCTTTGTGATAAACTCTCCCCTTCTGATGCTAATGAGGATTGAGAGCCTAATATGGCCAACTCTGGCAAGCATTAATGTAAGCCTAGGAACTGTAACCACGTGGTTGGATTCTCCAGAAGGTAATGTATGGTGACTGTTTTTTCATGTATGTTTGAGAACGTGTCACCCAGACATCTTGGAGATTAAGGATAACCCTGAAGGTCACTGACCTCTATTTGTTAACAGTTGCATGCCAGCTAAGCCTTCTCATTTTCAAATTCCACTTCAAGCTGGTGTAATACATACTTTTCAGGAGTGGCTCTGTGCAACATTTATTGGCCTCCTGAAATTCATTTAGCCCCCTTTGAAGATACCCACCTAGCTGGGTGTTGGAGGTGCACATCTACAATTCCAGCATTTAGGAGGCAGAGCCAGGCAGATCTCTGTGAGTTCAAGGCTAACCTGGGCTACCAAGTGAGCTCCAGGAAAAGTGCAAAGCTACACAGAGATACCCTGTCTTGAAAAACCACAAAAAAAATTATCAGCCTAAATGTAGCCATTATAAGACCATTACTTATGCTCCTTGTGAGCTGCCTGTTTTTTCTTTATGGTTCTTAATTGTTCTTTTGCAGAGCTGCCTGATTAAGTCATGCTGTGATCAAGAAAAATGGACCTTGGTGGTTCGTGTTCCTGGAGTTGTATCCATGTCAGTGGATGCCCACACACTCCAGAAGAGAATTTGACATTGCTGCTGCTGTTGTTGCTGTTATAGCAGAAGTGGCAATCACTGCTACTGTTTCTGGGATTACCATTTCATAGTTGCTTACTACAGCTAGCACAGTGGAGACCCTGGCAGCAAAAGTAGATACCACAGTTAAATAATTAATCTTTCATTTTATTGGGCGTGATAAATTTAATTCAATAATTATATACACTTCGATTGGCTTTTAAAACTATAAATTTATAAACTCAAGCTCCATTTGCCTTTGAGATACCATCTTACAAGGACTCCAATTTGCAGTAAGGCTCATTATGGAAGGGAATGTCTCAGTAGCCATTAGCCTAATGGCTATGGATGGGTTAGGAGTTCTGTTGGTCTTTTCTGTGTCAAACACACAGATTGCAAGCCCAGCGCCACTTTGAGATATTTGGCATCAGTTAAGTCTGCAGCTCACACACAATTGAACCTGCACGATAATGAGTATTCAGAGACAGGTAATACCTAGGGGGCATTCAACAACCTAAGACAGAGTGCCTGTGTGGCCTGGGCAGGCGTCTCTATGACGGGTAAGGTGACCCGCTGACATCCCATGTAACCTAAGTCAGAAGCTCATTTATAAGTAAAAGGGGGCCCTGTAGGTCCCTGGCCCCTGTTTTGGATAACTGTTGCCTTGCTTGCTGAACTTGACCTTGATATTCTCCCTATGCTAATTCCCTCCAGGGTTTCACCCTCCTGAATGTTTAAGGGAAGTTCTTTGTCTATGTATCCTGCATAATGGGCATTAACAGGTTAGATGCAAGATTGTAAAACATCTGTAACAAACTTCTGCCCTCCAGGGTCTTCCCATTGTGCTGTAAGCCTGTATTCAAGACCTTCTCCCTCCTTCAATAACTGGCAATTGGCATAAAAAAAAGAAAAAAATCAGTAGCCCTCCTATATACAAATGAAAAAAGGGCTGAGAAAGAAATCAGAGAAACATCACCCTTTATAATAGCCAAAAATAATATAAAATTTTTTGGACTAATTCTAACTAAGCAAGTGAATGACCTGTATGATAAGAACTTTAAGTCTCTGAAGAAATAAATTAAAGAAGATATCAGAAAATGGAAAGATCGCCCATGCTCATGGATAGGTAAAATTAAAACAGTAAAAATGGCAATCTTACCAAAAGCAATATACAGATCCAATGCAATCCTCATCAAAATCCCAATACAGTTCTTCACAGACTTGGAAAGAACAGTGATTACCTTTATATGGAAAAAAAACCTAAGATAGCTAAAAGAACCCTGTATAATAAAGCAACATCTGGAGACATCATGATGTCTGACCTGAAGCTCTACTACAGAGCAACAGTAATAAAAACAGCTTGGTACTGACATAAAAACCAACTTATGTACCAATGGAATCGACTTGAAGACCCTGACATTAATGCACACATTTAAGAACATATAATTCTCGACAAAGAAGCCAAAACTGTACAATGGAAAAAAGAAAGCATCTTCAACAAATGGTGCTGGCATAACTGGATGTCAACATGCAGATTGCAAATAGATCCATATCTGTCACCATGCACAAAACTCAAGTCCAAGTGGATCAAAGACCTCAACATAAATCCAGTTACACTGAAATTGATAGAAGAGAAAGTAGGAAATAGTCTGGAACAAATTGGCACAGGAGACCACTATCTAAATATAACACCAATAGCACAGATACTGAGAGTGACAATTAATAAATGGGACCTCCAGAAACTGAGAAGCTTTTATAGAGCAAAAGACATGTTCAATAAGACAAAATGACAGGCTACCTAATGAGAACAGATCTTCACCAACCTCACATCTGACAGAGGGTTGATCTCCAGAATATATAAAGAACTCATAGAGTTCATAATACTGAACAATACAATTTAAAAAATGGGCTACAGAGCTTAACAGAAATTTCTCAACAGAATAATCTCAAATGCCTAAAAGGTATTTAAGGAATTGGTTAACATCTTTAGTCATCAGGGAAATGTAAATCAAAACAAGTGTGATATTTTATTTGTGGACATTTTGTTTTAAGTATTTGTTGAATTTAAAATTTTCTTTGATGATTTCTTTTATTGTATTTTCAGTGCCCAAGAATATCTCTTCTGTCTCTTATATTCTTTTGGTAACACTTGCTTCTATAGTTCTTGCTTATTTACTCATTTCCAGCCTTCCTTCAGTTTATGTCTTCTTTATTGCTTTTAGTTCAATTTTCAAGTCTAGAACTGTTTTCCTTATGTGTTTGATTGTTTTTCTTTCTTGATATTTAAGGGATTTATTGATTTCTTCCATTTTTCTATGTATTTTCCCCAATTCCTTTAAGGGAATTTTTCATTTGCCCCTTAAGGGCCCCTATCATCTTCATAAAGTTATTTTAAGGTTGTTTTCTTCTGTTTCATTTACATTGGGATGTCCAGGTTTTGCTGTTGTAGAACTGCTCATTTCTGGTGGTGCCATGTTGCTCCTTCTGTTGTTGAGTGTATTCTTATCCTATGCTCTACCCATCTCATCCTCCAACTATTACAGGTGAGGCCTGGGACTCCTGGGGTTTCCGAGGCCTCAGGAGATTCTGCTTCCCATTTCCTGGGGCTCTTCCTCCATTTGGAGCAGGTGGGGCCTGTGGCTCCTGTGGTCATTTTTCCACCATTCAGTGCATGTGGAGTCTCTGGTTCCAGTGGTTGCTCTTCCACCAATTGGTGTGCAGGTGGGACCTTTGTTTCTGATGGTCATTCTTCCAACAATTGGAGTATTTGAGGCCTTTGGTTCAAGTTGTTACTCTTCCACCTGTCTGTGCAGATGGTGCCTGTGTCCCCACTGGTCACTGATATGGTGGAGTATGGTGGCATGGGAACATGCTGTGGCCCAGTCTCTGAGGCTATGGTGGGTTGGGAAGGGGCATGGAATGTGCCCCCATGGCCTAGGATCTAGAGAGAAGGACTGTCTGGGAACTAGGACACTCAAAGAATCCATCAATCAGTTCAGGGGGGTCCTGTGTGACATGGTGTCTTAACAGAATTTTAATTTGCATTTCCTTGATGGTTGAGCACCTTTTAGAAATTCACATTTTTTATTCCATTGGACATTTTATACAATATATTTTGTGGAATATGATTTTTTTTAAATTTTTACTTGATGAGGGTTTCATGCAGAAGAACTATATTTACATCATTTCCACCACATCCTCTCTCTCTACCCCATCTCATGTCCCTACCCTCCATCTGAAATTCAAACCCTTTCTTTAACATGATTTTTATATACCTGGAGAGATAGAGATGTGCACACCAACACAGAAAGAGACACAAACAGCTGATGAGTACAGTTACTGTTTCTAGTTTGAGCTCATCTGTAGAGAGGATGGAATCACCATCTCTCAGTACCATTGATTGACTGTAGTTCTCCCTGTAGAGGTGTGGACATGTCAGAATTCTCTCATCTCTTTGACAGGTCTACTTTTCACTGTGCAGGCTGTATTTAGATAACAAACTTCTTAAGATATCATAGGTTCAGCTTCATTGCCATAGAAAAGGCACTCCTCAGCAGACACCCTAGTCTTCCAGGTCTTACTGGTCTTTCTGCCCCTTTCCAAAATGTTTCATGTGTGTGTGTGTGTGTGTGTGTGTGTGTGTGTGTGTGTGTGTGTGTATTTATGTATGTATGTATAAAATTGTGTTGGGTGTCCCAGTTCCTCACCTATTGATAAGTTGGGTGTTTCTGCTTTGGATTCAGTGTATTGAAGAAGAAGCTTTATCATGAGTGGCCAGGACTATGCTTATCCAGGCTTAGAAGAATAATTTTCCAGAATTATACTGATTCAGGAAATAGGAATCATTGGTTCTCCCTTAGAGTCTAAGACATAACTAATCATAGGCACTTGGCTAGGTTTACAGTAACAAACATAAATTCCCTTCTGTTGAGGGATGAATTAAAGATGACTAAACAGGTGTTGGTTACCCCAAATATAACTTTCCCACAATCACATCTTTGAATATATCTTGCTGTGATAGTCTTTATGGTGGTTCATAAGCTTTACTGCTGAAAAATTATTATAATTACATTTATTTCTCTTCTTTTAAACATTTATTTATTTATTCATTTATTACTTATTTATTTATTATGTACACCTTTTTATGCCTGTACACCAGCAGAGGGCACCAGCTCTCATTATAGATGGTTTTGAGCCCCACTGTGGTTGCTGGAAATAGATCTCAGGACATCTAGAAGAGCAGTCAGTGCTCTTAAGCACTGATAAAGGTTTGGATGGCCCCCTGGTGGAAGGATAAGAATCCTTCCCTGGTGCACGAGTGGGATTTTTTCAGCACACTACCTATGGTGGGACACCTTGTGCAGCCTTGAGGCAGGAAGAAGGGCTTAGACTTGCCTCTACTGGATGTGCCTCCCCATGGGAGGCCTTGCCTTCTTGTGAGTAGGAGTAAGGGGTGTTGGGAGGGAGAGGCTGGGGGGGTAGGAGAATGAAAGAAGGGGACCTTTGGTGTATAAAAGGAATAAAAAAATTCTTAGCTAAAAAAATAATAATTGTGTTTCTTTATTGGCAGTTTTTAGCAGCTTCAAATACTTTGAAATCCGGTCCTCAAGCAGGAGGCTTCCCAGTCAATTCCATGTCAATACTTGCATATCTGTATCTGAAGTGTGTGTTGTCTTCATTAATAGGGCATGTTTTCAATTTCTGGGAAGCAACAAGATGAGTGTCCCCAGCTTATATGGTTGTGAGCTTATTTTGGATTCCCCTGAAAAATGACCTAGAGAAAGGTTTCTTGTGCCTGATATTGAGATTCTTGTAAGATGGTTTGTGTATCTAGGGAATTGCTATTATCCCAAAAGTGCAATTCATTTAACATTTATATGTAAACACAAACTCAATTAGTTATTTCATACATGTATTTCATATTTTACTTTTTATTAAATCTTTCCTCCAAATACTATATTTTTATCATATTTTCCCCTCTATAAATGGCTCCCCAATCCTACACACATATCTTTGAATCCAATTTTATATTTTTTCTTATCTCTCTTAAACAAAACAAAACACAAATGGAAATCATAACAGATAAGCAAAAAGAATAAAATAAACCAATGCCCGAAGAAAAAGAACAAAAAAAAGCCCCCTGCCCAGAACACAGAAAATAAAAACCCATGAAATATATCTTGTGTGTCCAGCTACAACAAAATGCATGACCCAGGAGTGTGGTTGAAATAACCATTCAAACACCATTCTAGAAAATGCTGTCTCTTTTGCAAAAGGCAAGAACTGCACATTATTTCTTGTTTATGGATTGGATTTGAGTCCATGTCTACTTGTTAGTACTGTGATATTTTTTTGGCTGGTACCACTGCAGATCTTATGTATGTTTCCAACACTGTTGTAATTTCATGTGATTGTTTAGTCCTGTTGATTTCTAGGTGATAATGCTTCCATGAAGATGTTCACTACCTCTGCCTCTTTAAATATTTCCACATCTTTTCCCATATAGATCCCTGAAGCTTGTGGGTTAGAATTTCTCTATAGTACCAGCTGCTGATGTGATATTCCAGGGGACAACACTTACTTCTGTCATCAAATAAGGAAAGTCTACCTGGTGCCCAAGTAGAAGCCTTTCCCCTACTGACTAGCATGCAAGTTGCTAGAAAGTACTCTTCAGAATAACACATAGAAAAATAGGTGGGAATAAAGACAAACAGGGTCCATTTATGAATGATTCCTCCCATTCAACATATACATGTAGAACCAAGCAATCAATCCATCTACAAAACCCTCCGAACCTAAGGCTCAGGGAAAATTGAAGAAGGAAGGAAAGATCTTGAAAGCCTGAATATGAGGGAGATTCCTATGAGAATATGTGTACTATGAAGAGCAGAATGTATACAGTAAAGTCTCACCCACAATACCACCAAAATGTAAGGTCAACAAAGATGACATTATGAAACTTGGTAAACTGGATAGGAAATGATGAAAGCTGGAAATGGAAGAGAGGGTCACCCCAAGGAAATGGAACAGAGATATTTTAAGTGTCATCTGAAAGTCTTAAAACTAGGAATGGATCAGTAAAGTGATTTATCTCTGAACTTTTGAAGAGAATTTAAATCTGGTCTCATGAAAATAACATAACATTTTGGGACAAAGATGCACCCTAACAACCCTGCACTGGAGGCCAAGATGGAGAGGACCTCCACAGCCACCATGACCTTCCCCTTGGTGCTGTGGTAGACAGGGAGGAAGGTGACCCAGACACTGCAGAACACCAGCATGCTGAAGGTCAGGAATTTAGCTTCATTAAATCTGTCAGGAAGATTCCGGGCCAAGAAAGCCACAGTGAAGCTCCCCAGAGCCAAGGAGCCCAAGTATCCCAAGACAAAATGGAATGCAATAGCTGAGCCTTTGCTGCACACAATGATAATCTGTCCATGCTCAGAGTGTGTATCTGTGTCAATAAAGGGAGGGGCTGTGACCAGCCAGATTCCACAGAGAATGAGTTGGATCAAGGTACAGATGGGAATGACAAATTTAGGTGCCCCTGATACCAGTATCCCTCTCATTCTTTTTCCTGGAGTCATGAGCTTGAAGGCCAAGACAACTGTAATAGTCTTGGCCAAGACTGTAGACACAGCCACTGTGAAAAATACTCCAAATGTGGTCTGCTGAAGGATGCAGGTCACTATGTGGGGATGCCCAATGAAGAGCAATGAACAGAGGAAACAGATTGTGATGGAGATCAGTAGGATGTAGCTGAGAATGCGGTTGTTGGCCTTCACTATGGGAGTGTTATTATACTTCACAAAAGCACCAAGAACAAGAGCCGTGAGAGCAGAGAAGCACAGGGACATGCAGGCCAGAGTCATCCCCAATGGGTCTTCATAAGCTAGAAAGGAGACATGTCTTTGCAGGCAGCGTGTGTGCTCTGGGTTGGAATACTGATCCTCTGGACAGCGAACACACTGATCCACATCTGCAGAAGAAAATTAAAAATTCCATCATTATACTCTTAATCTTTTAGTGTCTGTATTAATCAGAGGATACCTCAATAACTGTTTTTGTCTTCATTGATAATTTTTTTCTTGTTGCTATAGGGAGCAGTGAGGTCAGGCTGCTCTGTAGCAATCCATCCTTGGTGATGGAAATCACCACCTTTACCATAAAGGGAACAGAGTAGCTTCTTATTCCCAGTTATCAACTTCCATATTCATGCAAGTTTTTAAAATGAGGAAAATACTTGGTTTCTTAGGGCTTATAAATGATAATAAAAACAGCTCAGATTAAATTCTCAAACATTATACTTATTATCTCCAGATCTTTGTACTGTGAATGTGTGGTGGATAAAGTGAGAGAGGCTTCTATATGCTCAGAGATGTTTTTGCTCGGTCACTAGGGAATGGACCTATTTGAAAAGATTAAAATATGTGTTCTTATTGTAGTAGGTTTGACTTTGTTAGGAGAAGTGTGTCACTGAGGATGGGCTTTCATTTTTTCAAAAGCTCAAGCACACCCCAATGTCTCTCTCTTCATGCTCCTGAGGATCTGTATGTAGAACACTCATCTTCTCCAGAACTGTGTTTGTCTCTGTTCAGACACGTTCCCTGACATTACGAAAATGGTTTAAAACTGTAACCAAGCCCCAATTAAATGCTTTATTCATAAGTCTTGTCTTGGTTATGGTGTCTCTTCACTGTAATATAACACACATGAAGACAAAAATAATAGGGAGGAGTGAAATATTACTGTGACAGGCCCAGCCATGCTTCTCATTGCCAAAATGTGGCCTTCGGAACTAGGGATTAGGAAAGCAGTTGAATGTTTTAAGTAAGGCTTCATGGGCCATGCTATTGAGATCATGGAAAGCAGTCCTGAGGGGTATTTGAACAGTGGGAACCTCTGAAACTCAAGCAGTTTCATAGGCATAAAAATTATTAAAGGGCTCAGAGGATATTCCTTTATATTTTGACTAAGAGTGTGGTTCCTACTTGTTCTGGTCCAAAAATATGTTTGAGGCCAAACTGAAGAGTTTTGAATTAGGAAAATTGAGGAAATGTTAAGACAGTCTAGTGTTGACTTGCAGGTGATGTTGTGAATGTGTTGCTCTGATTGATTGATAAATAAAACACTGATTGGCCAGTAGCCAGGCAGAAAGTATAGGATAGGTGAGACAAGCAGAGAAGAGAATTGTGGGAAGTGGAAGGCTGAGTAAGGAGATGCCATCCTGCCATCCAGGAAACAACATGTAAAGGCATCAGGTAAAGCCATAGAACATGTGGCGACATACAGATTAACAGAAATGGGTTAATTGAAGATATAAGAACTGGATAACAAGGAGCCTGCCACAGCCAAACAGTTTATAAGTAATGTAAGTCTCTGTGTGTTTACTTGGCTGTGGGACTGGCGAGTGATAGATATTTGACCTGACCATGGGCCAGACAAGACCAGGAAAACTTGAGCAACATTCACTTCCTTACATGGTTATTAATTGTCACTCTTAATCAAATCCATAATGAAAAGAAGCTAGGTGAGCAATGAATAATACTAAACAAATGGTTTGAGAAGAAAAGGAGCCCCAGGAAGTGTAATGCAGGTAATTTCAGAGCTTAAAGAGATAAAACATTTCAAGGAAAGCCTGTTGCTAAAGGGAATAAAATAAATGACAACATCAAGGTAAGAATGCACTGAGCTAAGCTTCCAACTTGTGAAATGAAATACATTAGGTTTTTGTGAAAGAAATCATTAAAAATAAAAATCAGGTAAAACTGTATTTGAACATCCTAATAAGCAGAAAAAATTGGAAGATTTGGTCACATGGTTCTGACTTTGAGCAAAGGATAGAAGAAGGCAGGTGTGGAACCTCCATCCATAGCTAAGTAAGGTCACTATTACATGTATTTGTCCAAGGTTTCCCTACATGGATGCCAAAAGATGCCTTTGAGAAAAACAGGGAAGGTGAAGCACAGATTTCATTGGAGATCCCAAGATGTTGGACATGCCGGAGTCATGAGGCACCTGCCAAGATACCTGCAGACAGGGTGATGAACCAGCCCAAGAGAGAGTAGTTTGTTACAATCAACAAAACAGAAAAAGGTATTGGAGATTTGAAGAGTGCTTTAAAATAGACACAGAGATGCAGAATTTGGAGTTTGCCCTGCTGGATTTTTTAACTTTGGACAAAATGCATTTTGAATTATGATGTGCCTATGAGCCTAGGGGGACGAGAGACCATTATGTAGGATTTTGAGTGAGAATGACCCCCAGAGGCTCCTAGATTATTATGCTTGTTCTCCAGGGAGAGGCATGATTGAAAAGGATTAAGTGATTTTTTCTTGTGGTACCTGTGACATTTTTGGAGGAAGTGTGTCATTGACAATGGGCTTTGGTTTCTGAGTAAACACAAGTAGCCCCAGTGTCTCTCTCTTCCTTCTGCCTGAGAATCTGGAAAGAGAACACTCAGCCACTTCTCCAGAACCATATCTACCTGTGTGCGGCCGGGCTCCTTGTAATTACAATAGACTGAACCTCTGATAGTGTCAGTGAGCCATAATTCAATGCTTTTCTCAAAAAACAATGTTCATGTTCATGGTGCCTCTTCATAGCAATAGAACACTGACTAAGACAGCATGCCCAGACCACAAAGGCAGGGGATACAATGCTATGTATGTGCGTTTTGCTTGTGCCGTTGGTCTGTATCTTCATACAGAGTCAATGATTGACAATTCTCTCAGGTACACACTGTTTGCATAAATCACTATTTCCATTAAAGAAAGCTGTACTCTCATGCACCAAAATGCCCTAGTTTTAAGTTCATAACATCAACATTTAATATAAATATTTGGACAAAAGAACACATACTTTTTCTACTTTTTTATTTCAATGACATCTGGTATGTGGATATCTATAATTTCACAGTTACCTTGGTTCTTGCCACTACTCACCATGTATTAGAAGAAAAAAATCCAAACAACTCATGAATTTTGAATACGTTACAACATAAAAATTTAGATATTTTTAACATTGTATTTAAAATTCATCCATTCATATAATGTATTTGGATTTAATCTACCTTTCTAGTCCTTTTGCTATTGACTTGAGAATTGAGTAGACTTGTCACTGTGTTTCAAGTGAGGCTAATGCTGGTATTGAAGGGAGAAATGAAGAGGGCATAATTAATTTTAAACTAAAAAAGATTTAAATTGAGTATATGCTTATACTTACATGGTATGCATAAATGTGTACATATGACTTTTTGAGTGAGTGATTTTTGCATGTCATTGTGAGCACACATGCATCTCTGCATGTATTAGTGGCTCAGGAGACAATCATCAGGTATTTTTCTTCAGTTCCCTCTCTTTTAGAAAGTCTCTTTTTGTTCCCAACTGCACTTTCCAACCTAGATGAGATACAAGATTATGGCTATTCTGAAAACTGTCCTTATTTCTTGGTAGGATGTGATTGCTGAAGAATATTATCACATCTTGGGGTATATTTTTGGGATCTGAATACTCATCCTAATCATTTCACAATAATTGCTTATTTCTAGCTGGGCGGTGGTGGTGCACGCCTTTAATTCCAGCACTCGGGAGGCAGAGCCAGGCAGATCTCTGTGAGTTCAAGGCCAGCCTGGGCTACCAAGTGAGTTCCAGGAAAAGGTGCAAAGCTACACAGAGAAACCCTGTCTCGAAAAATCAAAAAAGAAAAAATTGTTTTTTTTCTGTAAGCTATTCCTCAAGGACTTAATATATATTTCATTAAATACAAGAGTCTTAAACTCTCTCTGGTCCTCATCAGTGACAAGCTGTGTACCAGGTGGACAATAATGTGGACTGGCTGATTCTGTTTTAAATTCAATTTGTACAAATGGTGAAGGAAGTTTAGACATATGGATAGTAATACTGTGTTCAAAAGATTCTTGTAGAATAAACTACAAAATATTTCTGATTTTTATTAAACATTTTTTGGAGTGAGGGACTCTTCTCCCACCCAGTGAGTCCTGCCTCTAGGTTCTAGGCCCTTGAACACAGCCAGTCCTGGGAACCCCCACCCATCTCTGCCCCAGTTGCAGGCCAGCAGAGAAAACTTCTGGATGAAGGCACCCCCACCAAAACTCCCCATCAGACCCTACAATTTACAAGATCCCCACCCTACCACAATACCCATCCACCTGTGACCCAAGTAACTTCTTGAGACACAGAAACCAAACTGCCATCTCTCCTTGGACCAAGAGTGGCTTCCTGAGACACAGAATCTGTCAGCTCTGACTAGACAAAGAGCCCTGATAAGTAAATTATATTGTAAAATAAAATAAAGTAAAATAATAATAATAAAAAAAAAATGACCAAGAGTGTCTCCTCGATTCACAGAATCACCTAGCTTGGACTGGACCAAGAGCAGCTCCTTGACATTCAGAATCTGCCAGATCCAATTAGACCAAGAGCTAAGTTTAAGACACAGACACAGCAACCACAGAGTGGACCAGTGGCAGCTTGCTCAGACACAGGCACCACTTGCACCTATTGGAGGAAGAGATGGGCAGACATGAGTGCAAATATACATATAACAACATAAAGAGCAATATGGCATAACCAGAACCTAGCTCTTCTACAATAGCAAGACCTGAACATCACAATGTAGCAGAAGCAGAAGAAAGTAACCTTAAAGATAATTCATGAAGATACTGGAGGCCTTTAAAGAGCAAACGAAGAATTCCCTTAAAAATTTGAGGAAAAGACAAACAAAGAATGTGAAGAAATCAATAATTCCCTTAAAGAAACCTAAGAAAACCATGAAAAAACAATTAATCATGTGAGGGAAATAGTTCAAGACTCATC
The DNA here is from genome assembly GCF_949786415.1 of Peromyscus eremicus. Taxonomy (NCBI): domain Eukaryota; kingdom Metazoa; phylum Chordata; class Mammalia; order Rodentia; family Cricetidae; genus Peromyscus; species Peromyscus eremicus. The sequence continues at coordinate 739,423 of NW_026734288.1, forward strand.
CTGAGTAAGGTAACCCAGACTCAGAAAGACAAATATGGTATGTACTCACTCATAAGTGGGTACTAGATATAAAGGAAATGATAACCTTACTGTATACCACAGCTCCAGAGAAGCTAACTAACAAGGAAGATCCAAAAAGGAATTCATGGATCAACCTAGGAGGTGGGTATAGTTGAGATTTTCATGAGTGAACTGGAGGTGAGGTTTGACAATAAAGGGTAGGGTATGGGGGATGAGAACATAAGAGAATGGGATGGTCAGTCTGCAAAAGGGATGGAGGGAGAATGCAATGAAAGAGATACCATGATGGAGATGTCATGGGAATAGAGAGAAAGTGGGTACAAGGGAAATTGCCAGGAATCCACAAAGATGACCACAGCTTGGACTACTAGAAATAGTGGTGAGGGTGCTTGAACTGGCCTACTCTAGTAATCTGTTATCATAGATGGAAGCAGATGCAGAGATCCACAGCCAAGCACCAGGCAGTGCTCCAGGAATCCAGTCAAAGAGAGAGAATAGGGATTTTATGAGCAATGACATCAAGACCATGATGGGGAAACATGCAGGGATGACCAAACCAAACTTGTGGAAACTCCAGAAAGTGGGATCAATGGCTGTGGAGTCTGAATGGGACTGAAATAGGCTCTCTGCATCATGACACAGTTGTGTAGGTTGATCTGCTTTGAGGCCCTCTGGAGGAAGGATCAGAATCCATCTGATACATGAGAGGCCATTTTGGAGCTCACTACCTTTAGTGGGACACCTCATAAATCCTTGAACCAGGGGAAAGGGCTTGGACTTGCCTCTACTGGATGTGCCTCCCTGTAGGAGGCCTTCCCTTCTTGTTGTAGGGAATGGAGTTAAGTTGGGGGGGAGGCTGAAAGAGGGAAGAGAGGGATCTCTGATTGGTATGTAAAATGACTGAAAAACTTTTCTTATTGAAAAAAAGATTTTTTTGGAAAATATAGATTGTGTAACCTTCATTGTGTAAGCAAGATGTTTCATTTAAAGAAGACAGTTCAATTTTCTCCCAGAGTTCATATTATGGTTGATATCAGAGAAATCATTCAATTAAAAGCACATGTTTTATGTCTGCAGTTTCCTTCAAGGACTTTCTATTTCTGAAAAGAGAAGATACTCCATTTTAGCAATGTCTTCTGCAGACAAACACATACGAGTCTCATTGGAAACCTCATTCTCTGGGCACCAGGCACAGTCAAAGCAGCAGTCTGCTGTGTGTTCCTGATGAAATTTCCTGAATCCAGGAGTGCATGCCACACTGCATGTAGAAGTTGGAAGCTGAAACAAACAAAATAACAGACACAGGTTACAAATATTCTTCTATTATCATACATTTCATGTCATATTCAGGTATCTGATCATTTTCTATAAGCCTGCAATGAAGTTGAAGGACCTACAATATTTATTTATATTGAGTCACATTGTATGTATCAAGTTTGATTGTAGAGATCAGAAATTGTGTCTTCCCTGATCAAAGTGATCCAAAAGGCATGCTTAGGAGGCATGCATTGCTCCCGAAGGGTTTAAAATCAAAATCAAGCATGATGACTTGGGTGGGGGAGAAGACAGGGTGAGATTTTATAGAGTCACAGAATGAAGAAAACTAGGCATGTGGTAGGAGTTTCTAAAAGCCTTAAATTTTAAGTTAAAATGGAAGTTTGTGATCCAGAAACAGGTTTCTGGAAACAATTACATGCTATCCTTGATTAAGCTATAAAAATGTTCACACAGAATCACAAAATTTCATGGTTTCTATCTAGTTACAAAATTTTAATAATCTAAATATTTGGTTTTTACTTTGTATATCTGTTTCTGTGGTGTGAGGTCAATTGAAATACAACCCTAGGTATCCATGGATGCCCCAAGAATTGTATCCCCATGACCTGAACTTGTTGGAAGTTGTAAATCATCAAACACAGAGCTGGATGAAATGAGCTTGGGCTTTTCCTAAGAGCAGTGACTGTTGTTAATCACCAAGCATCACTCTGATCCCACACATTTTTACAGCACAGATGTACTGCAAGGAATAAAAATGATGGTGTACTCACCAGTGCTGCTCCCATGGTCCTCTCCAAGTTTTCAGAAATGTGCAGTTGTTGGCTCTGTGGGAAATAGGAGGAATAACCTCCTAATTTCACCTTCAATCCAAAACCTTGTGGGAAATTCCAAATGTTGTATATGTCATAGTCTGCACACAGTTTTCCTCTCAGATTCATGTCCACCAGCTCTCCAAAAGGGTTAGTAAATACACTCTTCTTCAGCAAAGAAGCCACCTAAGAGAGATACATGATTAAATGATTACCTGTGCTTATCCAGTAAGGCAAAGTGACATTGAAAATGACCCATAATTTTCAATGTGCTCCAGAAAAGAAAACAATATTGAAGGTATCTTATTTAGTTAAATATAAGATATCTCATATGTAATTACATTTTGTTACACTTCATATGCATTATTCATGGTGGAAATAGAAGAAATAACAAATAATAACATAGTGAAAGAGATCTAAACATCTGTTACTTTCATGAAAACTGTCCAAAGGGATGATTTTACTTAAGTATGAGTGTGGGTTAATTTGTTTGTTTATGTGTGTGTGTGGGGGGGTGTCTGTGTGTGTGTGTGTGTATGTGTGTGTGTGTGTAGCAAAAATTAATTTTAAAAAAAGCAAGTTGTAAAATTAAGCAGTTAGAAGACTGGAAGTGTGATGATATTGTGCTCCCCAAAATATTGTGCACCCTAATAAACTTATCTGGGGTAAGAGACAGAACAGCCACTAGATACACTAGAAAATGGTGGCATTCACACCTTTAATCCTAGCATTCCAGAGGCAAAAATCCATCTGGGATCTCTGTGAGTTCAAGGTCACATTGGAAACAGCCAGGCATGGTGGCACATGCCTTTAATCCCAAGAAGTGAGCCTTTAATCCCAGGGAGTGATGGTTGAAAGCAGAAAGATATTTATAGCATGAGGACCAGAAACTTGGAGGATTTGCCCTGGTTAAGCATTTGGCTGGTTAAGTTTTTAGGCTTCTAGCAGCAGTTCAGCTGAGACCCATTCTGGATGAGGACTCAGAGGCCTCCAGTCTGAGGAAACAAGACCAGCTGAGGATCTGGCAAGGTGAGGTAGATGTGGCTTGTTCTGGTTCTCTGATCTTCCAGTTCACCACAATACCTGGCTCAGGTTTGATTTTATTAAGAACTTTTGAGATTCATGCTACATGGAAGTTTTTGAAAGTAATAGAGGGAATGCATATCATGCAAATACAATATACATATAAGAGATAAAAGTAAAATCATTAACACCATGCAGTCCCTATTATTTGTCTATATACTTAATTGATACTTCATATAAACAAGTATTTATAACACTTACCAAAACATATTTTGTGTCTCTAGAAAGAAATTCTCTTCTAGTTGTCACTTAAGAATTTTATGATAAAATTTTCAGTGACTATTTCCAATATTGAACTCATTTATTAAAATATTGAAATAAATATTCACAAAAATAACTGTTTTACATACAAAAAGTTGTCATCCATGAATGTTAATCTTGTGAAGTCCATTTATCAACATAAAATATTTATTGTAGATATAACCAACCATCTTATTAAATAAGAAACACAGAACCAATGCAAAGAAGAAAGCCAAGAGGTCAGAGCTAAGAGCTAGAACCTTACCCTTCCTCCTGCGGTGGTCCTACCTCTCTAAAAGAGAGCTACTTCCTGTGTTAAAGTCTTTATATAGACTTTCTGTTCTACCTTCTCATTGGTTGTAAAACCAACCACATGACCGTCTCGTCACTGCCTGTCTGTACATACCTCCAGGTCTTCTATGGTTGGTATTGAGATTAAAGGTGTGTGTATCCAATGCTGGCTGTATCACCGAACACACAGAGACTTACCTAGCTCTGCCTACCAAGTGCTGGGATTAAAGACATGCACCACCACCGCCCAGCTTTCCTATGGCTTGCTAATAGCTCTAACCCCCAGGCAACTTTATTTATTAACATACAAATAACATTTTAGTACAAATAATATATCACCATAATTTATGTTAGAGAGTTTTGAGAATAGAAATCTTTGTATTGAGAGAGTAGTCCCTGTCAAATACATATGAACATTTGTGGGGCCATTTAAAAATATAATGACTTAAGCATGATGGAAAGTAAGATAATTTACCTGATGACAGCTACGGAATAATCCTCTGAGTTTGGCTGTACGCAGAGACTCTATTCCTTGATAAATAATTTCATGGTAGGTGTGGGCAACAGCATACACAGCATTGTATAAATTGTAACCTTCTGCACTCATGACCATGTCAAATTTGTGTTGTGATAACCACTCTAATGTAGTGTTGAATGAATAATAATTCATTGAGCTAAAGTTGGTCTCAGAGACTGAACAGTTATAATAATTCCACTTTGTTCTCATCTGAGAAATGTCTACTGGATATTTGGAAATGTCCACTATTTTCATAAAATTCCTAAATTTGAAAACCTTTCCATGGTGGTGTGCAAAAGTGACAGTCCCTTGGAAGAGGTCAAGGCTGAAATCTCTCTTACTTGTGTTGACATCCCATTGTGAGGTGGTGACCCAGATTCTCTGTACACCTAAATAGCCCCACCTTCTGAAGCTCACTTCTAGGGTAGAGTTCATTTCACCATAAATAATAACAACCTTTGCTGATGATGCCATGATTTGTTTATCATAGATTCCAGCCCTTGCTGTGTATAATTGCATGTTATCTGTGGTCACATTCACAAAAGCTAAGCAGATTTCATTTTTTTGCATCTCTTCTCTTATGTCTGAGAGAAACTGAATTCCCTGGTCATCATCTGAGACAACCAGCCCTACCCAGGTCCATGTATAATAAAGCATCAAAGAGACCATGGCCTTGGGCAAACATGTATCCTTGTGTGCTATCTGGTAGATATAGGGAAATAGGACATTATCACTTAGGATAGGGTGAAATGGTCCAAAGAAAATCTGAAAGATGAAGAACAAAGAAATCAATGTGGGGAATGTAATAGGCAGGAAGTTCATTCCTAGATATGACTTGTGTTACTCACCTTCCAGAATTCCTACAGAGGACAGATAGATTAACCTGTCAAAGTTGTGTTTTAGTTCTATTGGATTCTAGAATATTTATGACAAGTCTGAAGGTTCAACAAAAGTTTTGCATTCCCCCCCACACCAATCTATCTATTCTTGTAATTCAAAGAAATGTTGGTGACACACCAAAAAGTGATTTCTTAATCCTTTAGAATATATACATCAACACACATCAACTCATGCTGCTCATTCATTCTCTGTAGAAGCTTGGGATGGGCATAGACAAGCTGTTATCTCTACTTTTTATCACTCTGTCTCACCTTTGGAGATTTGATAAGGGTTGTCATTTTTATAGATGTACTCCATGATGGTCCTATAAGTGATATATCACATGTAGATTTTCTACAGCTATAATTAGGATGTAATGGAAGAATGTATTGTGGTGAATGTATTAGATCGATTACATTTGTTGTATTAGAACACATTCCAACAAGGATGGAAAATAGCAAAGACATGTTGGGTAAAAGATAAGGGTTCCTGTTGATCTCTTCAGTAGCAAAAATCAATGCCAGAAAAAACTCGAATTTCTCTGTCGGTACTCTAAAAATGACACAAGAGCATCATAGAGGATATTACAAATATGAAATGTTCAAAGCCAATGAAATAAAACTTTTTCTATGCCCCCTCTAAATTTGTATATTAATTCTGTATTTCTTCATATCAGGGTATGGAAAAAGTGATCTTTAAAGATGAAAGCATTTCCAGAACTCATCTAAATAGATCATTCTTAGATAACAGTTTTTCTCTTTGTGAAAATACATAAGGGGCTTTTGTGATCCCTGAATGCCATCTACAGGCCTAGACATTCAGTCTGCTCTACATTTGTTTTGTGATTGTCATTCTCTAGAGAAATATGAAAAAAACAGTTACATGAACCATATATCTACAGAATGGCACTTTATCCTTAATTTGTTAAAGGATAACTAAAGAAGGATTAAAGTTGAGCAAATTTTATTCATTAAAATTTTCATTCATGTGTACAAAGTTTCTTGACCATATTGAGTATATCAAAAAATCACACAATAGATCCTGGCCTTCAATCCAATGTAGATGTCTCCTGCTCTTCCCAAGCTCATGCTGTAACTAGGAATTAAAAAAGATCAAGTGTATACAAATAAAAAAGGAAGAAGTCAAACTATTAATATTTGCAGAGGTTATTATAGTATACACAAGTGACCCTAAAATCCTATCAGGTAACTGCTACAGCTGATAATCACATTCAATGTTGTGCATAAATATAAAATTAACTCAAAAACATCACATGTCCTCTTATATATGAATGATCAATGGGCTGAAAAAACAATCAGTAAAACAACCCCATTGACAATAGCCACAAATTAAAAAAAAACATATGGGTATAACTCTAACCAAGCTAATGAAAGTCCTGCATGACAAAATCTTCAAGTATTTGAAGAAAGAAAGAGAAAGAAATCTCAGAAGATGGAAAGATCTCCCATGCTCAAGAATTGGTAGCGTTAGCATAGTTAAAATGTCAATCTTACCAAAATCCAAATATAGATTCAAAGCAATTCCCATCACATTCCAAAACAATTCTTTACAGATCTTGAAAAAAACAATACTCAATATCAAATGGAAAAAAAAAACCAGGATAGATAAACAATTCTCTACAATAAAATGACCCCATAGTTAACATTGTCTCTGATTTCAAGCTCCGTGACAAAGCTATAACAATAAAAACCACAGGTAATACAGGGTATTAGGATAAAAACAGGGAGTTTTTCCAGTGGGATCAAGTGAAAGGTCCAGATATTAAACCAAAAATTGATGGACCCCTGGCTTTTGAAAAGGAAACCAAAATTATACAAAGGAAAATAGAAAGCATCTCAAAAAAATGGTGCTGACATAACTACATCAACATGTAGATGAATGCAAATAGATCCATATCTGTCACCATGCAAAAAACTCAAGTCCATGACGATGAAAGAACTCAATATAAAACAACTTACACTGAACCTGATAGAAAAGAAAGTTGCAAAGAGCCTTGAGCGCATGGCCAGGTGACATGTTCTTGAACACAATACCAATAGTGCAAGCTCTAAGATTGAAAATTAATAAGTGATACCTCATGAAATTGAACAGCTTTTGTAAGGCAAAGAGAACCATCAATAGGGCCAAATGGCAGCCTACAAAATAGGAAAAGGTCTTCAGCAACCCCCACATCAGATAAAATATAAAGAACTGATTTCCAAATATATAATGAGTTGATTTCCAAAGCATATAATGAACTGAACTAGACATCAACAAACTAAATTATCCAATTATAAATGGAGGACAAATCTAAACAGAGAATGTAAGTAAATTGGTTGCAACAACTCTGGGTTTAGTCCCAGATTTTAGCAGCAAAACATGAGTATTGAAACTCTGGGAAAGGTGTCCTGACTACCTGGGGAGTCAGGAAACACCTTGAGATGCTTAGACCTCATCTCAAGCTGATGATGGCTGAAATGCAAGGAGACAGTTCAGCCCTGGAGGGTGAGGTATCCTGGACACCTGGAGTTGCTGAGAACAACAGCTCTGCCCTGATGGTTTCCTGGATACCTGGAGCTTCTGTGCACAGCTCTGACTGCTGGAACTGCAAAGAAGTAGCCCAACCCTGAAAAAGGGACAATTTTTCTGACTTCTCAAGAAAGTCATGCCTGGAACTGCTTCAGCAGGGAAGGGTATCCTGACTATTTGGGAAAATAATGGTATAAATGGTGTGAAGGTGGATGATCTCCCAGCAGGATATAGCAATCCTGCTCCTCTCCTGGAGAGCTGCTACAGCTGAGCTTTGCTATGAACCCACTTAAGGGGGCTTTTTAGCAGAGCTCTGCTTCTCTGGCCTAAGATGATGCTTCTTATACTTCACACTGCAAAAGGGGAAACCCCTGCAGAAATTTTGCAATCTCCTTTAGCTTCAGAGAAAAGTGTTATTTTTCAGCTCACTCTTTCTGTGTCCACTGAGAGACAACTCAGCAAAGATCTTCTGTTCAGCTCCTCCTTCTCTGCTCTTTCAGCTCTCCCTTGGTTGGCCTCTGAGGGACATCTCAGCAAGGATTTTCTCTGGGCCAGTGAATGAAGATCTTCACACCCAAATCTTTTTTGAGAAAGAGATTTATTTGGAAAGGAGATGTCCAGGAGAGTGGCTGCCTCTACCAGGGTGAAGAGAACAGCCATTTTTTTTCTAACTGACCAGGTAGGATGGTTTACATAGGAATTTTTTTGGGTGGAGTCAATGAGGGGTTGACTTGGAGCCCAGGATTCTACTATCCTGCTCTGTGATTGGTTGGTTTCACAACTCAGTTGGCCAGGGGCAGAGATGGCTCTGATCTGACTGAGCCAAACTGTGTTTCTCTCTGCCCTGATCTGATCCACATTTCCCTAGTTCTGGGATACAGATTCAGGGTGGGTTTCTTTAGCCAGCCACTTTTCCCTATGTAGAACTCTCCAAAGAGGAATATCACATGTCCCAGAAGTTTCAAAGAAATGTTCAATATTCTTAGTCATCAGGAAAATGTAAATCAAAACTTCACTGAGGTTACATTTTATATATGTCAGAATATTGAAGATCAGTAACACAATTGATAGTTCACCCTCATGAGGATGCAAAGCAAGTGGAACACTCCTCCATTGTGGATGGGAGTGGACACTTATACAGCCAATATGGAAATGAGTGTAGTTATTCTTCATGAAGATGAGAATCATTCTACCACAAGATCCAGATATGCCACTCTTATGAATATTCTTAAAGGATGCTTCATCCTATCAAAAGGATATTTTCTCAACCATGTTCATTGCTGTTCTATTCTTATTTGCCAGAAAGAGTAAACAACATACATGTCTCTAAATGGAAAAATTGAAAAAGAAAAGGTATGGTACATTTCTACAATGAGGTATTACTCAGCAGTTAAAAAAATGACACCATGAAATTGGGAGACAAATGGGATGAACTAGAAAAAAATTACTCTAGGTAAGATAATGAAGACACAAAACATCAATATGGTCCATACTCATTTATATGTGGATATTATTTGCTAAGTACATGATAACACAGCGACAGACTGTAGACTCAGAGAGATGAGGTATAGAAGACATGACAGAGAGCATGCAGATTGCAATGGGGGTGGAGAAATAGAATATATATTATAGGTGGACTGGGAATGGGAGGGTGAAAACTTATGTGGAAGAAGGCATTAAAGTATTTTAACTGTAGTACACCTGGTCATGAGAAAAAAAATTACTCTCAGGGTGCTCCTAGAAGCAATGCTTCTTATAGAAATAACCCAAACAGGAGACCTCAACCTACTGGATTATGCAGAAGATGTGGCAAAGGCTAACACTGGACCAATGAATGCAGATCAACAAGCAATACATATGCAACCCATTACCATTGGAAAACACCTCAGAGGGCTTCCTCCAGGCCCCTAGATTGAATGTGGTCCAGTCATTTCCAGTCATTGTGGAGGAAATTCCTCTACAGGACAATAAAATAATCCAATGCCTATTGTAAAGAACAGTAATGCAATGGATGACAGAACAGCTCTGATAAATAGACCAAAAACTCCCAAAAACATGATAAAACAAATATTTTGGAAGACCTCCATAAAGAACAAAGACCAAAGCTTAGAGTATGAATTAATCACATTATTCTAGAAGGCTTTGTGGACACAGGTGCAGATCTCACTATAATTACACCAAAATTATGGCATCCGAATTGTCCACTTCAAGAGGCAGATGTCCTATATCTAGGGATTGGAACCCCATCTCAGGTAAAACAAAGCACAAGATATTTTGAATGCATAGGGCCAGAAGGACAATGAGGAAGGCTGAAGCTGTATGTGACTAATGTAGCAGTGAATCTTTGGGGCAGAGGTATGTTTCAGCAATGGAATACCTAGATCAACATTTCTCCAATCTCAGAAGTGGAATACAGACCAATTTATGTTTCTTGGAATAATATTATGATATATGATAAATATAGCTTCCAATCATTCAGGCTGTACACAAACAGAGCACAACCACCATTAAACTCTCAGAGGTACCAATGGCTCTGCTTTTAAAATAGCTAGCTAGTAAACCTGTTTGGGTTGGACCATGCCCGATGACAAAGGACAAACTACAAGCCTTAGAACAGCTTGTTCAGGAGCAGTTAAATGCTCAGCATATTGAAGAATCTACCAGCCCTTCAAATTCTCCTGTATTTGTGATTAAAAAGAAATCTGTTCAATGGAGAATACTGATGGATCTGAGAACCATCAATAATGTCATACAGTCAACAGGATCTGTACAGCCTGGAACACCTTTGCTTTCTCTGTTACCTAAAAGATGACCTATTATAGTTACTGACTTAAAAGACTGTTTTTTAACACTACCTCTACAAGAAAAGCACAGGGAAATTATCTGCCTTCACAGTACCTACTTATAGTAATTCTCAACCAGTTAAGAGATATTGGTTGAAGTTCTTCCCCCAGGGTAGGTTAAATTGCCTTACCCTGGGCAATATTTCATGCAAGACATGTTGGAAATAATTTGTGCACAATTTCCACAATCTATAACTGACTATTATATAAAATCAAGTAAATAAAAAAGCATGTATAAAGAAGTCACAAAAGTACATTTCTAACTCTATTTAAGATATTTTGTGTATTGTCACAATTTTGAGGTCATTGTCCATATATACTATATCTGTTTACAGATTACTTATATGGATTATGTGAAACCTGAGTCCTTAAGTTATTTAGGGAGGTAAGACTTACAGATTAATAGTCACCCATGCTTGTCATATCAATAGTTAAGTTAGGTAAGCTTTCCAGATTTACAGGAAATCATGTCAGATGGACAGGTAGTCTGCTGTGGGATGGTCTGTATGTCAAATGTGTTGCTGATTGGTCAATAAATAAATCACTGATTGGCCAGTGGCCAGGCAGGGAGTATAGGTGGGACTAACAGAGAGGAGAATTGAGAGAACAGGAAGCTGAGTGGAAGAGACACTGCCAGCCACCCTCATGACAAGCCGCATGGGAAGGTGCCGGTAAGCCACGAGCCAAGTGGCAAGGTATAGATTTATAGAAATGGATTAATTTAAAATATAAGAACAGTTAGCAAGAAGCCTGCCATGGCCATAAAGTTCATAAGCAATATAAGTCTCTGTGTTTACTTGGTTGGGTCTGAGTGGCTATGGGACTGGTGGGTGGGAGAGATTTGTCCTGACTGTGGGCCAGGCAGGAAAACTCTAGTGACAGTAGTCTTCAAATATTTCATAGACCTATAGACTATGGCATTTAATCGTTTTGATAATTTACAATTCTGTTTATGAGAGGCACAATAGTTCCCAGCAGCACTGATCTACTCCCGAGAGAATGTTGGGGTTCTAAGACACTCCCTCTATAAGTTTGTCTTCTTCTTGGCACAAATTGGCCTGCTGGGCAAAGACTGACCTTGCCTTAACTGCTGACAGTATGCATACTGTCCTTTTTGGATGAGTGGGACACAAGGAAAAGAGACTTCTGAACCTTGCCAAGACACGATAAGATGCTTTTCCAAAATTCCTGCTTCTAAAAATTGTCTGTCAGATATTCTCGGACTGTAGTCAGAATGAATGCCACAATGATGCTCCCAATTTTTAGGTGACTGTCCATATTGTCAGCTGTCTCTGTCTATTCTCAATTTTTTTGGTAATTGTTTGCTTGCAAATTGTGTGTTCTCAGGTACTAATATCTTCCTTCTTAGATCTTTGATGGGATTGAAGATTAGATAGTTACAGTTATAATCCCCTCTTATCTTAGCTAAGAACATCTTAGATACTAAACTTAGTATATTCAGGCTAGGGCAGCTATTGGAATCATCTTGACATTTGGCCATTTACCTATGATCTAGACATGTAGCATGTGTTTCTTGTTTGATGTTGTTTTTGTCAGTTGTAGTTCCATTTTTCTTTATGTGATTTACCCTTTGTATTTACTGGATAACATTTGATAATCATTCTTACTGTATATAGTTTGCATTAAGTTTAGAACCTTCTAATTGAGACAAAAAAGGAGGAAATATAAGGCTATTTGCTTTGCCCATAACCTGGGACTATGGAGCCCAAAGAAGCCAGTGCTGCTTGACATTGTATGTGACATCTTAAAAGGAGGATAAAAAATAAAATAAATGGGTAAAACAGAGAAGAACTTCATGATCACTCTTTCCTCTCCTTTTAAGAGGTCACATACAGTGGCAAGAAGCACTTCTTACTTTGGGCCAAAGTAGGCAAATACCACTACAAACTGGAGGCAAAAAAGTAGAGGGAGGGAATGTGGGCAAAAACATGTAGCATTTAGGGGAATTTAAGGAGTGACAAGGAAATCCAGTGCAGTGAATATTTCCTTAAATATGTGAAAATGATCCTAATGATGTCTCCTAATCATGAGGGAGATGGTGTTTCAACTGGCAACCCCACTCACCAAATAATGCTTCCAGGACTAGAACTGGGATACATACAATTTTGTTGTTGGTCAATGAGGTACCATGGAAAACACAAGCACCACCAACTCTTTGCAAAATAATAATATATTCCTGCAAATGGATAGCAAGGCCTCATTGTTGAAGATGACATCCATACAATTCATTGACTATGCAGAGGTTAAGCTGCTGCCTCCATACAACCTTTGCACATACATTCTAGTATTTTTGGCATGTGAAGGTACTCTGAAAACTATGAAAGAGAAACTTAAAATATTTCACCCAAAAAGAAAAAGATATATCATCTTCTTAGCATGTCATTGTAGCTAGAGTTTTCCTGCCTGGCCCACAGTCAGGGCAAATCTCTCTCACCTGCCAGTCCCACAGCCGCTCAAACCCGACCAAGTAAACACAGAGACTTATATTGGTTACAAACTGTATGGCTGTGGCAGGCTTCTTGCTAACTGTTCTTACAGCTTAAATTAATCCATTTTTATAAATCTATACCTTGCCACATGGCTCATGGCTTACCGGCATCTTCACAAGCTGTTTGTCAATGGTGGCGGCTGGCAGTGTCTCTCTGACTCAGCCTTCCACTTCTCAGTTTTATTCTCCTCTTTGTCCCGCCTACACTTTCTGCCTAGCCAATGGCCAATCAGTGTTTTATTTATTGACTAATTAGCAACACATTTGCCATACAGAAGATCCCACAGCATGTCATGAAAATTTTTCCAAAAGTGATCACATACTTGGACACAAAGCTAGTCTCAACAAATACAAGAACATTGAAATAACACCCTGTTATCTGACCCTCATGGAATAAAAGTATATTTCAACAACAACCAAAAGATGACAATTCATGTGTAAGAAGCACTATATTAAATGACTACTGGATCAAGACAGACCTAAAGAAAGAAATTAAAGACTTTCTGTAGTTCAGGGAAAAGGAATACACAATATACCAAAACTTATGAGACACCATGAAGTGATGCCAGCACTAAGGGTGTGTATGAAAACAATTAGATACCACACTAACTACTTCACAGCACATCTGACAGCTCAAAAAAAAAAAAAAAACCAGGCAAGCCCACAGAAGAGAAGTCGATGACAGGAAATCAACAGAGGGCTGAAATTGAATAGATTTTTGCACTTGGACAGGGAATGGGTGGAGATGTTAACAGGAGCGATCAGGTGTGGGACACATGGAGGAAGGGAGAGAGTAGAGAAAGACAACTGCAAGTTGGATGGCTCAGAAATGTATAGTAAAACCAAACATGACTGACAGGAAGAAAGAAAAATAAGGAAAGGAAGAACAAAAGAAGAAAAAGAAAGGAAGGAAGGAGGGAAGGAAGGAAAGATAGAAGTCAATGAAATGATTTCCAATGTTACTCTACTATATCCATAGAACAGTGTAGTCTGATCATCATCAGAAAGAGTACCTTGAGCACCTAATCGGATAAGGTGCAGAGACCCACACCTGAAAAACAGGCAGAGTTAGGGAACACTGAAAAAGAAGGGGAGGAAGGATGGAGGCCCAGAGTGGTCAAGGACCCCAGGAGAACACACTTCATAGAATCAACAAAGAAAGGCTCTTACAGGCTCACAGAGACTAATGTGACAATCAGTGTCTGCAGGCTCTGTGCTAGGTCCTCTGCATATGTTATGATTGTTTAGCTTTCAGTTTTTGTGGGATGTTGAACAGTGGGAGTCAGGGTATATCTGACTCTCTTGCCTTCTTGGGACCATTTTCCTTTTACTAGTTTGCCTTGTCCTCCTTGATATGAGTGTTTGTGCCTCATCTTAAGTTATGCTGAATCCAATAAGTATGTATGATAATTAAGAGTTCATCAAATGTCTGGTTTCCATTGGTAGAGATAGGAAGGTTTTCTAAGTTTATTGTTATTCACTATTTATATGTAAAAAATTATGTGAAAGACCCTAAAAGGTATAATACGTGTGTTTAAATTTGGTTCAATACATTTTGCAATAAAGGATCAGCCATGTGAATAACTTTGTTAAAGTGTCATTAATGAGAATTTTTATTATGAGGTAGAATATCAAAGAGGAGATGACAGAAATGCCAACCCTGTTGACCTGAAACTGAAAAACAGTAATGGGAAGCAACCACCAGAATGAAAGTGTGCCCAGGACAGTAGGGCTAACAGTTGCAATATATTCTTGAAAATTACCACAAAAAAGCACAAAGAACCTAAGTACATGAATAAAAAAGACGCAGGCACATTATATAGCAACAAAGTTGAGCAATTTCAATACTATGTCCCCTGTTATCTCTGTTCTGCATCTACCAGTGTTAACATCTAACACATAGGATCTGAAAACCTCATTGACAAATTACATCTCCTTTTCCAGTAAGAATATTTTAGTTCTCCAAAAATTCTCTTCATGTTGCATTTACTAATTAATTCAAAGGAATATCGATCACCTATCCGATATTAATCATGCCCCAAATCTGTGATTGAGCACAAATGAAGCAAAGTAAAATTGGGTTGACATAGAATCTGACAGCTCATGGTTTTATTTTATCCATCATCATTTTCAGCTGAAGAACATCAGGGACTGGTATAGAGATGATTTTTAAAGTGATGTCTATGTCTACTCACACATATTTATATAATACTTGACCTGCCGTCTTATATACTAGTCACACACCTCTATTTCTATGTGTGAACTTCTGCACTCTGGTTAGAGATCAAAATTAAGAAATCTCTTTATGAAGAGTTTGATTACAATTACTGATGGAGGAATCCTTGGCACACACTTGAAGAGACACTGTAACACAGCCTCTTCACACTGAACTCATGCCAGTGGTTTGCATTTGTGTTTTCATGTCCTATTCTGAGACTCTGGGCCATGACAGCTTTCACAATCAGGAGAAACATGAGGAGACAAGAAAGAGAAACCCGTTTCTCTCACCTTCCAGAACAGTGAATTGGAATCTAATCTAAGAAAACCACAGTACAATAAAATGCATGAGAAAATACCAAAATAGTGATCAATAAAGGAGAAAATCTTCTGTGGTTCAAGCATGACAGAGGGAACCACAGAATAGAACTTCCTGAGTTTTCTTACACACACTTCTATCTTATGACATTGATGCTGGAAATGTAGAAGTGAATGACTTACATAAAATCCGTCATATTATTATACAAATCTTCCTCGGGTGGTTCTGGAGACAAGTAGAGTAAAAACTGACAGGCATTCCTCAAACCTCCACCATCCTCTTCATCATGCTTTATTCTCCAAAAGCAGCTGGTTTCTGTCCAACTGTACAAGATGAGAGAAAACTTCAGGAGCAAGAGGGAAATCAGGAGAGCACACAGCTTCTCCATGACTCCCAGGATCTAAGACTGAGCAGAAGTGAAACCCTTTTCTCCTGCAGACCAACATGACACATGCCTTTAAGTCTAAGTGCCTGTTTTCTTCCTCTAGCCGCATGGGGATCATGTGTGTAGATCGCGGTTCCCATATGCCCATCTGTGTCATGATTCCTGGATGCATCTGGAAATTTCTGGCCTAAGGATCTGCACCTGAGGTCTGCCACCTTTCATAAACACTGGTAGGAAAACATGTTGTGAGAATCACAGTCTGCAGCCACAGATGCCATGATGTCATTTATGTGCAGAGTGTCAATGCCCCAGGGACACTCTCCTGTTGAGCAGCTGGGGCTCCCGTCCTGTTTCAACACCCATGTGCATGAACACCACTGGAGATCATTCCAGTGAGTTTCCTCAGTTTTTTTGTATTAGTGAGAGGTGAGAGGATCAAGTGCCTGTGTCATTCAGAGCTTGAGCTGAATCATGGGACTTGTACTTTTTTGTCTGTGATAAAGAAGGGCAGTACCACATACAACATTCAGCCTTGAATGTTGTTCATGCTGTAGCTTGTGTGCAAATGTATGCTAGTCACACATGCAGAATCTCCTGAAAATACCTGTTTCCTGCCCTCTGGAGAACCTGTCATCAGGCCAGATTGTCTGGTATTGACCAGAAAATTAATGAATTATTGTGACTCAACACCCACTCAGTCATTCAAATATTCTTATCAATGCAGACATTCACAATCTAACCAAGTTCTAAAACGTGATCTCCTGGTTGCTCTTCAGTGCCTTGTAGTGAAACATGTCTCCACCCAGCAATGTGGTTTCCTCCAAACTCACTCCTGTTGCTGGGTATCACATCTAATTTCAACATGCCATCTCTTCTTTTAAGATTTTATCTACAGCCGGGCGGTTGTGGCTCATGTCTTTAATCCCAGCACTCAGGAGGCAGAGCCAGGTGGATCTCTGTGAGTTCAAAGCCAGCCTGGACTACCAAGTGAGTTCCAGGAAAGGTGCAAAACTACACAGAGAAACCCTGTCTCAAAAAAAAAAAAAAGAAAAAAAAAGATTTTACCTACAAATAGAACCTTTGTTGGGTTGGAATTTAGGAAATCTATTGCGTGATAGAGATTCTTTGAACAGTGTGGATGTGTTTCTTTCATGTGTTATTAAGGGTGACAGAGAAAATGTATTCAGTCTTTCAAATCAGTGACCGCCACATTGTTTTATGGAAAAAAAACATATTTTATTTGTTTTTCATTTCTCTAATGATGTTATTTGTACAGTTTCCATATCTTGACTGCCCTAAGTTATCTTGTCAATTGATATGGATATGTCTTAGTATGTCAAGTGACACATGTGGGCTCCATTCCCACAAGTGGTTAAGAGAGATCACTTTAGTTTGAATTCTCATTTTTGATCCAACCTTACACTGATTTCCACAGTGGCCATGGTAGACAGATTCCATGACCACCAGGAAAAGAAGCGATTCATGCCCACTGCATCCTCACCTACATTGCTGAAATTATTTTGCAAATGTTTGCTTCTTCAATGGGTGAGGATGGAATCTCCTGAGGATTTGACATGTTGTTTCTCCATCAGTATAATTTTGATCTCTTTTCATAAACTGTTTGAAAAATGTATTATTTTTAATATCTCCTGCTCAGACTTGAATGTTTGAGATTTTTCTTTCTCCGTGTATTATGGAAGTGAATTACAGGTGAAATGAATAGGAATCAGACATTCCCCACACTAGAGGCCATTTCTCCCTGGCTTCCTGACCATGCAGAGCATTTGTGACTTCTTGGCCCTGGACAGCCATCCAGGATGCTACTCCCTGAGTGAATGCATCAGAACAGGATTCACATAATATTCAAGTTATAAATTCCTGCAGGTCGGAAATCATATTTGAATTTTTCGCATAGAATGAGAGATAAAGTCCCATCTTGTTTTGAGGCACAGGGATTGAATGTGTACGTCATTATTCTGTCTTGATGTTTAATTATTCAAGTCCTAGGGGAATGTGTGACAGGTATGTAGAACTGACATTCTAGTTCTTGAAGGTAAGAGCATTGCAATCAAGGGTCTGACTGGGAAAGATGACACATCCAAATATGGGGCAAGCACTGATCCTGGATGACAAAGTCATTCTTCAATGACAGCATCCTAAGAACAAAGGTTCAGAGAATCAGAGATAAACATAATAGAACCTGTTGCCTCAGGAGGTCTTGCGTACTTTATTCTTTATGCCGAGCAAGATTATTACAAAGGACAGCATCTCATAGGCTCTTTTCAAATGGGACAGAATCAGCAGAAACTGTCACACAATGGAATGATGTCAATGGGAGCAACTGAATAATGCTGCACAAGGGGAACACATGATGTCTAATGATAATTACAGACTGAGCACACAGTGGCCTTAGGACTGACAACCGTTTTCCTGTACACAGAGAGATATTGGCTCTCCAGAAGCTGGACTTTGACTCTTTGGATGCACTGGCTCCAGTTCCAGACTGACTTTGCTTTGTCTCCTCCTGGGCAAAGACACAGAATTAATGTTCTCTTAGTCTTCCCTTTGGGGTCTCGGAGAAAGTCTTGGGAAGGTATGGCTCCCAAAAGGCTTAAGACCCTAAGAGCATAAACAGAAGAATGTTGGCTGAACACCAGCAATAATTTTCAGCTTCCTGACTGCATATCATGTGACCAACATTATTCCCCACCATAATGTCCTATGTCCATTTGAATTTTAAACCTCTGTCAACCATGGCTCCTTTAAATTGCCTATTGTTCCAGGAACACAAAACATTTAATAATATTCTTCCCTCTGTTTTCTGAGGAATTCTTTGAAAAGTTCTCTTTTGTTTCATAGTATAGAAAGCTATTTTAATACTTCTGTCTAAAATGTTTCAAGCAAATGGATACACGGATCCCAATTACAATTTTAATTCTATCAGGAAACATTTTTCTTATTGCCTAGAGAGTTTTAAAGAATGTTTTCATCGTGCTTTTTTAAAGCATTCTATTCTGACTTAACTTTTCGTGGTGAATCTACCCATAACTGTTACAAGGACAACTTTGTCAGGATCTATTGAGTTTATATCAATGGGGGAATGGAGAGGAAGTTGTCAGCATCACTCAGGTTACCAGCAGGATCCCTGGCTGTTGGTTGGCAGAATATATGTTAAGGTACTGTCACTGATGATGTGCTGTAATATGACAGTGATCATGTCACTTTCAAGTCCCTGTGAAACAGTATATTGACATTTAACACTGAAAGTATGATTTGTGTTTTTTAGAAAAGATAGATTTTCTATTTTGAACATAAATCATTTTATGTAGAGTTAGGATGAGATGGACATTAGAAAATCTTTGACAAGAAACTTTAAATGACAGAAACAGGAAGAGTTGTGGAAGAAAATTTTTTATCACATTGTGATGCCACTTGTCATACAACAGAAGGCAAAGGTACTGACTTTCCTACCCTTAACTCTTTCAGATGCACATGTCTGTGTGCCACTGTTTTGTATTGGATAACTGACTTTCTGGATGGTTTAAAGTCAATTTATAAATATTTATATAGAAATTTGACTTTTCTTTATAGATTCATATTCCCCAATTTAAAACTAACAGTGTTGTATTCATTTGATGACACTTATCCCTGTGTACTTTGGGCAGGCTTGATTTGGAATAGCACTACATTTGGTTTGCCTCCAGTGGGTAAGCACTAATTTTCATCTGATTATTTTATGTTTATTGGAAACGTATTATTTTTTATAATGATTTAAAAAATACAAAGTATTTTGTGCCATTCAAAATGTAAAGAAAAATGTTTGCATGCATAAAATGTTGAATATAATCTCTGGTTCTCTATGATTGGTCCCCAAATCTGCTTTCAATGGTGTTCATATGTGAGTGAATCAGTGAGTGTGTGTGTGTGTGTGTGTGTGTGTGTGTGTGTGTGTGTGTGTGAAAGTGGGTCCTAATGTAGATGGATATATGTACATAAAGTAGCTTGTGTATTAATTTTGATTTAATGGTCATTCACTTATAATTTCAGATGCCCACAAATATTCCATTTGAGAAGGGGTAGTTTAATTTTCAAAAAGCATTAGAGCTTTCACTTTAGGGAATTTTATTCCCAATGCATTTTGCTCACATACATTGAATTACATCACACAAAGAACAGAAGTTGGTATGACTCTCAAAGAGCAATTAGGAACAGGAGTAATTTTGTGGTAGTTCACTCTTATAGGACACAGTAATAAAGTAAAAAACACCTATGATGCATGTTCTAGTCTGTTTCTATGGCTCTAATAAAGACATTGATTTCCATAGTAGCAGTAAATACTTGTAGTCCCAACAGCCATGGATGGGAATTCCTCTTTTTCTAAATTCTTAAGAGCGTGAGCTGTCAAGTGTTTTATCGATTATTGGCCCTTCTGATGGGTGTCAGAAGAAATCTAAGTATCATTTTTATTTGGATTTCCCTGATGACTAAGGACGCTGAACCATTTTTAAATGTGTCTCATCCATGTGTGTTTCTTCTTTTGAGAATACACCATTTAGTTCCATACCACATTTTACTTGGATTATTTGTTGTCTAGATATCTAGTTTTTTTAGTTCTTTACATATTGATATTGACCCTTTATCAGATATGTATTTGGTAAACATATTTTCCCATTGTGTAGTCCACTTCTCTGTGTTAAGGATGGTGTATGTTGAAAAACAAAAGCCTTTTCAGTTTAATGAAGCCCCATGTATTCATGGTTGTTAAGTTTCCTGTTCACAAAGTCTGTTCCCATTCTAATGTGATCAGGACTCTCCTCCACTTTCTATTTTTATCATACTCAATCCAACTGGTCTTAGGTAGAGATACTTATTCTGTTGAAAGTTAAGTTTTGTGCAAGGTGAACAGTATTAATCTATTTGCCTTCTACAATCAGTCATTGAGTTGGAAAAACACCACTTGTTGAAGAAGATCTCTTTTTTTCTAGTGTGCATATCTGGCTTCATTATCAAAAATCAGGTTTCCAGGAGTGTGTGGATGTAGACGGATTTCTAAACAGTCTTACTAATAAGAAACACAGAGCCAAATATAGAGTTAATAGCCAAAGAGATCAGAGCAAGAGCCATGACTAACTAGCTTACCACCAGCAGTAGCTTCCCCAGAGAGAGATCTCTTCCTACCTGACTTGTGTTTTTGTTGCCTTTCTGTTCTACCTTCTCATTGGCTCTAAGCCAAGCCGCATGACTTCCTCATCACTGCCTGTCTATACAGATGTCCAGGTCTCTGTGGTTGGTACTAGGATTAAAAGCTCCTGTGACCATGCTTGGCTGTGTCCTTGACCACACCCAAAGTCTGGCTGCCATGTGATTGGATTAAGGGCATGTGATACCACTTCTTGACTCTGCTTATAGCTTGCTTTCATCTCTGATCTCCACACAGCTTTATTTATTAACATACAAATAAAATCACATTTCAGCACAATTAAAATATCACCACATTTCCCCCTATTAACCTAATAAAAAGAAAAAAGAGAAAAAAGTTATAACTAATATAAGAAAAACTCTATAAAATAAGTACAATAACTAGATACAATATATACAGGCAATAAATACCTCAAAAATGTATAGTCAATTTTCATTTGACATACTCAGCGAAAATATTCCATTATCTATCCTATTTTTGTAAGTTCAACATGGACCTAATTTACTTTCTATCATGTCTTGTATTAATAACAGAGAACTATCTTATAATGTCTTTCAAATTTATACACTTACACCTCTTTAGTGAGTTTCTTTTCTGAAATTCTTAACAAGGAAAAGTGTAACTATAAAAACTTAATCTTTAACTATAAATATTCTAACCTTCAACTCCCTCAGACCCAAGAAGTAAAGAATATTAACTAGTAAAACAGGAAGTGCACACAAGCAGCTTCCAAAAAAAAATGTGAGTTAATGGAAACAGCCAGCTGCCTGGACAGTCACCAGAGTTTTCTCTGCAACATTGGGGCATCATCTTCAGTCTATAGGCATAGGGTATCTGACAGACTCATTTGTGTAGTATGATATACAAAAGGCCTACAGTTCGAACTCACATTGGTGAGAGTAGTCCATGTACCAGAAACACCTGAATTCCACCAGTATCCTGTCATGATTCTGGATTATAAATTCTGGAAAATGTTGATTTTTTTTAATTCAGTTGTCCATTCATTTTGGCTTGTGAGTGGCTTCATTTCTTTTATTAAATGACAGCCTGCCATTGAGAAGTTAGACTCTATCAGCTCAGTTACTCTTTCAAGATTAACTGTTTCAGCTTGTTCCACTGCACACCAGAAGCCACCAGTACACTGCCTGTTCAGCTGCTTTCTAAGAAAAGGGCACTATACTTTTTCCAGATTGCAAAGGCCACTTCAGGGATGGTACCATATTGTTCTGGCCTCAGAGGATGCCTGTTGATAAAGCCTCAAACACATTTGTCTTGGCAAGAATCGGTAGTCCTTTGTTTCATGTCCTGTCTGTCTATTTTGTCATATTTGTCAGCAGTTGATTAGAGGATACTTTGTTGTCCAGTGGCTAACTTTTGCCACAGTTAAAGCCAACTCCACATGCAGTTTCTTCAATGCTCATATTTTCTCTGAAGTAGATTGGTACTGCCAGGAGCCAACATGTCTCATAGTAATAAAAAAGAAAAAAAAATTCTAAGTTATTAAAACATTTTAAATCCCATATTCTGTGGACCTCTGAAGGGTTTGAAGATGACCTGTCTATCTAAAATATACCTGCTTTATCTTGAAAACATACCTAATAAAACTACATGTTTGATTGTAATATTTAACTACTAACTTTCATTTCTTTATATCCTAATAGTTGGTAATAATAACATTCAAGGATCAGCAAATTGCATTACATTGTTATATGAGCAGTATACGTACAATATCTTGAACAAGATTAGAAATATACATATAGCATTTTCTAACAATATCAATCTCAATATATATAATTTGTATACAATATACAAAAATCCAATCTAATGTAAAGTATTTAAAACTAGTAATTGTCTTTTAAAAGTATATTCAATCATCTATCTTTCATCTATATTATATCTATATATTCTCTTTATTTTTCTGAGTAGATTCAATAATCTACCCTTTATTCTATCACTTTCATGTCTCCTTTTTTTTAAACAGGAACCTTAAATCTAATCTCCTTTGCTTAGCCCTTTTTCTAACCCTTAACAACAACTTACAGCCAACCCTCCTAAACAATGAAAATTATCCCAGACCCAAAACCCATTAAAAGACCAAAAAACCACCTACCCCACACTGCCTCTTTGGGAATGTAAGCCTCGTATTCTTAAAATTGCTTCCTGCTGGATTTGGGCAGAGGTATCTTTATTCTGAAAAGAAAAATTTTGGATCAATTGTGAAATTCTAGAAAAAGTAGCTATATCCTTTGTTGTCCAGTCTGAGCATAATGCCAAAGTTCAGGGCTTATCTCAAGTCCTTATTCAAGTAGTCTTTGAAACTGGATCATCTCAGCTAGCCATTTCAAATTGCTCTCAACAATTTGTAGTCCAAAGCTGATCTGTAAATTATGTTTGACAGCTCAGTGGTATTATTGTTGTCCACATGGAACTGTTGTTGTGGTGGTGCCCCATTTTCTTCCTGGAGACTTCAAACTTGATGTTAGGCCTGGCCATGATTTCCTACAGAAAACTGATAAGGACTCGAACACAAAGTCATGTATAGGCAACTAATTGAAGCCTTTTTTTTAGAATTAGTTAGTACTCTATATGATCATTAATATCATAATAAAAGTTTAAAATATATATGAATTTTATAAATTTTGATATAAAAATTCATGCTTTAAGAAAAGTTTAAAGAAACAAATTGGAATAAAAAATTGACATTAGTAGTTATTGCATAGTTTCTTAATTATTTTTTATTTGTTTGTTTTCTCCTGTCACAGATCAGATGATGGCTCTTTCTTCTGGCATGATACAGGAGTTTGCATTTTCATTTTAACAATGTGCTTTGGTTTAAAGAAGGAGAGAACCACTCTCCAGCTCCAAAGTCAGCTTTAATTTTTAATTGAACTGGGACTACAAGAAGACCAATAGTGTTAAATGTCTTTAGAGAAGATCAGAAACAAATATTTAAGAAGACTTAATGAAATTTTATAGATGGTATATCAATAGGCCATTTTACTTTTTTTCTTGAGACAGGTGATTTGTCCTTTTTCTTCAGTTGTCTCATTTGTCCAATTTTCTTCATATTCCTTAGCTTTTATTCTTCTAAAAGACAAAAACAAGAACCTTTACCCAAGACTAACTTAGGGGAGGTTCCCTTTTGGCATGTTATAGCTGATTAAATGAAAAGGCATGTTTTAATGTTATAAGTTAGTTTAAATTACATGGTCATGCTGGTTGATGATCTATTACCTCTTCTAATTAAGAGGTCTCTCTTGTTTAAATCGAACCTTTATCAATTTTGATGGTATCCACAACTTATCTTCTCCTATAGAAACAAAAGCAAAACCTCATCCCCAATGTAACACATATCCTTGTTTCCATTCTAAGGTCAGCACATTCTTAAGGTACATAGGCCAATTTAATTCTGTATATTTTTTGTATTATTCAATGTCTCTCCGCAGCTCTTGTTCCTTTCTCATTAGCATTGAGAAAATTCTAAGTTAATAGAGCGTTATGCAATCCAGGCGTTGGTGGCGCACGCCTTTAATCCCAGCACTCGGGAGGCAGAGCCAGACGAATCTCTGTGAGTTTGAGGCCAGCCTGGCTACCAAGTGAGTTCCAGGAGAGGCGCAAAGCTACACAGAGAAACCCTGTCTCAAAAAACCAAAAAAAAAAAAAAATAGAGCATTATGCAGTCTATTTCTGGGTTTTTTTTTAACCCTTCTGTTTATTTAGCATATCCTTTAGAGTTCTGTTTGATCTTTCTATAACTGTTTGGCCTGTAGGATTATGTGGTATGCCTGTAATATGATTTATATTGTAATAAGCAAAAAACTTTCATTTTAACAGAGACATATGCTAGAACATTGTCAGATTTAATTTGTGCATGTATAACCATGATGGCCATAACTTCTAGAAAATTAGTGATTACAGAATTAGCTTCTTCAGAACTCAAAGCAGTTGCCCATTGAAATCCTGAATAAGTATCAATGACATGGTGTACATATTTCAGTTTTCCAAATTCTACAAAGTGAAACACATCCATCTGCCAGATTTCATTCCTCTGAGTACCCTTTGGGTTATATCCTGCTATTAATGGCATCTGATTGTAAAAGGGATAATTAGGACATTCCTTATAATTTCCTTGGCTTGTTGCCAGGTTATAGACAAATCCTTTTTTAAACCTTTACAATTGACATGATAGTTTTTTTATGAAATTCTGAGGCCTCAAGGACATTTCCTATCAATAATTTATCAATCTTATCATTATCTTGTGCTAGAGGGGCTGGCAGACAAGTATGGGATCAGATATGAGTTACATATAAAGGATGACTCCTTTTCCTGACTGTATCTTGTAATTGAATAAATAGTGAAGTTAATTCTGACCCGTCATGGATAAATTCTGCAGTCTCAATGTGTAATACCATTTTTTCAGCATACTGAGAATCAGTAACTACATTGAAAGGTTCTGAAAAATCCATTAATACCAACAGAATAGCATATAATTCTGATTTTTGAACTGAATTATAAGGACTTTGAACCACTTTACTTAAATTTTCTGATTTGTAACCTGCCTTCCCTTGTTTGTTGGCATGTGGCATATAGGATCTACTTCGAGATCGTCTTCTATGAGAGTGGGACCGGGACCAAGTGTAGCGTCTATGAGAATGCCTCCTTGACCTTGACCTGAATTTTGATCTTGATCGAGAATGGGATTCAGAATGTTTGGAAACTCTTGTTGGACTATGAGATCCTGACCTGCTCTCTGATTTTACAGAGCAGGAGTTCCCGTTGGAGATTTTGACTGAGAGCGAGACTCTCTGCCCTCGAAGTTGTTCTCCTCTACATCACTCATGTTGGCCAGGAGTTCCTAAGAACTAAATGAGAGACAAGTCTCAGCTCGAGGGCTGACGGCCTAGTCACCCCACTGTCTGGAGTGTGGGGAGGTGGAAGGTGATGTCAACAATGGCTGCTGCGCTCCACTCCCACTAGCTCACACGCTCAGGCAAAATGGCGCTGACACCGCCATCTTTCTCAAACTTTTATCCTGGCACTTAAATTGACTATCTTTTTAAATAGTAAAATAAGGATAAGAAAAATAATAATGTGCATAATTTGATCAACATTAGTCTTCTCATATAGTTGTTCCATTGTCAGACTGCCTAAAATTTCAAACAAAGCCCAATTTTCTTCCAATGTACACATAAAACTCATTTTTTTTAATGTGGAAAAAAAATTTCTCTTTTAAATAGGTTTTTCCTTTAAAATATCTGATATGTTAATTGACTTACCAAGTCTGTGTAGAAATCTGAGGAAATTTCAAAACAGCTACCTAGCTTCCAAGGTGGCAATCCAGAGAGAGAGAGAGAGAGAGAGAGAGAGAGAGAGAGAGAGAGAGAGAGAAATATAGCCACAAGCTCTGGCTAAAAGCTTAACTCCAACCACGTGATCCCACTTGAGTCAAGTGGAGCCTGGGCTCCGGCTTCCTTAAGCTCTGACTATCTGAATTGGCATTTCAGTGTAGCTGTTGCAATTACATTTGAGTGCAGCTGGCTGGTAGCTCTGGCAGGCCTGAGTTGTTTGTAGCACCAGCTTTAAGCAAGTAGCTCCAGCTACTGAGACCTAAGACCTAAGACCTAAGCCGAGCTGGGCCCAAGCTAGGGCGCCAGGCCTGAGCTAGGTAGCAGGGCCACCCAGGTGGGAATCCGGACCTGCCACCATGCCAAGCCAAGCCAGGCAATTTTTAATGAATTCTTCCCATGTGGGTGCCAAATGTAGATGTAACCATCTTGTTAAATAAGAAAAACAGAGCCAATACAGAGATAAAAGCCCAAGAGGTCACATTAATAGCTAAGCACTAAAAATCTTACCCTTTACTGCCACTTCTATCCTTCCCTCTTCCAAGAGAGCTACTTCCTGTGTTAAAGTCTTTATATAGACTTTCTGTTCTACCTTCTCATTGGGTGTAAACTCAACCACATGACCTCCTTGTCACTGCCCAACTATACAGACCTCCAGGTCTTCTATGGTTGGTATTGAGATTAAAGGCACGTGTCTCCATGCTAGTGGTATCCTTGAACACACAGAGATCTGCCTGTCATGTGATTGGGATTAAGGCTGTGTGCTACCTCTGCCAGACTTCTGCTATGGCTTGCTAGTAGCTCTGCCCCCAGGCAACTTTATTTATTAACATACAAATAAAATCACATTTCAGTGCAAATAAAATATCACCATAGAAAATATCCCTGTTATTCATAAATTTCTCTACAGAAAGTTATTTTTAAAATGTGATATAGTCAATGGAATCACTCAGCATTAAAGAAAATTTAAATTATGAAAGTTGTAGGAGAATCATCACAATTGAAAATAATTTTGTTTAAAAGCATGACTGTTTTACAAAAAAACTGAATAACTATTGACTGTCCCATATGGATATTTTACTTTAGCTTATATATACATGTTGATATTAGGAAAGATATTGGTATACTTAATGAAATGAGAATGTGTTCTGTCATATGGAAGGAAGAGTTGTCAAAGGAAGTGATTAGAAAGAGAATGGAACAGGAATAGAGACTGTACTAAGGATTTAGAAGGAATTATAAAGTATCACAGGCTCCTAAACAAAATGAAGAGGGAGTCACTAAAAGGATGATAATCAAAACATGAACAATGTAAGAAAATGTCATTATTAAACCCTTGGCTATAGATGCTAGATATAAGCAAAGAGTAGAGATTAAAAAATAGGTGTTACCAGAGAAGACTCGTGTGCATCAAAAAAGGGCATGCTAAAAAATTTTAAAAAGGGAAAATTATATCAGATGCTTGGGCAAAATTAAGTCAAGATGTCCTCAGAATGGAGAGAAAGAACAATTAAGATATGGAAGGGGTGCCTAAGTATCATTGAAATTAGAATAATGGAAATAGTCTATAATATATTCATACAGAATTGGGGAGGTAAATAACTGGAATGTTAGGGGCAATACTGTTACTGTGTATCAAGCCTGGGAATAATTGAAAAGGCAAAGAGTAAATAAAGTTATTCATACGTGGAATAGAAAATGTAGTGAATGAAATTAGAGAGGAGTTTAGTACCAATCACCATAAGCCAAATAAATGCCAAGTGGAGTGGCCAGCCTATAATTCAATCCTTGTTGGGGGAGACATGGATTCCCACAGAGCATGTTGGATAGAAAGACTCGCCGTCATGGTGAGCTGTGGGTTTAATTTGCCTTAGTAAGATAAATAATCAAGGATGTTTCCTATAAAGCATATGTGCACATCCATGCAATGTGATCACAAGCATACAACCTGAGAGATGTGCACAGTAGAAGAGTGGAACTTGAAAATGGGACCCACACATAAGATTCCAATTAGGCAAAAAAGGATATTTATTGATTGAAGCACTCTAGTCTAATTATGGCTCAGCAATTTGAAAGTAACTCAAAATACAGAGTTTCTACACACCAAATTTCTTATGAGAAATATCAGTTTAATATACTCATCTCAAATAAAAATATTTAAACGTACTGAGTACACAAGATTCCATGATTTCATCCCTATGTCAATCCAGTGTGCATTTGTGAAACAAGGTAGCATAGCCTTCATCAAAGAAAAGCAGAAGTTCGGAGCAGGTAGCTCAGCTCAGTCTGTGAAGCAAGACTCCCAATCTGAAATGTGAATTCTCTGAGGGTAATATCAGGGATTCAATGGGCATACAAGAAGCTCTAATGATCCAGAGTTTTTTCATTGCTGAGGTTTTTGTGTATTCCCTACTCCCTGGAGTATTTTATCTTGTTTGTTTGATTAGAAACAGGATCTTTCTGTAGAGCCCTGCTGTCCTGTAATGTGCTATGTGGATCAGTCTGGACTCAAATCGATATCCTCCATCTGCTCACTGTCTCTTGTTGGGAGGATTAATGCCATAAGTCTCCAACACTGCCTTAGTGCTAAGTGTTTACTATAACCAATGGTAAGCAAAAATACTACGTAATCAGTAAATCATGTTGACAAGGAGATAGAATATTTTGCTTAATAGGCAACTGGGGTGAACATATCCATGGAACCACCTGTAAAAAATAGATGGGAACATAAGAGCTCTTCATGCATAAGAAAGAGAACATACCCTGTACTTGTGGTGAAAATTTAAGTTTTACAGATGTTTTTCAGTGTCCTCAAGGTGCCAAGATTCACAGAGCTCTTAGTAACAGAATGTTTTTCTGACTCAGAAAAGTCTTCATGAAAACCACATAATTTTTAAGAAATCACACATTCTAGCTTCCTTTATCTGGAAGCCTGCTGTACAGATTTCCTTTGGTAGGAACTGTGCCAAGTGTCAGAACGCTCTTACATGCATTATATGATTCTTTTTCAGAGACTGTTTGCAACAGAGATTTATTATTTTCACAATGAATAATAAAATTTGAAAAATTTGTTTTTCCTCTTGAACTTATTGATCCTCACTAAATTCTGGTTGAGAAATCATTGTAACAAGGTAAAATTTCATAGTGGTCCTGAACAATGTTCACAGTCTTTTTTCCCTAGTAGAAACATAAGTAAGATAAGGTTTATAGAAACAATCTGAAAGAAGAAATTTTAAGTGAGTCCTGAAATTGTAGTGAGTACACTAGAACAGGAACTATAGCAATTCTGACATATATAGTTCAACTATGGCAAGTACAGCAAAGGCACAATAAAATCACCATATTTGAAGAGGAATACCAAACATTATTCAAATAAATGCAAACAATATGAGAAATCCCTTACCTACTTCTCAAATCTTAAATATCATCACAGAATTTACACTAGAGAGAAACTATACAGACACAAAGAATATTGCAAGTATGATCCCTTCAGTTCAACAATTATATTACTTTAGAAAATTTGTTAGTAAAAAACTTGATAATTAATGTCCCAGGGTTTATACATAGAAAATGTTCTTTAAATTAGTACAACTTGACAAGAGTATATTAAACAATGTTCATATCTTACTTGATGTCAGAGAAAATAAAACAAGAAGCCATATGTATAAATGAAATTTGGAACCATTTAACAAGAAATAAAACTGATATTCACCAAGTAGCTTCTTGGTAAATAAACTACATAGGGAATAAAATTTCATATAGAATGATTTCATACAGATATTAATTTTAATAATGGTGCTAAATTCGTGTCAAAATTAGCTAAAGCAAAATGTCTAAAATATAAGGAATTATACTCAGTACTATGTATAAACATCAGTGAGGTAGGATATTTGTGTTTGTGTTACATTCTACATGAAGATTTTTTTTCATAATATTTGCAATTTTAACTAAGTGTACATTATAGAAAATTTTAACTTTAAATTATTCTCTTAATTAAATTCTGGATACATATATTAATGCTTTTGTGCTCAATACATGCTGCATTGGAATGATAAGTGTTCACATAATGGTAGAAATGTGTCATTAACATTATCAGTTGCACAGATCATAATACAAACTAAAACATGTGTCTAATTCATAGTACATTACTTGACATAAATTATAACATACAAATTAGTAAATATGTATATGAGGAGCAGAGGAAGTTTGGATTTGTGAAAGACTGAATGAATTTCATTTGTGTACAGGGTGACTTCCATGTCAGAGACCATACACTCAGGTCAATGGGAAACTTGTAAAACCACCCATTTCAGGCACCACAAAATGAGAATGCCTCTTGCCCTGCATGTGGATAGTGACAGTGTTCAGAAAATATTCACCCCAGGCTTCTCCAATAATAGTTTAAGCCTTAGCAGTGCTTCTTTACAGAGACTGTCCCTGCTGACATGATCCAAACCTGTGCCCTTATTCAACTGGATAGAATGACCCCATCTACCTGTAAGTATTATTCTTGAAATATTGTTCATTACTTTGTAATGAATAGGCAGAGATTCTTGGTGATATTGTTTCTCCATCACAGGGCAGAATCCACCTAATCCCAGGTATTTTGTGTGTTCCTTTTTCTTTTCAATGAATTTTTTCCTATGACATCATCAGGCAACTCTAATCCCAACACTGGAGAGGCAGAGACATGTCAATCTCTGTGAGTGTGTGGCCATCTTGGTCTATACAGTGAGTTCCAGGACAGCAAAAACAATTACACAGAAAAACCCTGTCTTCAAAATCTAAAAGAAAAAAATAATAAATTATATTACATAAGTAATTATAATAAACCAGGACATATGAAACAATGAGAAAAGTAACTGAAGACATTTAGAGAAGCGTGGATTGCCCTCATGATTCTTGGCCCCAAATACCTAGGTTATTCTGACAGTTGAAACATTTTCATTTGCATCTACTCCACAGATTTTATCTGACATTTTCAATGTAAGCATCAATGTTGTTTTAATCAGGCATTAATGAGAAAGAGAATGTGGAGGTTCTTAAGGGTCCTTAAGGCGCCTGAATAACACCTGTGCTGAGCCTCCATTTGACATGCCTAGCTGACTCTACTGAGTGTAGCAGGTTAATTCAATCACATTCCCATCTCTATACTACCGTCCTTTATGATGCTGGTCTGAATGCATGAAAGGAGAACCTTCAGTTTGGTCTCCCTCTGAGAGCCAGTAGCGCTCTGTATCTCAGCTGAGCTATAGAACAGGGGATGAGGATTTTGATCCTTGCCTTCCAGTCCCTGTGTGTAGTAGTAAGCAGAGAGTGTTGTTGGTGTTTGAAATCTGAAACATTACCAGGAAGGTGAAATTTTAAACTAAAATTTCCTGAGAGGATTCACATGGAATGAAAAAGAGAGATGGCATATTCTCAGGTAAATATATAAATGTAGATAAGATATGTTGACTGTTGTTACAGAAATGCTTCATTTGCAGTAGACCCTAATGTTTAATTTACCCCCTTAGTTTTGACAAGGCTTTCTTTTTCTTTTTCTGAAGTGCTTGTGGAAGTAAACTCTTATGAATGCATGTCACCTATGTGTGTGTCTCCACTTCTAACAGTTCTCCCACTACTTTAGTTTTTCTGCATTAATTCTCTCAATTAATGCATAATGTAGAATTTTTTGATGTTACACACAAACATGGATACTCACTTCCTACTTAGAATGTGACTGAGCCATCTCTAAAATTGAGGAAGGACCCAGTTCCATGATCCTTCCTCCCAGGGACCAATTGCCCATTATTTAAAAGTCAAAGAAAAGGGACAAAGAAATGCTGCAGGCTGCAGGAATATATCATAAGAACTCAGCTGGTTATGGCAAAGTCACTACCTGGAGGGATCAAGGATTTCCTACAGAGGAAGCCAAATTCCAAGGAGCCTTTGATTTTATTTGGCTTGTTATATATCAGCTGTCTTCTGTTATGAAAATCATGTGTGCCTTCATAGTTTTCCCAATTGACTTTTTCCTAAAAAGGGCTAACAGTGTGGACTGATCACTCTCTGGACATATACATTGCAGGTATTTGGAGAACAGCCTCAGGAAAGGCTTTTTCTGGAATCAGATATCTCCCTTACCCACTTTCAAGGACTAACAGTGATATGCTAACTAGTCATTAGCACTCAGTTGACCTCCTCTTTGACTACTCAAATTTTGGATTGTAAAAGAAAGCTTGGTGGTCACTGCCTGAGGGAAATTCTTGTCTGCCTTTATGACCCTGTAGAATTCAAGCCTGGTGACCTTGCTCAACCAGGGGCTTTATATAACTAGATTCCAGGGAGACTTAGGTAGAACGTGGAGAATGGAGGATGGAGAAGAGAAAAGAGAATGGAAGAACTAGATAGGTAAGAACTTGAGAGGGACAAACTGAGATGGGGAAGAAGTACATTGAAGGGCAAGAAGAGAGTACTAGAGGAATGAGATGGAAGACGAGGAAGAGTCAGATGCGAAATCCCTAGCTGGGTAAGAACAAGGTGAAAAGGATGTAGATGAGACAGAATTGTGATGACAGAATTAAGATAGAACTTAAGAGGTAGCAGTAGATAAACAGAGAGAAATCAGGCAAGAAAGGAGCTAGGCACAAGAACAGAACTGAAGCTGTGTATAAATGATGTTATGCTAGAGGAATTAAAGCAAGTGGACTATAGAGCTTGGTGTGCTGAGATTCTATTTCCTGAATATAGGCCTCGCCCTTAGTAGTTCTCTCTCCTGAGTCCCTGGGATGTGTAATATTAAGGCTGGTCCCTCTAATATTGTACAAGAAAGAAACAGTATGGTATGTCTGCAACCCAATCATAATGTTTAAAGTAAAATTTCTATGAAAGACATACTGTCTTGGATACTAAGATGAAATATTTAAATATGATACAAACTTCCAAATAGAATTCATTAGTCATGATGTGGTGTGAAATTATCCCAACAGAAGTGTTTTGTTCTTTTTACTCTTCTGTTTTTTTGACTAGATTTAAAGAGTCTATTGCATCATTTATTTTTGTTAGCTAATAACCTCCAAGGAAAGCCACAATGCCCTCCTGTTGTGTTGACACCTGGTACCAATTTCTCCCATCGGGACTGATGCTGATTTTTCTTGCCCTGGCTGAACAGTGTCACAATTGCCTTCATCACTTAGAGTCCACAGTTTTCTCTTTAGGAGTTGGAACAGCTTTGAAGAAATTTACAGAGGAATATGCAAATTTAATCAGGATTCATGTAGAAACTGGAGTTTCTCTTCAGGTATCATCTTTACTCCCTTTTGACACAGGAGGAAATGTCCAACATTCTGTATATGCGCTCTAGCTGTTAAAAGCAGAGATGCTGGTGCAGGGCTAAGTTCTATGCCTTTACAGTTGCATTGCTTACTCATTCCTGAAATGATCCTTTGATAGATCAAAACCCATCCAAGATGAGAAACATCTTTTATAAAGACATAACTTCTAATTCTTTTCTAAAGAGATCCACCTACTGAGAGAAAAACATTCAAATGAATGAGCCTCTGGGCACCGTTCAGAGGGAACACCACACACTCGAAAAGAAGAAAGCCAAGCCTTTTACTGGCCCTTTCATTGGATAGATTGTGGGGTCAAAAAGAGGTCGTTTTACCCATGTAGGTCAAGTCCACACAAACTGTGTTTAATACAAATACACAAATGTACTCAAGAATATTTCTATCCTGCTAGCTTTACATGCCTAGAGT
This sequence comes from Peromyscus eremicus, assembly GCF_949786415.1. Classification (NCBI taxonomy): domain Eukaryota; kingdom Metazoa; phylum Chordata; class Mammalia; order Rodentia; family Cricetidae; genus Peromyscus; species Peromyscus eremicus. The sequence continues at coordinate 773,630 of NW_026734288.1, forward strand.
CATTATCTTTCCACATAGTTTCTGAACCCTCTTACTCTCCCATTCTCAATTAGACATGTAAAAAGTATAAAGCTAAAAAATATATTATGCTATCACTACATTTTTTTTAATGAAAGGTTTGGTTTCAATATCTTTATCTTTCTGTGAAGTATCATGTTCCAAACTGCTTCTGGGCAAGAAGCAGTTGAAAACAGCAGTTCACATCTGAAAATCCAGATTTTTTTTTTATTATAAAACCAGTTTGCAGTCTCCCAAAGAGTTCCGTAATGTTAGATGATCACTCAATTCTGGACATGACTGTGGGTAATGACTTACACCCTTTCATTCCTCTGCACCAGCTCACTGATACATTCATAGGAATATCTGGTTTTAGAAATAATTAGCTACAGGCTTACTTTCCCCACTTCAACTTCTGCATCTGTTCTGATGATCTTGTGTGCTTATGTCCTGTGTGTGTTCCGTACTATGCTCTGCCTCAGAATATCAGCAATCCCAACTATTTCTTTTCCTATTTTAAATAATTAATTGATAACTGCAGCCTGAGTAGTGATTCCCCTCCCTTGCTCCTCTCCTTCCAGTCCCTTCCTCCAACCATCCTTCTGCCTATCACCATCCAATCCTTCTCCTTTCTGTTCAGAAAAGTGGAGGTATCCCATGTATTTTAGCCAAACATGTCACATCAAGGTTCTGTAAGACTAGGCACCTTCTCTCCTATTAAAGCTGACCAAGGCAATTCAATATTAGAAATGTGTTTGAAAAACAGGAAACAGACTCAGAGACAGCCCCTGCTCCCTCTCTTAGGAGTCCAACAAGAACAACCTACAATGCTTTTACATATATGTAGAGGACCAAGTTCAGTCCTATGCATGTTCTCCATTTGTTGTTTTAGTCTCTGTGAGACCCTATGAGTCCAGTTTATTTGATTTTGAATCTCCACTATAGCTTTGGTATAGCTCAACTTGGAAATGGAGAGGAAGAGAGGGATCCCTTTCTTGCCATGATATCACTAGAGAAATGTACATATAGAAATTCTGGAATGCATTAGATCAAGTTCCTATTCTTGTTGTGAAATCTACTGTTCTCCAATATTCCTTTTTAGACAATAGTTAAGGTCACATCACAATTCTATATCTGGTGTATGTTCATCTGTCTTTCTCTGCCAGAGTTATTGGGAAGAAAATTGCCTTGGCTGAGCTGCATGCTGGTGTTGCCTAAGAATCAAAAAGCCAAAACCACACAACACGTTTCAATCTGGATTTCCCCTGTAATGCTGATTCCATACCTCTCTACCCATCATGTCACCAGCACTTATTTCACACCATCCTCCTTCTCACAACCAACATATTCAAATAATATACATTAATTACTGACAAGAGAATGGTTTATATTTAACCAATTTTTCACTCTGCCATCAAAACATTTACATTTATGGACATAAGTTATAACAGTATGTTTTTCTCAACCTGTTGGCTTTCAAGGATATGGCCATTAACTTCACCCCAAAGGAATTGGGTTGTCTGGACTCTGCTGAGAGGCCTTTGCCTGGCAATGACAAGTTGAAGAACTACACCAACCTGGTCTCTACAGGTGAGTTTATGTATTTTTTTTACATGATTAGTAGTTTAAATTGGAGATTTCTATCAAGTGTTATTAGGAGACATACACTTTTTTTGTTAATAAGTCCTACATGTCTTTTTTCAAATGGTTGAATTTTGGTATATAACACCCATTTATGTCACTCATTCTTGTCTTTATATCCATCCTCCTACACAATGATATAATTTTTACAATCTTGTATTATACATTGCTGCATACACTCTGTAGAATATAATACATGGATACCCATCTTCACATGATATTCCATGCTTGTAGTTTTGCTTTGTTGTAATTCAAATGGCACTAAATGTACAGAGAGAGAAATCTGAAAAAAATCTCGATATTTTAAAGCATCTTACAGGGCATTTACAGTCAGAAAGTCAAATATAGATCTTCCATTATTTTCCTCTTTCTCTGAGTTTAATCTTGAGTTAGGATTCCAACTATATGGATCATATAAAGACTGTGTCATGTTTCTGCCAATGCACAGGATATTTTGTATCATCACAAGTGCTATGTACCAACCTTGACCAAAGCAAAAAATCCTGGAATGAGGCTGTAGAGCAAGCAGGATTCAAAGAACCTGGTAAGTTCAAATGAAGCATTGACAAGGGCCTGGAGTCCACATGAAGGAAATTTCAGTCCTACAGTGGCCCAAGGCAAGCTATTTGGTAAAAAACATTCCTGAAAATTTCAGGTGGAATAATGTCTTTAACGTATGTGTTAGAAGACCTTATCTTATTCACATGTGAAATGTGTTGATTGGAAATATAGAAATTCAATATAAATTGGGAAATGGATGTGAGGGCCTATTCTATACCCCTCTTCATATCTATACCCATCTGTGTTTTTGAGCATTGGAAATAGTATTAAATTGCTATGATTGCTGTATTAAAATAAATCTTGAAATTAGGAAATATAGACCAAGGAATTTTTTTTTCTATTTAGAACATTCCTGAGTTCTTCATGATTACATGAATTTTCCCAATATATCCGGGATCACATTATCCAATTCTACAAGCAAGTATCAGTAATTAGTGGTTTGAAATTGATCAGGGTTCAAAACTATATTAGTGTTGTGCTTTGATCCTAAAGAAATAGGGAATGTTAAGTTTAATTACTTTCAGTCCAGAGTTATAAATGGAGTAATTTCGTGTTTTCCTAATTGACTGATATTTGTCTTGTGTTCCGTTATGATGTCTATTTTAGAGGACCTACTATGGCTTGAGCAATAGAATTCATAGTCTTTGATATTTATATAGGACATTCTATAGGTAACCCTTCTGCCTACTTGATGTATGATTTCATTTAATTCTTATATTTATCTACTTATTTTTTTGTCCTGATCACCTGTGTATATAACAGGGTGCTGTGCTGAAATCATGTATTATTATATTTTTTGTTAATCTCAGTGTATTAAGTATTAGGTATTTTATGAAATAGGTTATACCTCAATTTAATATACATACATTTGTGGTTGTAATGTCATCTTTCTTGATTACTGAATTAATTGAGATGTTAATTTCTCTTTTACATTTTTCTTATCAATTTTCCCCTAAAGTCCATTTTGTCAGATAGTAGGGTAAAAACATCTTCTTGTTCCCCATTTATTAGAATAAATATTTCATCCTTTCCTTTTATGGCAGTCCCCTATCTTTAAAGCTGAGTTTTTTGGAAGCAGTAGAAAGATTGGTTTCATTTTTCAATCCAACCATCCACCATGTATTATTCATTTTTTTTTTTTTTTTTTGGTTTTTCGAGACAGGGTTTCTCTGTGTAGCTTTGCGCCTTTCCTGGGACTCACTTGGTAGCCCAGGCTGGCCTCGAACTCACAGAGATCCGCCTGGCTCTGCCTCCCGAGTGCTGGGACTAAAGGCGTGCGCCACCACCGCCCGGCCACCATGTATTATTCAATTGGAGAATTGATGCTGTCATTATTTCAAGCTATTCTAGAAATGTATGTGCAGTATAAACTTTTTAATGTATTTTATTCTTTATTTTGTTAGATTTGTTTTTAATTTGTTATTTGTACTCTGTGTTTTAGTATTTACAGCTGATTTTATTTCCTTTCTCTACTCTTTGAGTTAAGGTTATTATTCTCTTTAGTATAATTTTTAAAACAATTTTAACTCTATTTCAATCATGTACTTTCTCTTTCTCAGTTTCTTCTACATCCTCTCCTTTTATTTACCAACTGGGTTTTAAGTGCTTTCTAAAAAAAAAAAAAAAAGAAACCCAATACAATGAAAATGGCCCCCAAACCAATTAAACAAAATCAATCTTATACAAACAGACACAGAAAGAAACAAAAACCACCAACATATAACCAAATTAAAGAACACACACCAAAAACATAGGAGGTTCATTTTATATTTCTTCAAATACTCATGAACATGAGGTCAAATCTGGAGTGTTTAATATGTTGAATGTCATTCTATTGGAGAAACTTTATGTTATGTCTCAGCTGGTTAAGTGACAGTTCATTTGTGCACATTTAAAATAATGCTTTCATTTTAACTCAATCTTTGATTATCTTTAAATGTAACAAAATAAATTGTAATAAGATAAAACAAAACTTATCATATTGAAGTTTTACAAGACAAAACAACACAACAAAAAGAGTCAAAAGATAGGCATAATAATCAGGAATCCCAGAAAACCATTAAACTGGAAGCAACAGTTTATACAGAGAAAACTTGTACAAACCTGTGCAGTCCCTGTGCTTGTTGCTTCATTCTCTCTGAGTTCATATGAAAATCTCCCATGTTAATTTAGAGGGCCTTGTTTTCTTGGTATCTTACATCCCTGTGGTTCTTGTGCTATTACCACCTTATTTTCTGCAGGGTTGTGTGAGTTATGGAGAGGTGGTATTTGATAGAAAAATCTTATTTAGAGCTGAGTGTTCAAGATCTCTAACTCACTGTGGAATGTCTGGCTGTGTGTCTATACACTATTTATATTCTTTAGGAGAAACCTTCAATGACATCATGTGAACAACACACTGACTTATGAGTATTGCAGAATATTAAGAGGAGTTATTTTATCATTACATTTTTCTTTCTTTAGACAAGTAGTATTTTGATTTATTATAATTCCTTTGGCACTCTAGCATCAGGTTTGTGGTAACCTAAGAAACATCAGAAAAGGTATCCTTCTGGAGAAATGACCTTAAGTCAAATCAATTATAAGTTGTTTGCTCCTTCAAGTTTTGTTCCACTTTTGTCCTACCTTATCTTGCTTGCAGAAAACCATTGAAGATATTTTTTGGCTGATTTGGCATACATGTTTCTATTTAAAATGCAGAGATCATTCTTGTACCAAAGAAAATAGGGGTTTAAATCTCTCTGTAGGCACTAGGCCTATGTCTCCATTTTCAATGATTTGTATAATTATTGTATTCAGCTATTAAATCTTGCATTCATTTCATGGAGAGGAAGGTATAGAACTGGCAATAGCCTGGCTTCTTTGGGTATATACTTTGGTCCACTTGGGTAACATTCAATTGTATTGAACACAATTTTCATACTGAAATCAGTGTTAGATCATAAGAGAGAGACATTTGGGATTCTAAATCCCCCATTATTAGGCAATATTTTTTTAGATATTATATATATATTTCTGGAAGTTGCTCCTGAATTTAGTTTCAATTCTACCCCTCAAATACCCATTAATTTTTTTCAGTCTCTCCATGTATTCCTGTCTAGAACCCCATCTTTACTCACCTGGCACACTACTTCCTCCCATTCCAGTGTCCCATCTATCCATACTTGTTTATTCTATTTCCCTTCCTAAGAAGTTATACTGATTCATCCCCCTTGTGATTTTACAGATTGTAGCTTTTTTATCATTGTCTTGATGGCTCTTATCCACATATAAGTGGACCGTGAGTGAGGGGAGTCAACACCAGAATGTCTGATAAAGATCTGAGGATGAGCCGGGTGGTGGTGGCGCACGCCTTTAATCCCAGCACTCGGGAGGCAGAGCCAGGTGGATCTCTGTGAGGTCGAGGCCAGCCTGGGTTACTAAGTGAGTTCCAGGAAAGGCGCAAAGCTACACAGAAAAACCCTGTCTCGAAAAACCAAAAAAAAACAAAAAAAGATCTGAGGATGACATTGAGAGACAGGACTTGGGGACAATGAGGGAGAAGTGATGATGTGCAACTAGTGTCCTTGCTTCTTTGGTCAGGATGGCCTCTGTATTTGACGAGAATGACTGCTGAAATTACTCTTAGGAAGAAAGAAATGAGTTAGGAGATGAAAATATGGATGAGGAAATCTATGTAATACATTTTAGATTGGTGCAAGAAGAAAGGAATGGCTTCAGAATGTGTTGTGTTTTCTTCCAGATCTGGGAGTGAGACTTGCGGGATAGACTGAAAAGAGCAGAGAAAAAGGTGAAGATCATCAATATACCTACCTGCAACTCTTTCCAGTGTGGTTCTTCAGCCTTTGTTTCTGCTGGATTTGGAGTGTGCGACAATGCAATCAGTAGTAGAAGGAAGTTTCAGGGGTGGGCTGTGGGATCCCCAACAGATAAGGAAGGCTGAGGCTGCCACACAGTTCCTGCTACACGGCTGGGGCTGAAACTAGTGTATTGGACTTAAAGAGCCATGGTGAGAGGTGGAGTTATGGAGTTAACCTAACTTCTTCCCTGGCAGGAGTGGCTTATAGTGTTCCAGGGAGTTTCTGCCAGAATTGGGGGCTGAGATCAAGAAAGGTTGTGAGCAGGAGATTAGAATTGGAAGACGTATATTACCCAGTGGAGATGAAGTCACAGGCAGCATGGAACCTGCAGCAGGCCATTTTGTCACAGCTGAAGAAAGACTGTAGGATTAGATTAAAGGAAGCAAAAGTTGAGGTGAATTTCTGCAATTAATATATCTGCTGTACTGGCTGGAGTTGCCTATGTCCATTCATCAGTCTAAAATAATGGTTCCTGTATTGGTGTGCATGTTATGAATCATTTCATACCTTCTAATTCATAAAAACATCCCTTCTCCTTCAATTACAGCAGATAGTTTTGCTTAGTACACTAGTCAGTATAGGTCCTTACTCTTTAGGATTGCACTGTTCCTGGTTCTTTTGGTCAGTACCTTCTGTGAAATCAGCTGTTATTTTAATGGGCTTTCCTTTACATAAGGCATTTAGTTACTTTCTTGATATTTTAATGCTCTTGTTTTGTTCTGTATATGTTCTGTATACTAACTAGGGCTTGCTGTGTGGTGTTTCTTTTCATATTTTTGCCTACTTGGTGTCATGAATGTTTCCAGTTTCTGAAGCATTATGACTTCTTGAGTTTGGCAAATTCTTTCATGATCTTGGGGGAAGATTTAATCTGTGCCATTAAGGTAAGATTCTTAATACATATTTCTTTAAAATTTTTCACATTCCTATGGCATAGATCATTACCTGTGCAATTCTTTTTTGTTCTATATTTTAATATACAAATATATATATATATATATATATATATATATATATATATATATATATATATATACATATATGTGTATGTTTCTGATCTGCAGTTAAATGACTCTTGTTTTACTGAGTTTTGATATTCTATTTGGTATTTTTCTGTCTTACTTATAAAGCATTATTTTGACTTTGCTAACTAGTTTCCTGTTATAACTTCACTTCAGACTGAGTTCTAATTAATAAATCTATACATTTTTTGAGTTTTTTTAAAGACTGCACTGTCCTCATTTAAGTCTCTGTGGTCTCTTACATCACTCAGGGTTTTAGGTACTCCTGATTAATTTTATTGGGTTGTTTATTAGTATCTAATTTAAGCACTTTGACTACTTTAATAATGTTTATGATAGTTCTTCCATCTTCTGTATCATGGTAATTACTGATTGAAGAGTATTTCAATGAGACTGATAGAATTTGGTGGGGGGGATGTTAAATGCTGGCTTTATTTTTTATATCCTATGTGTGACTTCCTATTGTTTTGTTAAAACACCATTGCCAGGGAAATGTATAAAATAAAGGGTTTCATTGGTCTTACAGTTCAACGACAATAAGACTCCACTATGCCACAGAATAAATTCAAGAGGCAGCAGACTTAGCAGAAAGAACAGATAACATTCAAATATCAAATTTCAAGCAAGCACCGGAAAGGCAACTTAAGAGAGTGTGTTGTTCTTACACTTGAAGGTCTTAACACAGTTCTACATTTCATTCACTAAGCCTCTATTTTGAGTAAAATAATGTGGCTACTTGAAAATGAAGTTGTCAAGTATCTGACCTTTAGTGAATATACTTCAAAGTAGCATACATAATGGTCATACTCTTGTGATCAAAATTGGTGTGGTTAACTATTTTGTCATTTCTATGTCATTTCAAAAAGGAGATTAAACAGACAACATTAATTGCAGGGAAGTTTATTTGTGAAAGCAATATGTAGCATGTGTGGAAGGGTTTTTCAGGCATAGGGACTGGGCAGTTTACAAAATGTGCATTCCATTGTAAGGGTGAATTAAGGAATATGCTGGACAGAGATTATCAGTCTAGACATGGGCACATAGGGTGGAATATAGGCTAGAACCTGGGAATGGTGAGGAAATATGGAGGAGGGGATATTGTGGATTCACCAGTCTGAGGACAAGTATAAAATTCATGTTACCAGAAAGGGATCAAAAGTGCTGATGATTTGCATAAAGTAGAACTGTGAAGTATTCTGTGCTCCCTTGCTAGGGATAGAAGAAAGCCTGGGCAATTCACTGTGTTTGTAAGAGTCAGCAGGCGAAGTTGTAGCTTCTATCTTTATTGTGTGTGTAGGAAATGATCCAGAGTCGGATGATCATAAGTTATTATACAAATCAAGAGTTTGTTTGTATTCATTTCTTTCAGCCCTATCATATCACCAGACCCAGGAGGTTCTCCAATGGAAGTACAAGCAAGATTCTTTACACAGAGAAAGAGCAGGCATATTTGAAACTAGTGGTCTTGACATGCTACATACAAAGAAGTTCTGGGAATATCGTGGTGACAACAGACAATATGAATTATGTTATGATGAGAGTGATGTTTATAAAAAATTCATTACTTATGAAAAACATCAGGAACCTCAAGTGTCTCAAAACACATCATACTCTGTGTCAGTCACAAGTTCAGAGTCAAGTGATTTTAGGGAAAAATATTCACACCAAGCATTGAGACCTGGTTACACTCTAAATGGATATGTGAAAACTTCACAAAGGGACACACAGAGTAATAGCTCAAATTCTTTGCAACACTTTTCAAGTGCTGTAAGACCAAATGATACTCCATCAGTTCCTGAAGGAAGGAGTGCTTTAAGCACAGAAAAATATTTGAATTGGCAGCAGTATGGTATTTCCTCTATTCAAAATTCAGTAGAGTTTCCTGAACAATTACTTCCACTATATGACAATTTCCACAATTTATATCAACATGAATATTTTAGGAATGAAACATGGCTTAAAATGTGTCATGGGGAAAGTAGTTGTGAAAATTGCTACACTTTTAGTGATGATAATAATGACCTTGCTAAGTTTTCTTTGCTAAATAATTGCCAGGATAGTCAGTTTGGAATACCTTTTAATGGCAAGGACTCATGGACTTATTCTACTTTTGACATACTTCCTAGTAATTCTCCCATAAATACCTGCTGGACAGTTAATCATTTTGAAAATTGTGAAAATCAGAAGGTTTTTGATAAGTACTCAAAGATTTCTGTGCAGCAACTTGACCATAGCCAAGAGAAGCATTGGACAAGCAATCAGCATGACCAGATTTTTAATAAATTTGCAAACTTTTTTCAGTATAATGGAACTAGTACTCAAGAAATTTATGAGAGACTCAGAGGTGAAACAAGTACTAAGGTCACAATTGAATCCTCAAATCCAGTGATGGATAATAAAAAAGCATACAGAAACAAAATTTTGTCAGGTTAAAGACTGTGATAAATTCTTAGATTTCCATTCAAATATCATTCAGAATGATTCAAGTCACACTGAAGAAGAGAAACCATACAGATGTAATGATCGTGGAAAGTCCTATAGCAAATTCTCATACCTTAATATTCATCACAGAATCCATATGGGAGAGAACCCTTATAAATATGAAGAATATGGAAAGTCCTTTAGCAAAAGTTCATCCCTTCCTCTTTTCCACAAAATCCTTACTGGAGAGAAACCATATAAATATGATGCATGCAGAAAGCACTTTACTAGGGACTCAACTCTTCATGTTCATCAGAGAATCTATCCTGGAGAGAAACCTTATAAATGTGATGAATGTGGAAAGTTCTTTGTCCAGTCCTCCAATCTTCAATGTCATAGGAGAATCCATACTGGAGAGAAACCTTATAAATGTGATGAATGTGGAAAGTTCTTTGTCCAGTCCTCCAGTCTTCAATGTCATAGGAGAATCCATAGTGGGGAGAACGCTTACAGAAGTGATGAATGTGAAAAATGGTTTAGGTATAGCTCATCTCTTCATGTTCATCAGAAAATCCATACTGGAGAGAAACCATATAAATGTGATGAATATGAAAAGTCATTTGTCACGTCCTACAATCTTCAATGTCATTGGAGAATACATACTGAAGAAAAACCTTATACATGTAATGAATGTGGAAAATACTTTAAGCATGTTTCATCTCTTCATTCTCATCATAAAATTCATACTAGAGATATACTATACAAATGTCAAAATGCATCAAATCATTTACCCATTGCTTTTCTGTTAATGATCATCACAGAACTTGTACCTAAGTTATGCCATATAAATGTAAAGAATATGGAAATTCCTTTACCAAATCTCTTTACCTTTACCTTTCTCTTCCTTGAACCGATACTAGAGAGAAACTTTACAAGTATGAAGAATGTGGAACATGAAGGCACGAGAAGCCAGGCGGTGGTGGCGCACGCCTTTAATCCCAGCACTTGGGAGGCAGAGCCAGGTGGATCTCTGTGAGTTCGAGGCCAGCCTGGACTACCAAGTGAGTCCCAGGAAAGGCACAAAGCTACACAGAGAAACCCTGTCTCGAAAAACCAAAAAAAAAAAAGGCACGAGAAAACTCACAAGAAAGAAACAGAAAGAAATTCTCTAATAATTATCAAATTTATTTTATTATCATATATTTTTGCAATAAAATTTCTTTCTAAATGTGTGGAATATACAAATCTTTGATCAATATTCACTCCTTACACAATATCACAAGTATCACTTTAGGAATCTCTACCCATGATGCAAATTTAGAAGTGTTTATTCAGAAGCAGACCTTATATTTACTAAATGCTTATTGAAAAAATATCTATGCATATTTTTTAAACATCAACTCATTAATTACAAAGGGTTCTTGTTTGAAAATATTAAAACAATGGCAATGTGAAACAAGAATTCTTGCTAATAGATAATTATTGACTGCAATACAAAGTAACTACATAATAACTTTATGCAATTTGTTGAAGATGATGTTTTATTTTGTGTGATATTACTGTATTCTATATCACTTATATTTTCAGTATTTTAGATTTTGAAAAGTATAAATGATTGTTTTAACCTCATTTGCATTCCCTGTTTTTATGAGTACAAATAAATGTATTATACCTTTGGTTTATTTATATTTGCCTTGATGAGCTGAATCTTCATTAAATATGAGGAAGGCATTATGAAGATTAGTTGTTACACAAATGACAGTGCTAACAACAATGTATCATTTAAATTAAAACTAGGCTTTAAATTGCAGTCATGTATTTGATTTTTGGCTCACAGCTCTAAATAAGGAGCACGCTGTGTTATGAAACATTGTCATAGTATAGCTAGATAGTCTGTCTGTCGCCTTTTAGCCCTTTCTTCTTGTGTTGTATCTTTAAAATTTGGAAACTGCCTTTCCAGAGGACATTTATTTCTGTCTCCCTCTTAGGTGTAAGATGAATGAGGACACACTTCTGATGTCTTTACTTAGTCCATTGTGCGATGTAAGAATACCGGGAGTAGGGTATGGGAAATGAAGTATTTGATGAGGAAAATGATTCTCAATGCCAACGGAAGGTATATCTCAGAACGGCAGACTTTTCTACCACAGAATGTGCTACTGAGGTCTTTTTTTTTTTTTGCTTTCTTATATCAGCAACATTTCAATTCTCAAAAGTATTCTGTGATTTTTCTCTTAAGCATCACAGAAATTCAAGTTGAAGGAACACCTGCTTCTCCTGATGCTGGGAATGATAATGAAAGTAAAAATAATTTTTCCTGTAATTTTTTTTTTTTTTGGTTTTTTGAGACAGGGTTTCTCTGTGTAGCTTTGCGCCTTTCCTGGGACTCACTTGGTAGCCCAGGCTGGCCTCGAACTCACAGAGATCCGCCTGGCTCTGCCTCCCGAGTGCTGGGATTAAAGGTGTGCGCCACCACCGCCCGGCTTTTCCTGTAATTTTTCTCTAGTGCCAAATGAATGCCTGAGATACCCCTAGTGCATGGTACCATAAGTGGAGACCCACAGCTTCTTGTTTTCCTTTAGTGAAAAGCATTGTCATGATGCAACATCAGATATAAACTTTAAACAACCTGTAAGATTTCACAAACATTTTACCTGTGGCTACTGCTTTTTAAAATGGACAAGGAAGGTTGCAGTTGGAGCAGTACAAAAAATGACCAAGCCAAAATCAGCATCTAGGGTCTTAACAGAGATACACCACAAAATGAACTACCTGGAGGGCAGGAGAGACTTGAACTTCCTTCTCTGAAGGTCGAGACACAGTTGCTGTCATTGTGCTTTGTGTTTGTTCTTGCTTCAGTTAGGAGTGTTTGGATGGTGAATTCTTCCATGGTAATAGATTTCTATGTTCCCAACAGGAGAGTTTACAAGGAAGGCTTTCCTGATGGCTTAAAGGGAGGTGTTGGAATGACCCTAATTTGGGAGCTTCTGAACCAAACTTAAAATATCAGATAATGTTGCACGTTTTAAAAACATTTTCCACTTCACTACTCAGGACCAACACTGTTCTAGATATTGTATATGAGGATAATGATAATATGCACATATCCGAGATGGAATTAAGGACAGCTTTGAAGGGGGAAGACTGTGCTGATGATGGGGAGCAAACTGAGTCATGCTGGTGGTAAACTGGCTAGATTTATTTAAACTGTAGCTGCACATTGTGCACTCTGGCTGAGGGTCTATAATGTCTGTCTGTAACGTCACTCCACATTTGCATTGGGGAGCACCTGTATAAAGCCATTATTGGAAGAAGTGATCTTCATGCCTGTTTTTTCCATCATTTGTTTTTGGTAGAATTCTTTAAAAATAAGCTCAGCCAAATGTTCCATAAACTTTTGTTTTTAAAGTAAAATAAGTAGGTGTGGAAGGTGGGAGCTTTGTAGCTAGTTTCCTGGGCTGTCTCCTGCAGCCGTGGCTGTCTTTGTTTGTGATTGGTAGAATCATGCTTTGAATTCCAACTTTCTTGGCAGTGTTAGTAATTTCCCAGAACACTTCACTGTCATGTAAATTGTCACATAAATGTGGATGAGCCAGGAGTGCAGGAGGGTGTCTCTCACTTTTGCATTTTGGAAGTGAACTCTTGCATGTCAGTGACTAACCCCAGTCTGGGCAGCAAACCCTCCCCCTTACTTGCTGAAGGAGGGGGTAACTCACTCTGACACCACAGCTTTTTATAGTCCACCCTGGTTGCTCTGACAGCCCAAACACCTGAAGGTTCCCCACTGTGGGAACTTGAAACATGCAAACCCCAAAGAAGCCCACCTGCCAAGCTTTGGTTTTGCTGGTTTCTGAGAAGGATTTTGATTTCATTACACCAATAGTTGATATCAGGGACAAGGACAGAATCTCTAGTTAGTGGAAAAATACAGAACCCCCCCCATAAGACAGGGAACTAGATCATCTTACGGTCAGGTTGCCTAGCAACAGGATATTGAGTCAGAGCCCTTGACCTTTTCACCCTGTAAACATCCTATACAAATATCCTGTTAGCTTGTCCCACCCTATGCAGATAACAACTTCTTGCTCCCTCCCACCCTGCAGGAACTATATAAACCCTCCTGGAGAAAAATAAAGTTGTACCTTGATCAGAATCTTGTTTTGGTGTATTTCTTTGTGTCTCTTGTCCCTATCATTCCATCCTTAGGGTGCTTGAGTTCCTGTTGAAGCCCTGCTGGCTGGGGTAACTGGTGCCCAACATGGATGAAACCACCTCTTGAGGATCCAGAATGTCGTCTCCCGGAGGAAAGACCAAGGCCTTTGTGAAGTTGTTGGATCTCCCTGAAATCGCCCGATTAAAGACGTGATCCCGGAGGAGAGCAGAGGTGATGCACGTAAGAAAGCAACGAGCCATGGGACAGGCAACTTCGTCACAAGATTTATTCATTTCTGGCCTAAAAGAGCCCCTCAAGACATAAGGATCTAGGGTAAAGAAAAAAGACGTTAAAGCCTTTTTTGATTATTAATGACATTCTTAGGGTCCATAAACATTCCCCTGACATACAAGAGGTTATCAATATAGGTGAAAAATCTTAAAACAAGCCTTCCACTCCCCTTCTACCTGCCCTAAGACCCCTGAGTGCTTTCTAGTCTGCCTTTGGTCTGTCCCTCGGATCACGACCTGCACTCTATGGAAGAGCGGACGCTCATGGCTTTTACCTAAGAATCCTCGGGTGTCCGCCCCTGACCATCTTTATCCCTCTGTTAATAATTTTACCTCTAACTCCCCTCTAGACCCACCAAGGAGGCTTCCCAAGAGAAAGGGGCAGCCCATTACCACAATCCAGACTGGCCCCCCTACAAAAATCTCCCCTTAAAACAGGAGTCCTTGGGCCCTTTTATACCACCTCAAAAATCTCTGGCATTTCCCCCTTCTGCAATGCCCCCTCCCTATTTTTCTCCGTCTTCCCACTTTTGCGGGCCCGTTCTTGATGAGTTGGCTCCCCCTGTCCCAGATCTTGGCTCACTGCAACAGGCCCTCCAGGCTAGCAGGGAACATAATGAGCTTTTAAGGGAATTGAAAACTTGACAAAGAACTTAAAGATCTTGCCCTTGAAGTGGTGGTTCCTGGCTTGCTAAAACCATTGCAAAAATCTATTAAATCAAAAATTAAGCCTCAGCCTGTCCTGGCATTTCCCATTACCCGAAGCCAGACCTCTGGGGACTCATCCGAGGCAGTTGTCCAGAGCGGCCCCTCAGAGGGTTTGGAAGACCAAAATTAGGATGGGGAGGAGGAGGAGGAAGAGCTGTCATCAGAGGATCCCCCACCCCCCCCACCAGGTGAGACTTATCACAAATTAAATTTCTGCCTTATAGAAAAACTGAAATCTGCCTGTGCTCAGTGTGGTTCTACGGCTCCTTTTACATTAGCCTTGGTGGAAAATCAGAGCGAAAATTGGTTGACCACTAATGACTGGTATTTCCTTGCTTTCACAGCTCTTTCTGGGGGTGACATTGTCCTCTGGAAAACAGAACTTACAGAAAATTGTCAAGAAGTTGCTCAAAAAAAATATTGAACAGCCTCAAAAACTTCAACGCTAAAGAAACTCCTCAGCAACTCCCCTTATGATACAAATGCAGCAAGGCAAAATTCCCTCCTGGCCTCCTGGCCCAGATTCAAAACACTGAGGTCTGGGCCTGGAACCACCTGCCCCAAAAGGGTTCAGCTACCACCTCATTGGCAAAGATTCGTCAGGGCCCTGATGAAACTTTTAGCGATTTTGTCTCTCATTTAAATGATGCAGCCGAGAGACTGTTGAGGCCTAGCGAAATGAAAGTACCTTCATTAAACACTTGGCCTTTGAAAACGCAAACCCTTCCTGCCAGGAAGTCCTCTGCCCTCATAAAAACAGAGGAGACCTGTCTGAATATGTCAGACTGTTAGGGTGTTGGCACTGCCCATGCTATGGTATTAGCAATTGGTGCCACCCTGAGGGATTCACAACAGCCTGGAGCCCACACCTCTTATTCCTGCAAACAACCCAGACATTTTGCTAGCGAACGTCCCCAGAAAGGTAACAGCCCCACACCCAGCCAGCCCAGGAGGCCGCCTCTATGAGGCCCCTGCCTTCCACTCTCTGCCCCCGCTGGAACAAGGGCCATCACTGGGCTAGTGAATGCAGGTAACAAGGGTACTTATTTTGAAGTTTTGGCACAAGAAGAGGCCTGGCAGCCAGAGAGTAAATGGCATTGGCAGATGAGGAAGGCTTCATTTTTGGGTGCTCACTCTCTGGACCTGCTATTGGACAGCTATTCATAGTCATGGAAGTATCTAGACTAAATGTGCTTGCAAGTCTATGAACATCTCCTCTGGGTTCCATTTGTGAAGGCAATGAGAATGGAAGTGAGTGCTGATTGGTCAGTTCTCTTCTATTCCAAGGATCACTAGAGCTTGGGGTAGCTACTGGTATTTTCGGGATTTGCCAAGGCAACCTTGAGTCCCCTGGATGGCTGGAGGAGATAGGGTGTGGTTTGTCTCTGGATGGGCAATTGCCTAGTGTACAAAGCAGGGACCATCTCTGAGATCATGTTTCTGCTCCAATGGAGTAGGGTCGGTCTGGAGGAGGTGGTGGTAGAAGATCTCGAAGTGTGGCAGGTATTGGCAATGGTTTGTCTTTGTGAAGGTAGCCAGAACCAGCCTTGGAAGTAGTTCCCAAGACTGAAGTGCTGGCAGGACTAGATGCTTGCTGTTGTAGAAGTTCAAGTCTTGGTGGCACTGGAGAGAGGGAAGCTTGTGAGGCCATGAAGAATACAGAGGAAGGCCTTTTCACCTTGGCACTGGCCAACTCCTTCATCATGAAGAGAGAGTCAGAAATGCCAACAGAAAGAAGGAAAGTCTGAGAAGATCAGCAGCCTTCTGATTCTCATGATGTGAGGTAGGAGAACATTCAGCATTAACACCATTGCTGATCATCACAGAAATAGTAAATCCTGTTAATGGTGCCATAAAAGTGTTGGGGACCGGATTCCAGACAGCATTGTCCTTACCTTATCAAGCCTTACAAAGGCAGGAAGTTCCTGGCCTAACCGCGGGCTGTACAACTTCCTGGAGTACCTGCTAATCAGCCAGCTGCAGGGGCCTGGGACCAAAGCGACCTCACCCTCCCTTAGGAATTTTCCATTCTTCTCTCCGTGCTTCCCCTGCTTCCCCTCCCTGCCTGAAGCCCTGCTTATAAGCCTCAACACCCAGTCAATAAACGAGACCTCGACACAACTCAGACTGACTTTGTCTTCCTTTACGTGCCTGGTCTCCTTTCTCTCTCGCCCCCATTGATCTTTCAAGAGGTGCCTCCTCGGGTCTCATCAAATAACCTGGCCCGCGGGACCGGGCAAGTGGCGACGGAATGTGGGGCTCGAGGCACGGTGACCTGCCGGACGACGGACAACAGAAGGGGCCCCCAGAGAGGATCAGGGTAGAGACGCCCGGACTGCATCACTCGTGCAACGCGGGAGAGTCTTGAGGTAAGTATGTCGTCCCATCGATCATGGGCAAAAATTTATCTAAAGAGGCTGTTTTTCTAAAGGAGATGAAAAGGTAATCTTAGGTGCCTCCTCGGGTCTCATCAAATAACCTGGCCTGCGGGACCGGGCATAAAAGAGATATACTCTGCTCCCGGATGGTTACCAGAATGCCTGGTTAGAGCTGTAGATATACCTGATCTGCCCAGGAAAGACAGCCCCTCTCCTGAGGAACCTTCTTCTGTTTCAAATGCTGTCTCTCCAGCAAGCCCTCCAGGCTGTTGTCCTCACCCATAGCAACCCCCACCAGCCCTTTAGCTCTGTTATCACTCTGTTCCACCCTTTTATGAAAGGAGTGGCTGTTGATTTAGTTTGTGTAGTGTGTGGGTCACCAACTTCCGTTCCCTTTCCTTGGAGTTCCATTGGCTGAGCTCTAGCAAGCATGTCAGTTAGAATGGCACGTGAAAAACAAAAAGATGAGGAAACGATCTTTATTACTGATTAATAATGCTATGTTGGCTTTTCAGAGTTCCTGTGTGGGGACAGTGGGAACTTTTACAGCAAACTGTGTTTGAGAACTTTCACATAGCACACAAGTCCCATAGTCAATCATGTTCAGGCCTGAGCAGGGACACTGCTTGTCACAAATCCAGTCTGACAGCAGGGGCCATGTTTCCAAGGGCAGTGCTAAAATTTCATCCAAAGAGTCAGAAAGGCTTGTTGGACCTGTTGGCCTTGGTGTCACAGGTAGTCATAGCCCTGTTGGGCAGGTAGCACAGCAAATAGGGCAGCACCAAAGAGAGGGCACCCAAGAAGGACCAGCGGTTACAGCAGTTGGAGCAGGAGTAGGAGCAGGGATAGTCATCGCAGGAGCCCTCATCATCCTCATTAGTGCAATGGTAGAAGATGCCTTGTACTAGGCACATGCATGTGCCATAGATCCAAATCATCCTTGCTCAGCTGATTCTAACCTTCTGCTTATAATGATACTCTTTTAAAAAATCCTGTAACACTGATGGCAGAGGAAGCCCACCGATCCCATCATATGTAGTGCACCTGCAGATCACTGGGTGGGGTCGCTGTGTTGCCACTCAGGGCACTCAGGTTCCTTCCACCTAGACTAACCTATTATTCCTCAGATCAATTCCTAGATCTCTAGGAACAGAAGCTGCACTGAGACGACTACTTTGATGGGAGCCTGTTACTGCCATCACCTTAGCAATCCTTTTGGGGGTTGGAGGAGCAGGAACAGGCACAGGGATTGCCCCTCTGGTCCTGTCCAACCAACATTACTCTGAGCTTCAATTGTCCATAGACAAGGATATTGCCTACCTTGAACGGGAAATTTCTGCCCTTGAGTCATCCCTTTCCTCCCTAGCTGAGGTAGTTTTACAGAACAGGAAAGGCCCGGAATCTCCTCTTTCTACAACAGGGTGACCTTTGTACTATCCTTGAAAAGGAATGTTGCTTCTTTATAGACCACACTGGGGTAGTCAGGGACAGTATGGCTAAGGTTAGAAAAGGACTAAAAAAAGAGAAAAAGAAAAGGAGAACAAGAGCTTGGGTGTTTCTAGAATTGGTTTTCCACCTCCCCTTGGCTAATAACTCTTCTTTCCTCCCTCCTAGGACCTGTTGTAGTCCTGGTACTTGTCTTTGGGCCATGGGCACTTTCCCAGCTCACTTGGTTCATCTGAAGCCAAATAACAGACCTGCGGGCCAGGCAGATCCAGGTTCATTACCACTGTCTTGATATGCAGGACACCGGGGTTGAAATTTCCCCTGACGAGAGATGTCCCACACAGACCCCTTCACTTGGGGAGGCTGCACCTGTGTGTGGAAAAAGGCTCTCTCAAGGCATGATTGGAGTGCAGCTGGGACTGCACAGGCTGGGGACCATGGTACCCCAAAATCCCGAGAGCCGAGAGCCTGGATTATATGCCCTGTTGCATAGCAGTTGTGCAGTAGCAGCCTTGTGCTTACCCATTTCCACTCCCTCAAAAAACTGCACAGGCCATTAATTCCCGCACTATGGAGATGCCTGTAGTGCTTGAGTCTGGAGAGACATTCCCTCTCAAAGCTTTTTTTACAACCCCTAGAGGGACAGGGCCTCTGTAATCCTCCATGCAAAGTCTCTTTCAGAGCCCTCCTTTTAGACCATTCGAACCTGGTTTATGTTGGCCCTTAGATTTATTACTAGAAGGGGGAAATGTCAGGGACATGGATAGAATCTCTAGCTAATGGAAAAATACAGACCCCGGATAAGACAGGGAACTAGAATATCTTCCGGTCAGGTTGCCTAGTGACAGGACACTGAGTCAGAGCCCTTGACCTTTTCACCCTGTAAATATCCTGCATAAAGATCCAACACAAGCATCCTATTAACTTGCCCATTCTATGCAGATAACAGCTTCCTGCTCCACCCACCCTGCAGGAACTATATAAACCCTCCTGGAGAAAAATAAAGTTGAACCTTGATCAGAATCCTGTCTTGGTGTATTTCTTTGTGTCTCCTGTCCCTATCATTCCGTCCTTAGGGTGGTTGAGTTCCCGTTGAAGTCCTGCTGGCCGGGGCACATATTAACATGTATTAAATCATTAATCACAGAAAATCTATATATGATATTTTTTCATTTCTATCACTTTATCATTTACCTGTTTGGAAAGCATATTTTGATCTAAATTGATAATGCAATTTCCAAGTGAACAGAATGTTTAATAATCTCTAATAGTTTCATTTTATATTCTAACAATTATATTTACATTTTTGGTTATATGACTGTGCACCCCAGCCTGAGCACTGAGAGGCAGGGGGTATGTCCCCATGTGTATGCTAATTAGGAGCCGAGTCTCCGAGTCTATGGTAATTAGGGGTTGTCTTCAGGGTTCATGGGAACGTTTGCCTCATACATGCTAATTAGGGACGGGACTGCTGCAGGAAGCTAACTAGAGGCTTTGTCTCTTGAATTTATGCTAATTAGGGTTGGGAACAGGGCAGTATGCTGATTAGAGTTGCTTTCCATGGGTTTATGCAAATTAGGGCAGAGTTTTTCAGAATATGCTAATTAAAGGCTTGTTCAATGGGTTTATGCTAATTAGAGGCTTGTTCCATGAGTTTATGCTAATTAGAGGCGGGGCATCCCATAGTGTGCTAATTAGAGGCTTGTTCCATGGGTTTAGGCTAATTGGGGTAGAGCTTTCCACAGTATGCTAATTAGAGGGCCTTTCCACTAGTTTATGCTAAACAGGAGCAGGGCTTTCCACAGTATGCTAGTTAAAGGCACTTTCTACAAGTTTATGCTAATAAGGGCTGAAGCTTTTCTCAGAATGCTAATTAGAAGCCATTTCCACAGGTTTATGCTAATCAGGGATGGGGCATTTCTGCAGTATACTAATTAGAGGCCATTACTTCTTACAGGGAATCAAAGGCTGCTCTCAGTGACTGAAGTCCAAATCCAGGTAAAGTGTCAGCTCCTACAGGAGGGACTGAGTGTCAACACTCACAGGGAGGACTGAGTGTCAGCACCCATAAGAACGACTGAGCGTCAGCACCCATGGAAAGGACTGAGCACCCAGGAACCAAAGGAAAACTGAGGATCCAGAACCCACAGGAAGGACTGAGTGTCAGCACCAATGGGAAGGACTGAGACTCTAGCACCCACGTGACCCCAGTTCCCATGGGAATTACTGAGCCCCAGTACCCAGCCCAGAAAAGTGCAGCCAGATGAACCACAGAAGACCCAGCACCATGGACTCATGCGCTCTGACTACAAAAAGTAGTGGTGGAACAGAGAAAGGCATCCTGGGAAAGGAAATCAAACACATACTGTTGTAGAGAGAGGCATGATGGGAAATGACCTGAGGGGCATAATTGGAAATGTAGTTTGTAATACACTAACAATACTGAGATGTTGTAGAGAAAGGCATGCTGGGAAATGACCTGAGGGGAATGATGGGAAATATAGTTTGTAATACACTAAAAATACTGAGAAAGGCATCCTGGGAAACAAAGTCCAACAACTAGTTATGATGTAATGTGAACTGGAAGTTTCCTCCCAACTCCAGGACCATGACAGGATATGCAGTTTCTAGAACAATGATGATGTAGAGAGAAAGGCACCATGGGAGGTGAAGTCCTGAGCTGAGAGACACCTAACCCTTACCCTAACTTTGACCCTGACCCTGACCTTACCTCCTGACCCTGACTCTGACCCTAACACTAACCCTAACTCAAAACCTAACCCTAAGCATAACTTTAACCCAAAACCTAACCCTGACCACCTGACCCTGACCCCTGACCATAACCCCATGACCCTGACCCCCACCATCACACTGCTGAGGGCACAACAAACCTGCAGAAAGTCACATCCACATGCTGAGGGCCCCAGACACCTGCTGAACAAAAGAGGGAAATCCTGAGGACACAGGACACCTGGGAAATGGAGTCCAAAAGTCAGGGTGCTGTGGAGAAAGGAATCCTGGGAAATGAAGTCCAAAGCATACTGATAATATAAAGAAGGATTAGGAAGTTTCAGTCTGCCTCAACAGGCATGATGGAAAATGTAGTTTTTAATATACAATACACAGAATGACATCCTAGGAAATGAAGGTCAAACCATATGATGGTATAAAGAGGGAAGAGGAAGTTTCCTACTGACCCAAAAGGCAGGATGGGAAATGTAGTCTCTAAAACCATTCTAATGTACTGGAAAGGAATCCTGGGAAATGGAGTCCAATCCATACTGATGGTGACATCAAAGGCATCCTAGAAGATGACCTGTGAGGCATGATGGGAAATGCAGTTTGGAACACACTGCTGATGGAAGGGAACCTGCAGAGGGACAATGAAATTGTGCAGGACACAAGACAACAGCCTAGGGTCAGAGACACCTCCTGAGAGTAAAGGACATGCCCATAAATATAACCACAAACCATAACCACTAATCATAACCCTAAATCTGAACTATCACTAACTCGAACCCTAACCCTAATCCTAACCCTAAATCTAACCACTAAATATAACCACAAACTCCCCCTTACCCTAACTCTAAAAACCCCTAACCCTAACCAGAACACACTGACTGTAACCCCTGACACTAATACCAACCCTAACCTGTAACACTAACCTAACTCTAACCTAACACTTTGACCCTAATACAAAAATCCCATAACCCTTAACACTAATGCTAACCCGCTGAACATAAACCCTCACCCTAACCCTAAAACCCCTAACCCTAACACTAACCATTAATATGAACACTAACTCTAAACCTAACCTAACTATAACCTTAAACCAAAGGCTAACACCTTGACCCTGCACCACTGACCCTGACCCCCACGTCACACTGCTGAGGCACCACAACCCTGCAGAAGGTCACATTAACCTGCTGAGGGCACTGGACACCTGCTGAAGAAAAGGGGAATCTCCTGAGGATACAGAACACCTGGGAAATGGGGTCCAAAATGTCATGGTGCTGTAGAGAAAAGCATCCTGAGAAATGTAGTCCAATATGTACTGATGCTCTGGATGAAGTACCCAGTACTGAGCCCCCAAGACTCAACACCCAGAAATTGGGAATGAGTATCTGTGACTGAGCACCCAGAAATTAAGACTGAGCATCTGGGAGTGAGCACTGAGCACCCAGAAAATGGGACTGAGCACCAAGCATCCAAACTGAGCACCCAAAATTTGAACCTTAAATCCTGGGACTGAGCACCCAGAAACTTACCAGTTTCTGAGCCCCAGTACCCAGTCCTGGAAAGTGCAGGCAGATGAACCACAGAAGACCAAGTACTATGGACTCATGAGCCCTGATTCCAAAGAGTAGTGGTGGAACAGAGAAAGGCATCCTGGAAAATGTAGTCCAACACATATTGATGCTGTAGCGAAAGGCATCCTGGGAAATGAAGTCCAGAATGCAGTGATGTTCTAGAGAAAGACATCCTGGGAAATGTAGTCCAACACATATTGATGCTGTAAGGAAGGCATTCTAGAAAATGATCTGAGAGGAATGATGGGAAATGTAGTTTATAATGGACAGACAACACAGAGAAAGACATCCTGGTAAATGGAGTCCAAAGCACACTGATGGTATAAAGAGGGAACAGAAAGTTTCCTTCTGACCTGAGAACAGAGGAAACAGGGCACCTGCAGAGGGTCAGAGACACCTACTGAGGGCAAAGGACATGCCTTAGTCAAAGCAGTAACACTAACACTAACAACTAATGATAACCATAACACTAACAATAACCATAACCCAAACCCTAAACACAAACTCCACCTACCCTAACCCTAAACTTGACCCTAACCCCAAAAACCTGTAACTCTTAATGCTAACCATTAACCCTAATCATAAAACAAACCTAAGCATAACTCTGACTAACACTAAACTAACCCTGAACATAACCCTAACTCTGACCCCCTGACCATGAACCATTGAACCTGACCCCATGACCCTGAGCACCATCCTCACACTGTGGAGGCACAACAACCCTACAGAAGGTCAAGTCACCTGCTAAGGCCCTACACCTGCTGAGGGCCCTGGAAATCTGCTGAAGAAAAGAGGAAACTCCTGAGGATACAGGACACCTGGGAAATGGAGTCCAAAATGTCATGGTACTGTGTAGAAAGGCATACTGGAAATGAAGTCTGTAATGTAATGGTGCTATAAAGAAGGGCATCCTGGAAAGAAAGTCCAACTGTAGTGAGGCTATAAGAGAAAGGCATCCTGGGAAAAATAGTCTAATATGTAGTGATGTTATGGAGAAAGACATCCAGGGAAATGTATTCCCACATGTAGTGATGCTGTACAAAACAGCATCCTAGGAAAAGAAGTCAAAATGTCCTGATGGTGTAGAGAAAGGCTTCCAGGGAAATGAAGTTAGGAGCATAGAGACACCTAAAACTAACACTAACCCTAACTCAAACCCTAAACCTCAAACCTAACCATAACCTAAGGTTAACTCTAAACTAACCTTAACCTAACCCAGAGCCTAACCCAAAACCTAACCCTAACCCTAAACTAACACTAACTCTAACCCTAAACCTACAATAACCCTAACCTAACCCTAACTCTAACATTAACACTAACCAAAACTTAACCATACCTCCAACCCTAAACTTAGCCCCCTGATACCCGGACTCCTTGACATTGAACCCACCCTCAAATGGCAGAGGCACAACAAACCTGCAGAAGGTCAGGGTCACCTGCTGACGTCCTACACTTGCTGAGGGCCCTGGACTCATGCTGAAGAAAAGGGGCAGCTTCTGAGTACACAGGACACCTGGGAAATGGAGTCCAAAATGTCATGGTCCTGTGGAGAGAGGCATCGCGGGTAAAGAAGTCCAAATGTACTGATGGTATATAAAAAGGGAACAGGAAGTTTCCTTCTGACCCAAGAGACATGAATGGAAATGAAGTTTATAGCACAATTCTAATATACTGAAAAGGAATCCTGGGAAATGGAGTCCAATCTATGCTGATGGTGTCATCAAAGGCATCCTGGCAAATGACCAGAGATGCATGATGGGAAATACACTTTGTAGCACATTAGCAATGTAGAGAAAGGAATGCTGGGAAATGAAGTACAACAAATAATGATGGTTTAGAGAGGAGACAGGAAGTTTTGAAGCAACTAAAGAGCTATGACAGGAATTGTACTTTGCAGTGCACAGTCAATGTTGAGAACAATGAATCCGGGGAGATGGGTACAGAGTGAAGACAGACCTAACCCTAACAGTAACATAAACATAACCTAAACATATCGTTAGCCCTAACCCAAACCCTAACACTAAACCTAACCTAACACTAACACTAACCTAACTCTAAATATAAGCTAACCCTAACCCTAACCCTAACCCTAACCTTAAGCTTAAACCTGGGAAATGAGGTCCATCTGTAAAGATGCTATAGAAAAAGGATTCCTGGAAAAGAATTTCCAGAATCTACTGATGTCATAGAGAAAGGCATCCAGGAAATCGAGTCCAACACCCAGTGAAGCAGTAAAGAATGGCATCCTAGGAAATGTCCCAATAGCCATGATGGGAAAGTACTTGGAGTACACTAACAAGACACAGAAAGGCATCCTGGGAAGTGGAGTCCAAAGTATACTGATCCTGTAAAGAGGAAACAGGAAGTTTCCTTGTGTCCCAAGAGGTATGACGGGGGAAATGTAGTTTGGAATAAATGGACAATACAGGGAAAAGCCTCCTGGGTAATAGAGTCCAACACTTAGTGATGCCAAAAGGAAAGGCATCCTAGGATATGAGCAGACAGGCATGATGGGAAATGTAGTTTGGAATAAATGAACAATACAGGGAAAAGCATCCTGGGAAATCGAGTCCAACACCTATTCGTTGTATAAAGAGGGAAAAGGAAGTTTCTTTCTGACACAAAAGCAGAGGATATAGGACACCAGATAAGGGTCAGAGACACATGCTGAGGTCAAAGGGCAACCCAAAATCTAACCACTAACCCTAACCACTAACCATAACTCTAACCATAAAGAAACACTAACCCTAAAGCTAAACTTAACCCTAACCACAAACTCCCCATACCTTCACTTAAAACCCTGTAACTGGAACCCAATGAGAGTAACCCCTGACCCTAATATAAATCCTTAACCCTAACCCCCTGACCCAAACACTAACCCTAACTCTTAACCCTAACCCTAACAATCTAACCCTGACACCCTGACCTTGAGCCTCACCCTCACACTGCTAAGGCACCACAAACCTGCCAAAGGTCAGGGTCACCTGCTGAGGCCCTACACCTTCAGAGGGCCCTGGACAACTGCTGAAGAAAAGGGAAAACTCCTGGAGACACAGGATACCTGGGAAATGGAGTCCAACATGTCATGGTGCTGTGGAAAAAGGCATCCAGGGAAATGAAGTCCAAATGTAGTGGTGCTGAGAAGAAAGGCATGCTGGGAAATGAAGTCCATCTTTAATGAAAATATAGAGAAAGGCATCCTGGAAAAGGAATTCCAGAATGTACTGATGTTACAGAGAAAGGCATTCTGGGAAATGATGTCCGTAATGTACTGATGCTGTAGAGAAAGGCATCCTGGGAAATCAAGTCCAGAATGGACGGATGCTATAGAGAATGTCATCCTGGGAAATGAAGTTTCATATGTACTAATGTTCTAGAGAAAGGCATTCTGGGAAATGCAGTTTAATATGTACTGATGCTGTAGAGAAAGGCATCGTGGGAAATGAGGTCCAGAATGCAGTGATAGCATAGAGGAAGTCATCCTGGGAAATGAAGCTCAAATGATGCTTTAGAGAAAGTCATCCTGGGAAATGCAGTCCCACATGAAGTGATGTGGTACAGAAGGGCTTCATGGGAAATGAAGAAAAAAATGAATTGATGCTATACAGAAAAGAATGCTAGGACTTGCAGTCCAACATGTAGTAATGCTCCATAAAAAGACATCCTGGGAAATGTTGTTCATAATGTAGTGATACTGGAAAGAATGGAATCCGAAAAATGAAGTCGCTATAAAGTGATACTATAGAGAAAGGCACCTGAGAAATGAAGTCCATGTGTAGTGGTGTTGTAAAGAAAGGCATCCTGGGAAACAAAATCCTACATTCAGTGATGCTAAAGAGAAAGACATTCTGGGAAATGACGTCCAACACCTAGGTAGAAGAGATGAAAATGCATCCGAGGAAAGAACCTGAAAGGCATGATCAAGAAAGTAGTATTTAATAGAAGACCATGATAGAAAAAGGCATCCTGGGAAATGGAGTCTGAAACATGAATGCTATAACAAGAGAACAGGAAGTTTCCTTCTGACCCAAGAGACATGAATGGAAATGAATTTTATAGCACAATTCTAATATACTGAAAAGTAATCCTGGGAAATGGAGTCAAATCTATGCTGATGGTGTCAACAAAGGCATCCTGGCAAAAGACCAACCTGAGATGCATGATAAGAAATGCACTTTGTAGCACACTACCAATGTAGAGAAAGGAATGCTGGGAAATGAAGTACAACACATAATGATGGTCTAGAGGGGAGACAGAAAGTGTTGAATCAACTAAAGAGCTATGACAGGAATTGTACTTTGCAGTGCAATCAATGTTGAGAACAATGAATCCCGGGATATGGGTACAGAGTGAAGACAGACCTAACCCTAACCCTAACATAAACAAAACCTAAACCTATCCTTAGCCCTAACACGAACCCTAACACTAAACCTAACCTAACACTAACACTAACCTAACACTAACCATAACATAACCTTAACTTTAACACTAACCCTAAACTAAACCTAAACCCAATCTAGCACTAACCATAACCTAACACTAACGAAATTCTAATTATAACCTAGCCCTAACCCTAACCCTAACCCTAACCTAACCCTAACCCTAACCCTAACCTAACCCTAACCCTAACCTAACACTAACACTAACCTAACTCTAAATATAAGCTAACCCTAACCCTAACCTTAACCTTAAACCTGGGAAATGAGGTCCATATGTAAAGATGCTATAGAAAAAGGATTCCTGGAAAAGGATTTCCAGAATCTACTTGTTATGCCCAGATTGGGACCCCAAAGATAACCACCACAGACCTTAGGTACAGAATGCAACAACATGGTTTATTTCTGTTTGTTTACAAGCCATGGGCAGGGAAGCTCGATCCAAAGCACTCACTCGTAGTTGTGAGGCCAGGAGAAACTTATTTTCTTTGTGTGGCTAGCTTTTTAAAGGCAAAATCCACAAGCCCTTCAGGGGAGTTGGGGGAGTTTTGCACGGGTGCAACTCGGATTGGTTTATTTTTTTCTCTGTTCTCTTTTAATTGGGTGAGGGTATGTAACCTTTGAAATTATTGGTTGGTGGTTACAATTTATTTCTTTGGGGGCAGTCCAGCACAAGTCCCAGGTTTTGTCCTTGAGCCACCATGGGGGCTGGCTGGCCAAGCACGTACTGCACATAACTCTAAGTTGGTGAGGGGCCCCAGAAAGTAAACATCTGGCTGAACTTTGAGCAGTCAGAGTGCGTGCAGAAAGGGAGCTACTGCAAGGACTATGTCTTTTGTTCAAGGCCCTCCCAGAAACTGCATGCTCAAGTCTCAGGAAACTGAAATTGAGGCCTTATCTCTGAGAGAAGACTGAGCAGCCTGTTATGGCATCTGCTTGGTCCTTTCATACTGATGCTGCAGAGAAAGGCATCCTGGGAAATGGAGTTCAAAACGTGCTGATGCCATAGAGAAAGGCATCCAGGAAATCGAGTCCAACACCTAGTGAAGCAGTAAAGAATGGGATTCTAGGAAATGTCCTGAGAGCCATGATGGGAAAGTACTTGGAGTACACTAACAAGACACAGAAAGGCATCTTGGGAAGTGGAGTCCAAAGTATACTGATCCTATAAAGAGGAAACAGGAAGTTTCCTTGTGTCCCAAGGGGTATGATAGGGAAATGTAGTTTGGAATAAATGGACAATACAGGGAAAAGCCTCCTGGGAAATGAAGTCCAACACTTAGTGATGCCTAAAGGAAAGGCATCCTAGAATAAAAGCAGACAGGCATGATGGGAAATGTAGTTTGAAATGGATGACCAACACAGGGAAAGGCATCTTGGGAAATGGAGTCCAAAGCATACTCATGGTATAAAGAGGGAACAGGAAGTTTCTTTCTGACCCAAAAGCAGAGGACACAAGACACCGGATGAGGGTCAGAGACACATGATGTGGTCAAAGGGCAACCCAAATATCTAACCACTAAACCTAACCCTAACCAAGAAACATAACCTAACCTTATCCACTAACCCTAACCCTCACCCTACCCCTAATTACAAAGTTCACGTTCCATAAACCTAGAAACCTGTAATACTTAACCCTAATCGAAACCCCTGACTCTGACCCTAAAAACCCATAACCCTTAAACCTAACCCTAAGACTAAGTATAACCCTAACACTAACCCTAACCCCTAATGTAACCAATGACTCTAACGCTAAGCATTAACCATAACCACTAACCCCAATCCTAACCCTAACCCATACCCTAACCCTGACAAGTCCAAAAATTCGTGATGGAATAGAGAAAGGCATCCTGGGAAATGAAGTCTAAAACATAGTCACATAATACAGAAAGGCAAGCTGGGAAATAAAGTCTAAAACACACATGCAATAATGAAAGGCATCCTGTGAAATGACCCCAGTAGCATGACGGGAAATGTAGTTTTCATAGACGAGCAATGTGGAGAAAGGCATGCTGGGAAATGAAGTCTCACCCAAACAGATGCTCTAAAGAGGAAACAGGAAGTTTTATCACATGTCCAGAGCTATGATGGGAAATGTAGTTTCTATGACAATGCCGATGTAGAGAGAAAGGCATCCTGGGAGATAAAGTAAAGAATGTAGAAACAATTAACCCACAAAGTAACCCTAACTGCAACGCTAACCCAAAGCCTGACACCATTCAATCTAACCAGTAACCCTAACCAAAAACGCCACCTACTTAAATCCTAACACAACTGATAAGCCTATACCGAACTAACCCAAACCCAAAACCTAACCCTAACATGAACACTAACAACGTTAACCGAACCCTGACAAAACTAAACATAACCACACAACCGAACACTAACCCTAACCGCGAAACCCCTAATTCTAAAGAAATTCCCTGACACTTAAACCTACTCATAAATATAACCACAAACTCTATCCTTAACCTGTAACCCTAACTCTGATACCCATAAATCTAACCATTAATGCCAACCAAACCCGAAGCCTGAACCTACCCTATCCCTAATCGCAAACCTAAACTAACACTAACCAAAAACCTAACCCTAAACCAAACCTAACCCTGACCCTAACCCTAAAGTAATCCTAACCTAACCCTAACCGTAACAATAATCTTGTAATAACCTAACCCTAACCGTAACCCTAACCCTAACCCAAACCCTAACCCTAAACCAAACCTAACACTGACCTAACCCTAAAGTAACCCTAACCTAACCTAACCCTAACGGTAACAATAACCTTATGATAACCTAACCCTAACCCTAACTGTAACCCTAACCTGAGCACTACAGAGAAAAGCATCCTGGGACATGGAGTCCAAAGCATACTGATGGTATAGAGAAGAAACAGGAAGTTCCTTTGAACCAAGAGGCATGATGGGAAATGTAGTTTGGAATACATTAACAATAGAGAGAATGGCATACAGGGAAATGTAGGTCAACACACACAGTGATGCTATAAGAAAATACATCATGGAAAATGACCTGAGAGGAATAATGGAAAATGTAGTTAATAATAGATGGACAAGACACAGAAAGGAATCCTGGGAAATGGAGTCCAAAGCATACTGATGCTACAAAGAGGAAACAGAAAGTTTCTTTCTGACCCAAAAAAGGAGGACACAGGACACCTGATGAGACCTGATGAGGGCCAGAGACACATGATGAAGGCAAAGAACTGCCTTAAGACCAACCAATAGAAATAACCACTAACTCTAATCCTAACATTAATCCTAAACATAACCACTATCCCTAACCATAACCACTAACCCTAACATAATCCTAACAAAAAACTCCCCATACCATAACCCTAAAAAATGAAAACTATAACCCTAACACCAAACCCTAACCATTAAACCTAACAAGAACACACTGACATTAACACTAACGCTCAGACTCTGACACCTGACCCTAACCCTAATCATGAACCCTAATCCTAACCATAAACTCCCATTACCCTAACCCTAACTCTTAAAAATATGCTATCCTAAGCCCCTGACCCTGACACCCTGACCCTAACCCTAACCCTAACCCTAACCCTAAACTAACCTTAACCCTTAACTCCTTGACCTTAACCCTA
This sequence comes from Peromyscus eremicus, assembly GCF_949786415.1. Taxonomy (NCBI): domain Eukaryota; kingdom Metazoa; phylum Chordata; class Mammalia; order Rodentia; family Cricetidae; genus Peromyscus; species Peromyscus eremicus. Next base: position 804,475 of record NW_026734288.1, read on the forward strand.
ACTCTAAACCTAAACTAACTCTAACCTAACCTAACTCCAACCTTAACCCTAACCATGATTAACACTAAGGTTAACCTCCTGAGCCTGACCCACTGAGCCTGACCCCCTGACCCCAACCCTCACACCACTGAGGGCACCACAACCCTGCAGAAGGTCAAGTCCACCTGCTGAGGCCCTACACATGCTGAGGGCCCTGGACGCATGCTGAAGAAAAGGGGAAACTCCTGGGGATACAGGACACCTGGGAAATGGAGTCCAAATGTCATGGTGCTGTGGAGAAAGGCATCCTGGGAAATGAAGTGCAAATGTACTGACACCTACAGGGAAAGGTATTCTGGGAAATGAAGTCCAGATTGTGGTGATGCTGTAGAAAAAGGATTCCTGGGAAAAAGATGTCTATAGGTTATGATGCTATAGAGAAAGGCATCTTGGGAAATGAAATATAGAATGTAGTGATGAATTAAAAAAAAACATTTTGGGAAATGAAGTCCATAATATAGTGATGCTATGGAGAAAAGCATCCTGGGAAATAGAGTTAAAAGCATATTTATGTTATAAATTTGAAATAGTAAGTTTCCTTCTGACACAAAAGGCATGACGGGAAATGTAGTTCGAAATAGAAAAACAATACAGGGAAAATACAAAGAAATGGAGACCAAGACAGTGATACTACAAGAAAATCATCATACAAGAATGATGGGAAATGTAGTTTCTAGTAGAAATCCAATACACAGAAAGACATCCTGGGAAATGACGTCCAAACTGTAGTGATGCTCTGGAGAAAGGGATCCTGGGAAATGAAGTTCAAAATGTGGTGAGGCTATAAAGAAAGGGATCCTGGGAAATGAAGTCCATAATAGAATGATGGTACGGAAAAATTCATCCTGGGAAACTCTAACCCTAACCCTAACCAAGAGGGCAAAGGACACCCCAAAATCTAACCACTAATTATAACACTAACCATAACCGCTCACCCTAAACTAACCCCCTAATGCTAACCCTAAACCTAAAACTAAGCCTAACCCTGAGACACCTCCTGAGGGCAAAGGAAGGCCCTAAATCAAACCACTAAATTTAACCCTAACCCTAACTCAAAAAATCCCTGAAATCTAACCCTAAATCTAAACAATAACCCTAAATCTAATGACTAATCCTAAATATAAACACTAATCATAAATCTAACCACTAACCGTAACTCTAAATCTAACCCAAAATCTAACCACAAACCCTAACCCTAATCTTAACCCTAACCCTAACTCACTAACCCCAAATCTAACCACTAACCATAAATCTAATGACTATCCAAAATCTAACCACTAACCATAAATCTAACCACTAATCCTAATCACTAACTCTAAATCTAACCCTAACCCTAACCATTAACTCTAAATCTAACCCTAACCCTAAACACAAACTCCCCGTACCTAATCTTAAAAACCTGTAACCTTTAACCCTAACCAGAAACCACTCACCGTAACCCCTCACACTAACAATAACCCTAACCAATAACCTTAACCTAACAGCCTAACCCTAAACCCCTGACCCTAATCCAAAAAAACAATAACCCTTAATCATAATCTTAAACCTAACCCCCTACCCTAACCCTAACCCTAAAACACATAACCATAACACTAACCATTAACATTAACCCTAATCCTAACCTAACTATAACCTTAAAACTAAGGCTAAACCCCTGACCTTGAAACACTGACCCTGACCCCCAGACCCTGACCCCCACCCTCACACTGCTGAGGCACCACAAACCTGCAGAAGGTCAGGTCACCTGCTGAGGCCCTACACATGCTGAGGGCCCTGGACACCTGCGGAAGAAAAGGGGAAACTCTGGGGAATACAGGAAACCTGGGAAATGGAGTCCAATATGTCATGGTGCTGTGGAGAAAGGCTGCCTGGGAAATGAAGTCCATCACAGTAATGCTATGGAGAAAAGCATACTGGGAAATGAAGACCAGAATGTAGTGATGCTCTAGAGAAAGGCATCCTGAGAAATGATGTCTGAAATGTAGTGATGTTCCAGAGAAAGGCATCCTGGGAAATGAAGTCCAGAATGCAATGATGTAGAATAGGCATCCTGGAAAGTGAAGTGCAGAATGTACTCATGCTCTAGCGAAAGGCATCCTGCAAAATGGATTCCAGGATGTAGAGATGCCCTAACATACGACATCCTCGGACATGAAGTCCTTACATAGTGATGTCGTTGAGAATGGCATCCTGGGAAATGAAGTACAATATGTAGTGATGTTGTAGAGAAAAGCATCCTGGGAAATGGAATCCAGAATGTACTCATGTGTAGAGAAAGGCATCCTGAAAAATGAAGTCTGGAATGTACTGATGCCATACACGAAGGCATCCTGGGAAACGGAGTCCACAATGTAATGATGCGCTCGAGAAGGCATCCTGGGAAGTGAAGTCTGAAACGTAGTGATGCTCTAGAGAAAAGTATCTTGGGAAGTTAAGTCTGAAATGTAGTTATACGGTAAAGAAAGGCATCCTGGGAAATGACATCCATATGTAGTAATTCTATAGAGAAAGGCATCCTGGAAAATAGAGTCGATATGTTATGATGCTATAGAGAAAGGCATCCTGGGAAATGAAGTCCAGAATATACTGATGCTGTAGAGAAAAACATCCTGGGAAATGATGTCCAGAATGTACAGATACTGTAGAGAAAGGCATCTTGGGCAAAGAAGCCCAGAAGGTCAAGTGGCTCTAGAGAAAGTTGTGCTGGGAATTGAAGTCCAGAATGTAATGATGCTATAAAGAAAGGGATCCTGGGAAATGAAGTCCCTCATATAGTGATGCTGTAGAGTAAGGCATCCTAATAAAGAAAGTAAAAAATGTACTGAAGCTATAGAGAAAGGCATCCTGGGAAATAACGTCCAAATGTCCTGATGCTCTAGATAAAGGTGTCTTGGGAAATGAAGTCCAGAATGGAGTGATGCTGTAGAGAAAGGCATCTTGGGAAATGGAGTCTAGAATGTGATGATGCTGTGAAGAAAGGCATCCTGGGGAATGGTATTCTTATGTAGTAATGCTGTAGACAACAGCATCCTGAAAAAGGGAATCCAGAATGTAATGATGTTGTAGAGAAAGGCATCTTGGGAAATGACATCCAACATGTACTGATGTTATAAAGAAAAGCATCCTGGGAAATGGAGTTCAACACACAGTGATGTTATAAGGAAAAGAAACCTAGGAAATCATCCAAGTCACATGATGGGAAATGTACTTTTAATAAATGACCAATATACAGAAAGGCAACCTGGGAAATGAAGTCCAAAAACAAGAGACACCTAACCCTAAACTAACCAGCACCCTAACCATAACCTTCTGACCCTGACTCCCTGATCATGATCCCCACCCTCACACTGCTGAGAGCACAACAAAACTGCAAAAGGTCAGGGCCACATGGAGAGGTCAGTGGACACCTGATAAATAAAGAGGGATACACCTGAGGACACAGGATACATGGGAAATGGAGTCCAAAATGTCATGGTGCTGTGGAGAACGGCATTCTGGAAAATGAAGTCTTAAATGTCATGGTGGTATAGAAAAAAGCATCTTGGGAAACGAAGTCCAAACCTAGTGATGCTTTAGAGAAAGTCATTGTGGGAAATGACGTACAGAATGTAGTGATGTGGTAAAAAAAAAAAAAAAAAAGCATCCTGGGAATTGAAGTTCAGAATGTTGGGATGCTCTAGAGAAAGGCATCCTGGGAAATGAAGTAAATAATGTACTGATGCTCTAGGGAAAGACATCCTGTGAAATAAAATGCAAATGTACTGATGCTAAAAAAGGCATCCTGGAAAATGAACTCTAGAATGTACTGATGATGTAGAGAAAGGCATCCTGGGAAATGAAGTCCACAATGTAGTGATGCTGTAGAGAAAGGCATCCTGGGAAATGAAGTCCTTATGTAGTGATTTGCTGTGGGATGGTCTGTATGTCAAATTGCCCTGATTGGTCAATAAATAAAACACTGATTAGCCAGTGGCTAGGCAGGAAGTATAGGCAGGACTAACAGAGAGGAGAAAAGTAACAACAGGAAGGTGGAGGGAGACACTGCCAGCTGCCGCCATGACAAGCAGCATGTGAAGATGCTGGTAAGCCACGAGCCACGTGGCAAGGTATAGATTTATGGAAATGGATTAATTTAAGCTGTAAGAACAGTTAGCAAGAAGTCCAGCATGGCCATACAGTTTGTAACCAATATAAGTCTCTGTGTTTACTTAGTTGGGTCTGTGCGGCTGTGGGACTGGTGCGTGACAGAGATTTGTCCTGACTGTGGGCAAGGCATAAAAACTCTAGCTACAGTGATTTGTTCAGGAAGGCATCCTGGGAAATAGTGTCTGACATGTAGTGATGCTGTAGAGAAAGACATCCTGGGATATGGGGTCCAGAATGTACTGATGTTGTAGAAAGTCATCCTGGGAAACGAAGACCGGAATGTATTGTCACTATAGAGAGAGGCATCCTGGGAAATGGAGTCCAGAATGCAATGATGCTCTCCAGAAAGGCATTCTGGAAATGAAGACCAGAATGCACAGATGCTCTAGAGAACGGCATCCTGGGAAATGAAGTCCCACAAGTAGTGATGCTATAGATAAAGGCATCCTGGGAAATAAAGTACAAGTGTATGAATGCTATAGAGAAAGGCATCTTAGGAAATGGAGACCAGAATGTACAGATGCTGTAGAGAAAGGCATCCTGTGAAATGAAGTCCAACATATATTGAGCTGTAGAAAACACCATCCTGGGAAATGGAGTCCAGAATGTATGGATGTTATAGAGAAAGTGATCCTTTAAAATGAAGTTCAGACTGTATTGATGCTGTAGAGAAAGGAATCCTAGGAAATGAAGTCTAGAATGTACAGATGCTGTAGAGAAAGCCATCCTGGGAAGTGAAGTCCGGAATGTTGTGATGCTCTCAAGAATGGCATCCTTGTGTATCAAGTTCAGAATGTGCTGATGTTATAGTGGAAGGTATCCTGGGAAATAAAGCCCAAATGTACTGATGCTAAAAAGAAGGCATTCTGGAAAATGGAGTCCAGAATGTACTTATGCTGTAGAGAAAGTCATACTGGGAAATGAAGTCCCACATGTAGTGATGCTGTAGAGAAAGACATCCTGGGAAATAAATTCGTAATATACTGATGCTGCAGAGTAAGGCATCATGAAAAATGAAGTCCTGAATGTATTGATGCTACAGAGAAAGTCATCCTGGGAAATGGAGTCCAGAATGTAATGATGCTCTAGAGAAAGTCATCCTCAGAAATGAACTCTGAAATGTAGTGATTCTCTAGAGACAGGCATCTTAGGAAATGAAGCCCAGAATGTAATAATCCTGTAGCGAAAGGGATCCTGGGAAATGAAGTCCCACCAGTAGTGATGCTGTAGAAATAGTCATCTTAGGAAATGAAGTCCAAATGTACTGATGCTATAAAGAAGGCATCCTGGGAAATTAAGTCCAGATTCGACTCATCCTATAGCAAAAGGCATCCTAGGAAATGGAGTCCAGAATTTAGGGATGGTGGAGAGAATGGCATCCTGGAAAATGAAGTCCAGAATGCAATGATGCTGTAGAGAAAGGCATCCTGAGAAATAAATTCATAATATATTGATGCTGTAGTGAAAGGCATCCTGGGAAATGATGTCCAACATGTAGTGATGCTGTACAGAAAGGCATCCTGCGTAATGAAGTCCAGAATGTAGAGATGCTCTAGAGAAAGGCATCCTGGGAAATAAAGTACAAAACATCATGGTGCTACTGAGAAAGGCATCCTGGGTTATGAAGTCCATATATAATGACACTATACAAAAGGGTATCCTGAAAATGAAGTACAGAATGTCATGATGCTGTAGAGAAAGGCATTTGGGAAACGAAGTGGATATCTATTCATCCTATGTGAGTTCCAGAGATGAAAGCCAGGTAATCACTTGGTTGCCAGTTACCTCAATGGCACTTATTTGTGTTTTGAAATTATTAATGTATGTGCCAGCATGTGAGTGTCCATATGCCACACTGGAAGTGTAGAAACAAGAGAAAGATTTGTAGGAATGATATGGGTTCCTAGAGTATGAACTCAGGACACCAGGCTTAGCAGCAACCACTTTACTCACAGAAACTACTCTCTGACATTCATTTGTTGTTTGGAGAAAGTGTTATGAAAAAATGTTTGGTCCAAAGAATAAACTAACTCATTCAACATGCAGTAAAAAGACAAAAAGAGATATCAGTATATAGGTTTTATTCACAAATAGTATTTATTACTCAATGTCTCCTATTTTCCATTATCTTTAAAAGAAAATGTTTTCAATCAGAAAAAAACCAATATTTTACTGTTTTAATATTTCAGCTAATCTTTTTCAGCATCAATGAGACATCTCTATTAGAAATGTCTGTGTTGCACAAGGCTGTGACCTCATCTCGATCACCATATGAAGACAGACAAAAGTAGACCCCACAAAATTGTCTTTTATTCTTCACATTTCTGTCGTGGCCTAAAAACCCATAGTGACATTACACACACACACACACACACACACACACACACACACACACACACCAGATTTGTTTTAAGTAAATGTCATTGCTATTACATTATCTGGTACCTCTATAATACCCCTTAAAAAGCAATACTTCAAGATATTATGACAACTGGGTAACTGTTGAGGACATGAAGATGCACAGAACTTCAAATAATATATACATATGCATAGTGTATCAAGTTCCATTATAAAATTTCAGTTGATTACTGATAAACTTAAATTATTAAATGTCTTCCAGATAGATGAAAATGTTTCCTTGCATACACACATAAGTATTTAATGTTTTTATAATTTCTATTAAGTATTCTAACATTAACATTGCTAAAATATTTTGAGAAAATTACAATTATTGGAAGTAAATCACCTACCCCTTGACTTGTACTCAGGATACTGACACATGAAGTTCATGAATTCATATAATATCCATGACTAATAACTGACATTCAAGATATTCTCTCACATTCATTTTTTGATCTGAGAAAATGCTATGACAAATGTTTGGTCATCAGAATAAATGAAATAATTTCACGTGCAATTAAACGAAAAACAAAAGATATAGCAATATATCATTTTCACTTGCAAATAGGATTTATCATTCAATTTCTCCTATTTTGCTTTATCTTTCAATGAAAATATGTTTACAATCTGAAAAGACAGCATTTTATTAATTAAATAATACAAATAATCTTATTTTAGCATCAATGAGACATCTGTTTTGGAACTGCCTTTCTTGTGCAAGGCTGTGAAGTTATCTTGATCACCATATGAAGTTGGACAAAAGTAGACCTCACAAAGTAAATCTCACTGCTATTGCATTATAATTCCCTTAGAAGACAATACTTAGGAATGAAGTGCCAAATGCATAACAGATTAGGACATGGAGATGCATGGGATAGAAGAAAATGTTTCTTTGGATACATACATGAAGTATTTAATGATTTTTTATATTATTTATTAAGTACTTTAAAATTAACACCATTAAAATGTGCTTGTAAGTAAATTGGTTGCAACACCTCCGGGTTTGGTCCCAGACTTTGGCACCAAAACGTGAGATTTACAACTCTGAGGAAAGGTGTCCTGAGTACCTGGGAGTCAGAAAACACTTTGAGCAGCTTAGGACAACTCTGTCAGCTGGAACTGCAAAGAGACAGTTCAGCCCTGGAGGGCGAGGTAGCCTGGACACCTCAAGCTGGTCAGAACAGTATTTCTGTCCTGAAGGTGTCCTAGACACCTGGAGCTGTTTATCCCATCTCTGATGGCTGTAACTGCTAAGAGACAATTCAGTCCTAGAGGGCAAGGTATCCCAGACACATCAAGCCTCTTAAAATAACTCTGGCCTGAAAGGTGTCATGGACACCTTGGGCTGATTAGCCCAACCCTGGAGGGAAGATTTTCTGACTTCTCAGGAAAGACAGGCCTGGAAGTGCTTCAGCAGGGAAGGGTATCCTGACTCTTTGGTAGAGTCAGGCTACACCTGGTGTGATGGCTGATGGTCTCCCTGCAGGATACAGCAATCCTGATCCTCTCCTGAATAGCCTGTACAGCTGAGCTTTGCTCAGCTCCCACTTAAGAAGGCTTCCTAGCAAATCCCTGCTTCTCTGCCTAATGAAATTACAAAAATGTAGCAATCTCCTCTGGCTCAGGAGAAAAGTGATACTTTTCAGCTCTTTTGCTCTGTCTACTCAGAAAGGATCTTCTGTTCAGCTCACCCTTGCTCAATCCACTATGAGACATCTCAGCAAGGTTCTTTTGTTCAGTTCTCCCTTGCACAATCCACTATGAGATGTCTCAGCAAGGTTTTTCTGTTCAGATCCCCCCTGCTCAATCCAACTTGAGACATCTCATCAAGGTTCTTCTGTGCACCAGGGAATAAAAGTCTTCACACACAAAAAACTTTGAGAAAGAGATTAATTTGGGAAGGAGTCAGGATAGTAGTTGCTTCTACCAGGGTGGAGAGAACAACTCACATTTGACCAGGCAGGGCAGTTTATATAGGATGTTTTGGGGATGGAGTCATTCAATCAGTTTTTTGTTTTTGTTTTTGTTTTTTTTTTTTTGGTTTTTCGAGACAGGGTTTCTCTGTGTAGCTTTGCACCTTTCCTGGGACTCACTTGGTATCCGAGGCTGGCCTCGAATTCACAGAGATCCACCTGGCTCTGCCTCCCGAGTGCTGGGATTAAAGGCATGCGCCACCACCTCAATCAGTTTTTTTTTTCTGATTAGCAATTGGCCAGTTTTGTGGGCTAAGGACAGAAATGGTCCCGATTACAGGGACAAATTGTTTTTATTTCACTGGCCTTTCTTGGATTTTTCACACTACCTTTAAGCCCAGAGCTCATTTCTTTCACTAACTCTAGGGACCAAGAGTGTTATTTTGGCACCAATTTCAGAGTCAGGGTAAGTTTCCTTGTTTCATTTCTCTGGCTAGGTCCAAAATTCAATTTGTGTTTCTTTCCCTGGTCCTGAGCCCTAGAGACAGGATTTTACTATCCTGCTCTGTGATTGGTTGGTTTCACAAGTCAGTTGGCCAGGAGCAGAGATGGCACTGATTTGAGCCAAACTGTTTTTATTTTTTTCAATTGCATTTATCTGAGTCATCTTTTTCTAGTTCAGGGCTCCCGGGTCATTGTGCGTTTCTTTAACCACCCCCTTTTCCCTACACTTTTGACAAAACAACAATCAATGAAAGTACATCATATACCCTTAGACTTGTGCTCAGGAAACTGACACATAAGGATCATGAATTCTAATGTATCCATGACTAATTACTGACATTCAAACCAAGCTGGATAACAAACAATATTTCAAGGAAATTTGTGAAAAAAAATGTTAAAAACAAAATCAAGAGCAAAATTCCACCACTTTTTCACAAACACCCTTACTTGAAAAGTGTGATCACATACTGCCTGAGACTTAAATAAAAATCAAACACTTAGATGATCGCCATCTCATTCTAATACATTGCAGCAGACAAATACCTCCTACTACATGAAAGTCAAAAAAGATGAACAAAAACCACAGAAGAAATCAAAGAACCACAAAATAAACTTTACTAATTGAATTTGTCACACATATAGCACCCTTCAATATCTATCTCTCAATGTTGCAAAATAGAAGCCACAATGTAGTCTTCACATCAGTCTTTAGTGAACTTGGTTAATAACTTACTTACTTCAAAGCTACAAGGAAAAAGACTTAAAACAAGGGTTTTTTTTCCTTGAAATTGAAAACAATTGTGATGTCTAAAGTCTTACATAAAGTTTACATAAGTAGGGTATGGTGATATTTTATTTGTATTAAAATGTTATTTGTATGTTAATAAATAACGTTGCCTGGGGGACAGAGCTATTAGCAAGCCATAGGAAAGCAGGGCAGTGGTGGCATATGCTTGTAATCCCAGCACTTGGTAGGCAGAGCTGGGTAAGTCTCTGTGTGTTCAGGGATACTGCCACTATTGGATACACATGCCTTTAATCTTAATACCAATCATAGAAAACCTGGAGGCCTATACAGACAGGCCGTGACAAGGTGGTCATGTGGTTGGGTTTACAACCAATGAGAAGGCAGAACAGGAACTCTATATAAAGATTTTAACACAGGGGTAGCCCTGGTTCGGAGAGGTAGGACCACTGCAGGAGGAAGGGTAAGGTTTTAGCTCTTAGCTCTGACCTCTTGGCTTTCTTCTTTGCATTGGTTCTGTGTTTCTTATTTAATAAGAAGGTTGGTTACCTCTACAGTGGGGTTTCTTATGTGTGAGTACCTACATATTTCCTGGTATCAAGATAATATAAAGAGCTTTAAAATGTTGACAGGGTCCGGGCGGTGGTGGCACATGCCTTTAATCCCAGCACTTGGGAGGCAGCAGCAGGTGGATCTCTATGAGTTCATGGTCAGCCTGGTCTACAAAGTGAGGTCCAGAAAAGGCAAAAAACTACACAGAAAAACCCTGTCTCGAAAAATGGAAAAAAAAAAAAGGAATACTGATTAAAATGTTGACAGGGATAGAGAAATGGCCAACCCTTTAATACAAGTTCATTTCCTGGACCAAAATCTGGTTTTCAATTACTTGGAGTAATTCCTGCTATAAGAAGTGCCAAGGGCTTAACCTTCTTGGGAACTAGAATGCACATACATATACCTACAGAAATATATACAGATATTGCTTAATTAAAACAAAAAACAAATATTAAAACTAACTTTCAATCATAAATGTTTTTCTATTATAATTCTGGTACCATGAGTTTTGAGGCATCTAAATGATTACAGAGTTTTTCTCTATCATGAATTGGTCCATGTTTCAGAAAGAAAGCATAGAGACTCTAAGTTAGAGAAATAAATCATTTTCAGTCTACGATATGATTTGGGAAGTTTTAAGAAATGGTACCCTGCTGTAAGAAATCTGTCACTGGGGATTGGCCTGAGAGTTTCTATCTGCATACCATTTCTACTTTACATTCTTCTTCATGCTGCAGGACAAGAATGTGAATTCTTAGCCTCTTGCTTTAACTGCCATGTCTGTCACTTGTTCCATGCCACTTTTACAGGGTTCATGTATTACTCTGGAAGCAAGGGCTAAATTAAACACTTTTCTAAGTTCACTTAGATATGATCCATTATCAAAGCAACAGAAAAGCAATGATACACATCTATGAAATTTTATACCAGAATTTATTATTTCATGTATTTGAAGAGTTGTATAAAATTTAAAAGGGTTACCTTATCATTTAAATTTATAGGCCTTTTATCCATATTAGTTGACAGGTGTAAACAAAATAAAGAGATATTATAATGCTTGAAATGATTATTGACACATTTTAGTTTTTTTCCCAAAATAATTAATCATGTGTAATTGAATGTAAGTATGTTGGCTAAAGATCATACCAATTTATATATATTCAGATTTCCTTTGGTATGTTTTTTTTTTCAGATCTTCAAAGTCTAATGTTAAATTCTAAGGCTTTAAAATACCAATTACACACTAAAAGTTTTATACTTACAGGGTTGCTGTGTTTTCACTAGGCATTACCACATTGATAATATTCAAAATGTTTCTCTCTGGTATGTGTTTTTATATACTTGAAGATGACATAGGGTGTGCAAAGGCTGTACCACACTGCTTAAATTCATAGGGTTTCTCTCAAATATGTGTTCTTCCATGAAACTGAAGAGCAGTGTGATGAGAAAAGGCTTTACCACACTGATTACAATTGTATGGTTTCACTCAAGTATTTGTTCTTTCATGCCTTTGAAGATGTCTGTGATAAGCAAAAGCTTTACAACACTGATTACATACACAGGGTTTCTCTCCAGTATGTGTTCTTTCACGCCCTTGAAGATAACTATGATGAGCAAAGGCTTTACAACACTGATTACATTCATAGGGTTTCTCTCCAGTGTTCTTTCATGGAACTGAAGAGTACTGTGACAATCAAAAGCTTTACCACACTGATGACATCCATAGGGTTTGACTCCAGTATGTGTTCTTTTTATGCCTTTGAAGAGCACCATTTTGTGCAAAGGCTTTCCCACACTGATTAAATTCATAGGGTTTTTCTCCAGTATGTGTTCTTTCATGCAATTGAAGAGTACTGTGATTACCAAAAGCTTTACCACACTGATGACATTCATAAGGTTTTTCTCCAGTATGTGTTCTTTTATGCCTTTGAAGAGCACCATTTTGTGCAAAGGCTTTCCCACACTGATTACATTCATAGGGTTTCTCTCTAATATGTGTTTTTTCATGAACTTGAAGATAACTATGACAAGCAAAGGCTTTCCCACAATGATTACATTCATAGGGTTTCTCTTCAGTATGTGTTCTTTCATGCAATTTAAGAGTACTGTGATGAACAAAAGCTTTACCACACTGATTACATTCATAGGGTTACTCTCTAGTATGTGTTCTTTCATGCCTTTGAAGATCACTATGATGAGCAAAAGCTTTATCACACTGATGACATTCATAGGGTTTGACTCCAATATGTGTTCTTTTATGCACTTGAAGAGCACCATTTTGTGCAAAGGCTTTCCCGCAGTGATTACGTTCATAGGGTTTCTCTCCAGTATGTGTTCTTTCATGTACTTGAAGGTGCATAGGCTTTCCCACAGTGATTACATTCATAGGGTTTCTCTCCAGTATGTGTTCTTTCATGTACTTGAAGGTGACTGTAATAAGCAAAAGTTTTACCACACTGATTACATTCATAGGGTTTCTCTCCAGTATGTGTTCTTTTATGTACTTGAAGATGAGTAGCGTGTGCAAAGGCTTTACCATATTGATTATATTCATAGCGTTGGTCCTCAGTATGTGTTTTTTATACCTTGGAGGATGACTGTGATGCACAAAGGCTTGCCCACACTGAGTGTGTTCAGATGATTTCTCTGTAGTATGACTTCTTTCATGCCTGCAAGGATAATTAAAACATTTAATAACTTTGCCACATTCATTACATTGTTGAGTCTTTATATCTGCATGAATTAATTTTACAATCTTGTGTGAATATAAAGAGTTATGTTATCTCGCCGGGCGGTGGTGGCGCACGCCTTTAATCTCAGCACTTGGGAGGCAGAGCCAGGCAGATCTCTGTGAGTTCGAGGCCAGCCTGGGCTACCAAGTGAGTCCCAGGAAAGGCGCAAAGCTACACAGAGAAACCCTGTCTCGAAAAAAAAAAGAGTTATGTTATCTTTAGTTTTTAACATGTTGTGTACATTCATGTTGTTCCCTGCATTAAGGATGGCTTTGCATATTCGAACATGCCTGTCATAGTAAAAGTCTTTACTACCTGGCTCATATTTATGGCATCATTTTTCTCTGAGATTTTCCAAATATTTGAAGAGAAATGGGAGAATTCAGACATTTACATCACATACTCTATTGATAAACTTTCCTATACTATGATTAATGCTACATTTTCAAAGTGAACCAGAACAAACAGAAGCATTTACCCAGGCCTAGTACTCATAGGTCTTTTCTGTAATGTGTTGTTGACTTAATCCAAATTAAGCTGGAAAACCAATAGTTTGTAAATTTAAATGTTATTCAACAAGTTTGCTCAACATAGAGGTACTACATGTTTTGTAATTGTTCTGAGATTGAGAGATGTACATTACTTCTTTTCATATATTTATGTTCATATGGCTGGGATCCAAAGTGACATATGATATAACTATTAAAGAAAGAATAACAACAAGAAGGTTTCCACATTTTATTTACTGTTGGACTTTCTTTTTCCCATCAACATGTAGTATAGGGATTACTATTTCTCTACACCATCCCCCACTTTAATTCTTGACTCTAACCACCTATCTAATTAAATTAGCAATGACAGAATAACTTTTGAGTAACAATGCTTTTACTATGGATTATTTGCTTATCAAAAGGCTGTGTACATATTCTTATCATACATTCAGTGAGTATGCCTTTTGTAATTTGAATAGTATAAAACTAAAAAGATTGTTATTTGTATAGCATAGCTCTGATGAAGCTATTATTCAAATGATGATTTCTGTTAAGGCATTGATTCCTTGTCTTCCTTCTTAAAAGAATGACTTGCAAACACAATTCACTTACCTGCCATTGAGGTATGTGTGTTTATTAGCATGTAATGATCATCAACGCATTTTGAGCTGTGTTTATTTACAATGTTTCATTTGTTTAACACTTCCAAATAAGTTAAATATGTCAAGAGGCCCATTTGTATCAGCTTGCACAAGAAAATTTCCTTCCATGTTTTCGAGAACTTTGACAATGTTCTTCAACTTCAAGATCTTCCCAGTTGTAGCCTAAAATATCAAACAAGGAAATGTATGAAATATTACAGGAAACTGAAAAATTTACATTACTATCTTCAGTGATCTTTAGAACCAAGCCTGTTTTATTCACCTCATTCTGCCTCATTCTCAGTCAGATTTACAGAAGAGCATCGATAACCAAGAAACTGTTGTCCCCTTATTTAAAATGTGAAGAAAAATTTACAGTATTACCTATAGCAGTGAGGTTCATAAAGGTCTCCAGCATCACATCTTTGTAGAGATTCCTCTGTGAAAAATCCATCAATGCCCACTCTTCCTGAGTGATGTCGACATGCACATCATTATAGGTCACTGTATTCTAAAATATGCCATACATAAATATGCCATCCATATGTATAAAACAAAAAGCATGATACAACATTGTAAATGTGTGCTTCTTTGATAGTATAGCCACATAATATTTGTGAGTGTTACACATATTCTATAACTCAGACATTACAATGAAACCATCAACTTATTTCACAAAGAAACTGAATAGAAGGTTCACCTCTTTTTTTTTTTCTGAATGCTTTGAACAGGATATCACCGTGCAAGAAAAATGCCTATTAACAGAGATAGAGAGACAAGCAAACATTTCAACAGTACTGAGCACACATCTGAGAAATTGTATGAACAATTATTAACTACAAGGAAGATTTATAAGCTGGGTATATCGGCTCATGCCTTTAATCCCAGAACTTAGAAGGTAGAAGCAGGTATGTATTCTTCTAAGGTGAATGTTAGCCTAGTCTATGCTAACTGTATCTGCACTGAATATTCCATTCAAACAAACAAAACAGATAAGATGAACTCAGATTTTTTTTACTGAGGATCCTACAAAGAGTTCGGCATTCACTTCAGTTCTGTATTAATCTTCCAGAAAACTGATTTGCTCCAGTTTAAACTACTTTAATAAATCTTACAAAAAAAACCCTGTGCATTTAAAGAGGTACAAATAGAAAGAATATAACATTAGCAATATCATTAATGATCATAAATAATCAACAAAGGGAAGGAGAGATGGCTCAGAAGTTGTGTGCTCTTACTGGTCTTGCATATAGATGGGCTCAATTATCAGTACTTATATGGGGGATTCACACAACTGTTTATTATTCCAAGCTTGTGAGTTCTAAAACTCTCTTTGGATTACTGTGAGGACAGGTGAACATGTGGTGCATATCCACCTATATAGACAAAAGAATCATATACATTAAAAAAATTAAAAAAACACAAAAAGCAAGAATGTTACACAATTGTAGTCTAATAATTCAGAAGGCCCAGACACTACATCTAGGAAGAGAATGGTATCTTCTACTGAATTTCAAAATTGAAACTGGGGGGTAAACTCAGCAAAACAACATATACTATAGGACCATCCCACAATAATATATATTAAAAAAAAACCTGGAATGTTGAACAACCTTTAATCTCAGCATGTGGGAGCAAGAGTCAGGTGAATCTCTGAGTTGGAGGCCAACCTGGTTTACAGAGATACTTTTAGGAGAGTCAGAGCTACTCAGTCAAATTTTTTCTTCAGAAACAAAAATGGGAACAACAAAATTTTAAAAAATTCAGGCTAACGAAGTGACTTAACATTGAATACCAATTCCATCAATTGTATTTTATGTGATTTAGTGATACTATCTATACTGGTGGTGAAGTCATGGCAGCAGAAGAAGAAAGTTGGCTGCTTCATTTCAACCACAACATAGTAGAAATATAGAAAAGGAAATGCGTTGAGGCTATGGAAACACATATCACAAACCTCAATGAAATATTTTATCCAAAGAGGTTCTACAAGTACCCCAAAGAAAGTCCCAAGGGGAGACACATGTTCAAATACCTCATCCTATCTGGGAGATTTTCATTCAGTTGACTAGATTCTCACCCAGGTCACTATAGGCTCAAGGGTCATCCTTGAAGAAAATACATTTAGTCATTTCAATGATTCTCATAGTCTGCAAAAACCCCTTTACTGTTGAAATGTAAACAGTCTCTTTTGACACTCAAGACAAATTCTTGACTGTGGCATCTTCTAAAATCATTAAACAATTTAAATATTCCCAACATGTGAATGGCACAGAAAACCTATTACCATCCCAAAGGAGAGGAACTAAGACACAGTGAGGAAAGACTGAAACCCAGCGGGGCAACCATTGAATCTGGTACTTCTGTGTCAGAGACATAGGGCTTCATTTTCAAAAGGCTTAGATGGCTCTCTCTCCACAACTTCCCATACAGCTCTCTCTATGGTTACTTCCACTCCATATATGCAGCAAGCTCTCCATGTAAGATGTCTCATAGCTTAAGTATTTCAACATCTTATGGTCTCAAAATATAACTCAGGTTTTATCCTTATAGTATCATGTAACGAACTCACACAGTCTTCTCATTGGTGATCTTACCATACAAATAACACAGATGCCTGCAACAGAGCTGGTCTGAAAATGCAGACTAAAAATATATAATCTTAAATTTTATATCATTCTTGTCTCCATAACCAGGTCAACATCAATGATTACCCCAAATTTGGTTTCTAAGTTGTGATGGACTCTGTCATACTTGGACCAGAGTTGCTGCAGGCCTTGAAAAAAGTTGCTTCCTGGGACTGGCAATCACTTTGCCTAATCCCTCCATTAACTGAGGACATATAAAGATGGATTCTAACCCTTAGTGCACCTTGCTAAGCTTCCAATGTACAGTAAGGGCCATCTTTTTAATAGTGATAATCTCCCTGAACATTCATGACTCTGTTCAGCATTTGACTACCTTCTGCAAAGTCATAGTGCTGTTTTTCTCTACAACCTGGAGACTTTTCATTTCCTTATGATCCATTTCTTGATTTTTTTAATGTAGTACTGAATGAATCATAAGTAATAGCTATCCAAGAGAGACAATATTCCCTCTAAGAAATCAGCCCCATTATTATTATTTTTTTATTTCTGCCTTACTCAATTTCTTGAGGACATCGGCAAAATGAGAAAAGTTAGGGGCCAAAATATTATACAGATGACTTCTATTTCAATTCCCCCCAAAATCCTTTGACCTCTACCTCCACTGTTCACAATACCTTTAAGAGTTCTTTACTCAAAGTACTACAAGAATAACCAGTTAAGCTCTGTGTGCAGCTTTCTATGTCCTCTGCCAAAATCAAAATCAGAGAAATCACTGACCACCACTCACCCTGTGCACTCCAGTTCTCTCCTTCACCAATTATGATATGCTCAACATATCTAAATTTTGATATGCTCAACATTCCCCCCAAAAGTCATCATTCCCAGCACCTTTGAACAACAAAATCACTTTTGGTTTACCACATTCTGTTACAACTTGCTTTGATTCAGTTCTCTACACAAAAGCACCTAGGTAATAAACGTGCTTATTTGGCTCATTCTGCCAGATCACAATCTACCATTGTCAGTGTTTAGGATAGATATTCAGTCTAGCAACTGAAAGCAAAAACCATGAGTAATCTTTGTTTCCAGGCTTTCTCTCTAACATAGTCATTGTCTTTTATGCCAAACTTGCTGTCTTATCTAGTGCAGGCCAACTTTCTTAGGGATATTGCTCACTCAGTGGAAGGGCTACCACCCATAAATCATCAATAAACAAAATCTCTAACAGACTTAGCAACTAGTTGTTCTAATGTGGCACATCTTCATTGGATGTTCCAAAAGGTGACTGTGGGCTCTGAAATGTTGACATCTCAAAGTAACTCAGACACAGAGACAATAATATATGAGACTTTACAAACCCAAACCCAATGAATCAACTACATCAATAACTTAAATAGCAAAAAAAAAACATTGATGATGATAGCAAGTAGCAAAACAGATACACCAAGAAATGAAGAAATACAAGTTTCTGAGATCAAGAAGAGAAAACTAAAATTGTTCTTCTACAGAAAATCTCCAAATGAAAAACCTAAGGAGATCCTAACATAATGTAGTAATTTTCCATAAAATAAAAATAAGTGAAGTTCCATCATTTGCCAGAGAAATAATATAACTACGTCATAGCTAATAAAAAATACCTCACACAACACAGATGTTACCACTAATAAAAGGAGACGGAAAGACAGACCTACAAATATAACTTTGTCTCTTAAAAGAGAATTATAAGTTTCTAATGAAAATCAAAATAAGAGAAATCACTGACCATCACTCACCCTGTACACTCCAGTTCTCTCCTTCACCAATAATGGAAAATGGGTTGGGTAAGGAGGCTGTTTCACCAAAGTTGGAATCATTCACTTGAAGCCTGATATTTCTACATTGTGAAAAATAGTTTTGTCAATTAACATTATCTCATTCTCCTTCAATAAAGAAAAGGATGTCTGTTAGAAAATTGAGGAAAAATTTGTTTCCTATGATTGAAGATTAGACATAAACCTGTATCAGAGTGAGAAAATAAAAAAAAATAAATAAATGAAAAACAATATTTTTAAAGATATTGTATGATTTTATTGTATACATAAAGCAACCTGATTTCTCTAATTGCTTTGTAAGTCACAAGTACTTTTGAAACAAGTCTAGACTCATTGTATGTGTATATTTGTATGTATGAGAAAAAATATTTTCCATGTGTGTATAGGTGACAGAACAAAGAGCATGTCAGATCCCCTGGATCTGGAATAGCAGTTGATTATAAGCCTCCAAACTTGGGTGCTCATATCTGAACTTCCCCAAGAAGAGTAATTGCTGAGTGACATTTGCACCCCAAATACTACTTTTTTTTCCCAATAAACGAAATGTCTTTCACAGATTAGCCACAACAGAAGCATAAATAAGTAAATAAATGATTCCTGGGAACCTAATGAATCAGTATTAAGATGTTGGTTATGGGACCAGGAAGACTATGCACAGACCTTCCCCACTGTCAGGGTTCCAATACTCAGGGTTGCCATGAGGGCTGAAACAGAACTCCAGCTGCAGCTTCTCCTCTCCCTTTTCATGTCTCCTGTGGATTCCAAAGACCATCCCCACCTACCCTTCCCTACTCACCTCATATCAGAATCCCATCACCCAACTGGGGCAGACACCCTCTGGTCATTTACTTATATTCTGGAAGACCAGTTAGGATATCTGCAGATCTACCACATTGTCTCTTACCCCACAGCTGATTTAAAAATTTGATCCTATCAGTGGAGTAGAAAACATCAGAGGCAGCTTACTCTCTTCGCTCTCCATGCCTCCAGTGCCTCTGAAGATCATCTCCCCTGCATTCCTCTTTTCCCAGTCCCTAACATAACTAACATTCTCCCTTGAACACACCAGCCAAGAAGGCCAGGAAAAAGGCAACACTCATTCAACATACACTCTGAAACTCTAGAGAACAAACACAACCACAGAACAAAACCCCCATCCAACAAAGATGATGTTATAAACCAGCACCTAGACCTATTATCACCCTAAACCCAGATGCCTAGCAAAGAAACATAGTAAAAGACAGGGCACTATGTCATCACCAGAAACCAGGTGTCCTACCACAGGAGGCCCTAAATACTCAAAAATAATTGAAATGCAAGGGAAAAAAACTTGAAACTAAATATATAGAGATGATAGAGCCCCTTAAAAGATGAATAAATACTTTACATAAATTCATGAAATTACAAACAAACAAACAATGGGAGGAAACCAATAAACTCCTCCAAGAAAGCTAGAAAAATGCAAACAATTGGAGTAAAACAATAAACCTCTTAAGTAAAGCCAAGAAAAAACAAACAGATTGTTAAAGGAAACAAATACAACTGTTTAAGACCTGAAAATGGAAATTAAAAAAAAAAAAACAGAAACTGAGGGAATTCCAGAAATGAAATACTTAGGATTACAAAAAAGAATTACAGAGGCAAGGTTCACCAATAGAATAGAGAAATGTTAAAAGTTAACCTCAGAACAAAACTACTTTTCCCTCTGAGCAGGCTGGATTAGCAGAAGGTCACAGCTGTTTCCATGCAAGACCAGCAGGAGTTCATTTGAACAAACCCTGGCTAGTTTTCTGGCTCAGGGCCATGACATCACTGTAAATAATTGCATTCTTTCTTTTTTATAATTTTTTTAAAATTTTTATACAGTGCTTTGTCTGTATGTGTCTGTGTGTTGTGCCTACCGAGGCCAGAAGAAAGCCTGGGACTAGAGTTACAACAAATGGTTAGCTACCATCTGGGTTCTGGGAATGGAACCTGGGTCCTCTATAAAAACACCCAGTGCTCTTAATTGCTTAGCTGTCAATCTAGCTCTTTTTTATTTAAAATTTATTTTCATAATTTTTTAAGTAAAAGATATTACATCACTTTCCTCTTTTATCTCTTTATTCCATCCCTTCTCAAATTCTTTCCAAATTCTCCCCTTTTAAGTGTGGGTGAATAAGTATGCTGAAATACATTAATACAATCTGCTGCATCCATATTTGTTGGTTTTATGTATATGGATAATGGGCCGACCACGTTGTATTGGCTAAAGAATTAGGGAGCCATCCTTGTCTGAGGTTAATTTTCTGAGGAGAACTCAATTTTTAATCAGCATCTGGTATCTGACCCTGACTCGGCTACCTTGGACAGGAAACATAATCAAGAACAGAAAACTTAGATTGGAAAATACCTTACCAGTTAAGAGCACTGAAGATTCTTTCAGAGCTTCTAGCTTCCATTCCCAGTACATACAGAGACTCACTGATTTCTCTAACTCCAGTGTCAGGAGTCCTGACACCATCTCCTCACTTCCCTGTCCACCATAAGAAGAGGAAACTTTGACCATAAAAATTATTTTTCAAGCTGTAAGTGGTAGTGCATTCTTTTACTGCCAGCAAACTGGCACACAGAGGCTGGAAGATCATTGTGAGTTTTAAAGCCTATGCCACAGTCTACACACACACACACACACACACACACACACACACACACACGCACGCACGCACACACACACACATGCACAGAGAGAGAGAGAGAAAGAGAGAGAGAGAGAGAGAGAGAGAGAGAGAGAGTGAGAGAACTGAATTACATACAAGAAACGGAGCTTTGGAGAATTAGAACAACAAGATACCTCTTAAAGTCATTTGAAGTGTCTGTCACTGGTGCCCTTAGAATCATTTTCGAAAATAAATATGGTCAAGCATGAGAGCACATCCCATTATTTCCAGTCACTGGGAGAAACTGAACATTTGACTGTGGGCCACCCCTTTACCATATGACCTGAACTGCCCAGTGTCAGCTGGAGGTTATCCAACCCACCAAGTCATAAAGTGGGACATACACAGCTGTATTCTGTAAATATGTGTTGCTTCCATTGGTTAATAAAGAAGCTACTATGGCCTATGACAAGGCAGAACAGAATGAAGTGGGTAATCCAAGAGAGATAGAACAAGAAAAAAAGGTGGAGTCAGAGGAGATGCTGTGACCCATAAAATCTGTGGTAGTGGTGCACACTTGTCATCTCAGCACTTCTTGAAACATGGAAGAAGGATCATAAGTTCAAGTATTCAAAGGAGTTCAAGGTCAGTCTGGGCTACCTGAGAGCCTGTTGCAAAACAAAAACAAAAACAAAAAACAACTCAACTAAATACACAATAGCACTAAAGTCTAACGGAGACAAGATCAAACAGATTTCCTATAATGGGGGCAAAAACTGAGGGGATGTAGCAAAGGCTTAGCAAGTAAAACCATTGATGACTTTTATTGGGGACCTGGGGTTTTATTTCTAGCATTGACATGGAAGCTCATAGTCATCTTTTATTCCAGTTGCAGGGAATCTGACATCCACTTCTGGCTTTGATAGGTACCAGAAATACAAGAGGTACATGTAGGCAAAGTACAAACATGGGAAACCTTAAATTACAACTACTATCTTCTAGAAAACCCCAAACTGGTCCTAAAAGCCACACTGGATAACCAGGTTTATCTCTGTGACAAAGCAAGGCACTGAGTTCCCCTATAAGGACCATAACCTGTTCTCAGTGGCCTAGAAGAACATACTCTGAGAGTGTAGGAAAACTTTATTCATTAATTTGTATTTGTCTGGACCATTCTGGGACATTATTTCTGTTATAGAAAAGTAATAATAGCATCGCTTAAATATACATAATGTCTCCATACTACCATTGGACTGAAAATGTGTCCTGAATTTAAGTAATCCGAACTCAAAAATCTTAACTAACTTCTGACTGAAGAATAAAAAAAATCTAGCCCATTGATTATCTACTTGTAAGCAAGAGCTACATTTGTTAGCTGATTTCACATTTGCTGCAATACACAATCATTTAATTAGACATTTATGAGGGGAGAAAGTAACTGGAAAATAAATGATAGTTTATTGGACACACACCTGTAATCTCAGCTCTTAGGAGGTAGTAGGATTACCCCAAGAATGAGACTAGCATGATCTGTATTGATGAATTCCAGGAAAGTTACCCAACAAAACTAGCTCAGATATATTGATTAATTCATTATTTATAATTTTAAAAACAAGCTAAATATAATTTAGCTACAATTTTTTTAGGCTTTGTGACAAAATGAAAGACAATTCCTTACACAGTCTCAATATTATCCACAAGAAAAACATGAGTCTTTGTTCAAAGACAAGATATATAAAACAAAAAGCCTTAAAAACTGAGAAATGAAGTCATCTAATAGCAAAATTTTCTACTGTAAGAAACATAGAGGAAGTAAAATCTCATAGAAAAGATTTACTAAGCAAAGAGCTTTATCTATTTACTGAGATCATACCAAAAAATGTTCAAAGTATGTTCAAAATACACAAGTATTTCTAAGGAAGAAAGCAGCTCAGTGGTAGAGCAATGCCTAACATGAGCCCTGCCTGGGTTTCACTCCAAGATGAAATTGTCTGGAATAATAAATCCAAGATATGCAAAAAATCATAATTCTAAGAGTAAATAAGATTTTTAAAAGAAAAGATGAGTAATAATGATGATTTAGAACTAATTTGTGAAGACATGGACCTCAAAGGACAAACAGCAAACAGAAATCAAGCAGATGTGAATGTAAAACAAAATTATTCCTTAACTCTGAACCAAAACCTGTGTAGTATGAAAAAAGGAGCAACATTGTCACAGTTTACATGTTTAAATCATAAGCTGGGCAGTGACTTGTGTGGGGCTAAGAGCTATAAGAAAAGGCCATCCTCTCATGAGTATGGAATTAAAAGCCACCTCAGCCAACTAAAGACCAGGTCACAAAATAAGTAAGTCTGGCCAAAAAAAATTTTTTTTTTTTTGAGACAGGGTTTCTCTGTGTAGCTTTGTGCCTTTCCTGGAACTCACTTGGTAGCCCAGGCTGGCCTCGAACTTACAGAGATCCGCCTGGCTCTGCCTCCCGAGTGCTGGGATTAAAGGCGTGCGCCACCACCGCCCGGCCTGGCCAAAAATTTTTACCCCCATTGATTTATTCAGCTTTTTCAAAGTACAACCTACATTGACATTTATTGGACATATAAAGACTATCTCAGCCAGATGTGGCAACATAGACTTTAATCCCAGGACTCTGGAGTTCAAGGCAACCAGATCTCTGAACTTGAAGCCAGCCTGCTCTGCTCAGCAATGCCAGAACCATCAAGGAAACATATTGAGACTCTTTCAAAGAACCTAAATGAAGGCCAGACATGCTGGTATAATCTTTTATTCACAGCACTTGTGAGTCAGAGGCAGGAGGATCTGTGTTTAAGTCCAAGGCCAGCCTGGTCTATATGAAAGCTTCAAGACAGCTAGGGCTACAGAAACAGAATGTGTCAAAAATGAAACCAAATCCAAACAAAGTCTATTTTTATTAGATCAAAATATAAAATTCTTTATTACTTAAGCTTTAAGAGTCTTTAAAATTTCAGTGTCTCCGAAAGTAACAGCCATTTTTTTAAAGATTGATTTATTTTTAACATTTAAAAGTATTTTTTCATCTTACATACCAACCACAGTTCCCTGTTCCTCCTCTCAACCTGCTCACCCCACCTTCACCCACCCCATCCCATCTACTCCTCAGAGAGGGCAAGGTCTCTAATGCAGATTTGACAATGTCTGGAATATCAAGCTGAATCAGGACCAAGCCCCCAACACCTCTGCATCAAGGCTAAGCAAGGTATCCCTCCATACGCAAAATGCTCCAAAATGCCTGTTCATCCAGTAGGGATAAATCCTGGTCCCACTTTCAGAGGTGCCACGCACTACAGAGCCTCACAACTGTGAGTCACAGTCTGAGGATCTAATTTGGTCTTATTGAGGTTCCCCAGTTGTCAGTCCAGAATCCTTGAGCTCCCACTAGCTCAGGTCAGCTGTATTTGTGGGTTTCCACATCATGATCTTCTCATGTAATCCCTCCTCCCTCTCTTTGACTGGACTCCAGGAGCTCAATCCATTGCTTAGCTATGGATTTCTGCATCTGCTTCCATCATGTACAGTTACTGCCTTATATGGTACTGATAAAGATTCAAAATCATTCTTCTAAACCACTAATATTAAATGCAAAATTACTTTATGCAACTTCTCCTCATAGTAGCCAAAGTATTCAAAGTATCACACTTGACAAATATTTGTTACACTACCAGGAATGACTATTTTTATAGGGTAAGTCTTTGTCAGAACATGCTGTTATGTCATACAAATAAAAAATAACAAACCAAAGAAAAACATCCAGTTCTGTGCAAATTTGTTCAACACATATCTGAAGTGTTCTTTAAATACTAATACTGTTTTTAAAAGTTTCTTTCAGGGTGTACGTATGTATATTTGTCTGTGTATGTCTCTTTGTGTGAATTGTGTGTGTTTGTGCATGTGTTTGTGTGTATGTGTTTGTGTGGTGTGTGTGGTTTATGTGATCTTTGTCTCTGTTTATGTTTGTGTGACTTTGTTTGTGCACATATTTGTGTGTATGTGTTTTTGTGTTTGTGTATATAGTTTGTGTGTGAGAGCAGTGTGTGTATATTTTGTGTGGTATACATGTTATATGTATATTGTGCATGTATTTGTGTGTGTGTGTGTGTGTGTGTGTGTGTGAAAGAGGGAGGTGTGTGATGTGGGTATGTGTTTAATGTGTAGTGCACATACATGCTAGACCCTGTATATAGTGGCCAATGAACAACTTGGAGGACTTGTTTCTCTCTATCATGAGTACCCAGGAACAAGCTTATTGCACTTGTACAGCAATGTGCTTTGACTTGATGAGTCATCTCAATATCTCACTAATACTTGTAAACAAACTTTATAAAATAATTGGTGGCACCTAAAGTCAGTGCAAATATACTGTCTTGTGTGATTGCTTTTTGAACAAACAAGAACTAACTCAGGTTTACAACTTAACCATCTTAGGTGAATTTCATGATTGGGGAGATTTTAGTGATTAATATTATTTTACCTGAAGCAACAGTGGCTACAATTACCCAAATTCCCTATATCCACTGGTCTATGAAGCTGTTAACACCACTTTGAAACTTCTCTAGTGCTAAACATTAGATAGATACCTTTGTCACAGGACAAAGTTGGCACCTGTAGATATACAAATTATAATACCACCCATTAGTATAGGCAGGTGACAGGGAAGTCCTTAAACTTTAAAATGTATAGAATACATGTATTAGCAAATAATCACTCTAGTGTGAAGATTCCATATGACACTAACTTGAGATTTCCTACTTCTCTGAAACTCTCTAGGGCTGCAAATTGCAAATACCAACATTAAATAATTTTTATTTAAAATTCTATTTTCTAGGATCCATCACTTAACTGGTATGAATCAGAGTAACTTAGATGGTGTTGAGTAAGCTGGAGTAAGGTCTTACTGCAATCCAGACAAGCAGTAAAACTTGGTTACCATTATCCTGAACTTGTTGAGTATTTGTTTTTAAATTCCCCATATCATTCTCTCATTGTGTGAATGGCACAATGGATGTGAACAAACGCCCTCAGTGTCTATGGACTCTCTTATATAGCTCTATTGGCTGAACCACTTTCCTTTCTAACCCTACAAGAAACAATAAACTCAGGCCTTCTGATTTAACACTAACCATTTATTATTAATAGAATCACATGATATATAACCCCAGCATTCAGAAGCTGGGATGCCATGAATCAATGGCCTCCCTGAGCTAGAAAACAAAACAACAAAATAATTCAATTCAAGATAGTAAGGAGAATCCTAACAATTTCAAGTCCTTTGCAGTCAGAAATATCATATTTTAGGTACCTTTATTTTTTTTTATTCCAAAATTCTTCTCTGTTGGTGGGATTAAATTCTCAAACCAGAAGCAACTCAGATAATTAACAAGTTTTTTTGGGGATAATTTTTGTTGTTTGTTTTTTTTTTTTATTTTTGGTTAATACCCCTAGGCCACAGTCCCTCCTTGTGGGAGCTTAGGATAGAAATTTAAGCTAATATATAAAGAGAAAATATAAAAAAGAACTGCTTTCAGGCTTTCTCTTTTGCTTTGTCACTGTTCCATGCTAAGCAACCTCTCTTATCCAGTCCAGGCCCATTTTCTTAGAGATATTACCAACTCAGTGGAAGAGCCTTCCCACATCAATCAAAATCAGCTCAATCTCTCTCAGACTTAACAACCAGATATTTTGGTCTAGGAATGCTCTCAACTGATGTGCCATGAGATGACTCTAGGCTATGTCATGCTTACAGCTGAAGCTAATTAGAAAAAAAAAAATAGCATATGAGGAGGTTTTTAAAGATCCAATGCCAATGTATTATTTGTATCAATCACTTAAGCTGCAAAAACAGAAACATGAAGATAGCAACAACCAGAAACCACACATATGCTGGGAAATGTGAAGAGACAAGCATCTAAGATCAAGAAGAGAAAACTAAAACTTTATCTCCACAAAAAAATTCACAAACCAACCAATAAACAACAAACTCATAACAAGAAATTTTCAGAATACAAAATTGTTGAAGGTCCATCATTTTCCAGAGAAACAACAATATAATTAGATGATAATAAAACTAACAACATAGATGTCACTGCAGAAAAAAAATGAGATGGAAAAAGATACCTACAAATATACCATGGTCCCTTAAACAAGAACAAAAGATTCTAATTAAAATCAATCTACAAGAAATCACTGACCAGCACACATCCTGTACAATAATTCTCTCTTTTGCCAATAATAGGAAATGTGTTGTGTGAGGAAGATCTGTCACCAAAATTGGAGAAATTCACTTCAAGTTTTCTGATGTTTTAATTTTATAGAAAATAATTTGACTTCTAAGAGGATTTCATTCTTTTATGATAAAGAAAAGGAAGTCTGTTAAGAACATTTAGACACCATTTTTCCCCTATGATTAATGATTGCTTATAAATATGAAGCAAAGTGAAGAAATGAAAACTTTTTAAAACAAAATAAAAAACAATAAATTTTGAAAGTATCAGTGTACACCTAAAACAACTTGTTTTGCTCTAATTGCTTCATAAATCATAAGCATTATGAAAACATGTTTTTCTTTTGCAATTTTTGCATATGTTTGTACATGAAAAAGAATGTTTTCCATACATATACAGGATCTGGAATAGTAGACAATTACGATCCTCTCAACTTGAGTGTTGGTATCAGAACTCAGGTCATTCTCAAAAAGAATATGTGTTGAGTCACCTGCCAAAACCATGACATGTTTTATCCAATAAACCAAAAGTCGTTCACATATAAACTCAACCTAAATAAATACAGAAGCAAATAAATGATCCTTGGGAACATGATGTATCAAAATGAAGTTTTTGCTTATGGTAAATTTGCAGCATAAAATGAATACAGTCCAATAACAATGTCCAACATTTTACAACACAATAACTGATTACAAAGCTACTTTCACAGTGAAAACACTCAAAGTGATCACTGGAATTATAAAAAAAAAATTGTACACAGGTTGACATAACATGATTTTTATACTTATTACTAAGCTATAGCAAACAAGGAGTGTAATATTTGTAAAAAAAATAAAGAGGATAGAGAGAAAGACAAAAAACAAAGGCAGAAAAATATAGTCAACAATAAATCAGAGACCAAAGGCAACCAGGAAAAGTGTCATCTTGAACAATGTTACCCAGCTACTTATGATTCTATGTGTATAGAAAGCAATTAAGTCAGGCGGTGGTGGCGCACACCTTTAATCCCAGCACTCAGGAGGCAGAGCCAGGCGGATCTCTGTGAGTTCAAGGCCAGCCTGGGCTACCAAGTAAGTTCCAGGAAAGGTGCAAAGCTACACAGAGAAACACTGTCTCGAAAAACCAAAAAAAAAAAAAAAAAAAAAAAAGAAAGCAATTAAGCACAGACTTCACAACTACCACAAAATTAACTCAAAGTGATCCTTGAACAATTGATTTTAACCCTCAAACTACTGATATTTCTTACAAAGGCAGAAGCCCCATGCTCTAGACCTCTCTTTGCAAAAGGAGGTGATCTCTTGCTATGGCTCTCTAGCCCCTTATGCCTCCTTGTGGTTTCAGGTAAGTCCAGAACCACTGATGTCCAAACCCAAAGCAACATAGAAGAAAAAAATATAATCTGCTTTATTATTTAACATGGACTATGGCACTAAATGTGAATTCTATCCTATCTATCTACCCAACAGAATGCACACCTAAAAACCTCTGTAGCTCATAAACTCCTTTCCCCTAGAACTAAACTTTGCTGAATCACACCATTGCAGCTGGTGGTAGCAGAAAGTGAAAAGTCTTCTAATTATGGACTGCTGAAACACAATTCACATCACCATCTTTCTACCAGTTTCTAAAATACTGAAAACATTTATGAGAGAAAGCTAAAATTTGAATGAAATATTCAAAACTTTTAGAAACCAGACTTTCAGTGTTCTAATGTGTCTTTCAATTGCACACCAAAAGCTTTCCTGTGAGTACACACTTGTCAGTGATATTACAAGAATAACATCCTCCTATGCCAGGACTCTACTCTCCCCCTACCAAAGAAATACATTCACAGTGATGCTCAAAGTACAAGGACCACTGCCCAGGTCACCACAAAGACCAACAGAACCACAGTCTGGCTCATCATCCATCCAAATACCAACAGACATAAAAGCTCAACAGACCTGCTCTGAATACCCTATCCTCCCCATGGCATAGCTGGTGATCTTCCCTACAAATATTTACAGCAGAAGCAGAACATAATCCTGGAATGAATCTGCAAGCTACCTGCCACTCTTCTTATTGATTGAAAAGTATTCCATAAGTCTTTCATTGGCTAGGGTCACCCAGTTGTGCCTCAAAATACCAGCAGCTCTCCTACTGGGTGATCAGAGATAGAAGGAAACAGAAAGCACAGTCCTTCCAGCTCTGCCCTTCCAGCCCAGGAGACAGGGTCCTAGTCTAGAAAGTTCCCATTTTTTGTGGACATTCTTCTACTCTCTTAGAGCATATCCTCTTCCTCATCCAAAGCACAGGTTCCTTTGGGAGAACATTTAATTATATACTCAATACGCAGTGCAGCCAACCCATTGCCTCATCATAGCTGGGAAATTGTGTAGCCAAAAAAGGTCACATTCACACAGTAACTGTTGTTACTGCATAACTCTTGTTAAAGAAAAACAGGCCCCGAATTAGAAAACAATGAGTGGACATGGTATGGCTTAGAGACAGGAAAGAGGATGTGGTTATGATGTAGATAAAAATCTCAAAAACATATTTTGAAAAGTTGAAACGGGTATAATGGCCATGTACTCCAGAGTCTAGGGATTTGTATTAGAACACATGAAAGATTTCTCAAACCTTTATTTCTGGGTGTATATCTAAAACCTCAAAAATAACAGTCCCATCAGGCATGGCCACATTTTACCTACATATATTTTGATTGTACTACTGTAACTATAGCAATTTGATTTCATGATAATGTCAGGACTATATCCAGATTCTTGATTGCCCTTGGGTGTGGACCCCAAGAAATGGACAAACGCCTTTAATCCCAGCACTTGGGAGGCAGAGCCAGGCGGATCTCTATGAGTTCGAGGCCAGCCTGGTCTTCAAAGCGAGTTCCAGGAAAGGCGCAAAGCTACACAGAGAAACCCTGTCTCTAAAAACCAAAAAAAAAAAAAAAAAAAAAAAAAGAAATGGACAAAAAGGACATTTATGGAACATCTAAATTTGATTACCTAATTTCACATAGGTATTCTCAAGTACTCTTGAAGTAGGAAATCTGTCAACCCCCAACCTGCCTCTCCCTTTCTGTACTGTGACTCCACCAGCTTCAAAGTTGATCAATGAACTCAATTCTTGCACAGGTCTCTCTTCATTTATAACTCTCCACTAAAAGAAAGAGAGATAGGAGATCACTCATTAACTGGTTTATTTTTTCTTCTTACTAACCAGTCAAGGCCCAGAATGGAAGGAATTGGAGGACTTTTTTCCCAGCACTGGGCAGCAGAAGCAGGATTAGCTGTTCAATGCAATTATCAATTACATAGAATGAGGAAAGCTTAAACTAAGGAAGACATTGCTCTACACAGAAATTAATAATCAACATCACTTGAGAGAAAAGGAATAAAACTACTGATTCCCTACAGACATTGGAGAACAGAAACAAATAGAGATAAGAGCAGTAATCCACTAAACAATGATACCAATACGTAATCTTAAAAATGATATAAATAATGTATTTTTAAGATGAAAAATTAAGCTATATTGATTTTGAAAAAGAATAGGCCCTTCCCTAGTGAAGGGGATGTCATTAATATGAAATAGATTGATCCTGCTCATTTGCATATTTTGGCCACTGAGATCTATAATTGGCACATTGAGTTATAATCATTGACCTGTTTCTCAAACCTTTGAGCTGACATAACTGTGTTAAGCAGAATTTGACAGGTCTGCATAGGAGAATTGCCTAATTGAAAATTCAATATTCATTAGCTTAAGATAATTTTCTGAAACTCTTCACTCACACAGTCTGGTCTGTGTTCATTCATGTGACATAAATTAAAACCTGAAGAGAAATTATAAATCAACTCTTGCTACCATAATCAGGTCTTTTTTACAGTAGTGACTCCAGCAGGTGATTGTCTACCCTGCTTCCCCCTGGAGTGTGCACAATAAACTGTTTCCGCTATTTGGTCTGGAGTCATAAGCAATGTTCCACATTTGAAATCTTTTCTGGTGACTTCATTGGATAGTCAACTACATGACTCAAATGGATAATTTTAAAACTCTTAGGTAGTACAGTCATTTAATTTAAACATTTTGAAGGTGTAGTATAGAGAACAGTGAGATCATTGGCCTGGATGGCAAGAGAATGGAATCAAGGACACCCTCGTCAACATAAAAGAGCTTCTCTCCAAAACATTTTTCTAACAGGATGGAAATTTGGCTGTCCTATTATTAATATGACTTCCCAGGGAGAAATCATACCTAGGATATGAATAAAGAAAAATACCATTAATGATAGTATGCATCCATCTCTGGTAAATGCTTAAATGGGAGACAGCTTTGACACATTTTGCATTCAACATGTGCATTCATCCTTGTGTCTTTTAACTTCATGCTCCAGGTTGCACTTTGAACAATGTAAATAGAGACAGGCAACTTGTAGGTCTAGCCATTTGGGCAGATGGGCCAGTTAGATACCAAAAATATCACCAGAATTATTTCTTAAACATACCAGACACCTGAGACAGCAGATCACTCTTTAGTGACATTGTGCTGGGTTAAAGCTGAGCGAGGATGAGAATTATGGGAAAAGTGAAAAGTAGTAAAGATAAGAGATGGGTTGGGCAGGTCTTGCACAAGCTATATTGTATGTCATGTATGCTTCTTTAAAAAAATAGCATCTTGTATAATACTTCTAGGGGGGAAATGGAAGGTAATGGATAATTTCATTGAAGTCAGCAGAAACTATTATACCATAGGACAGACTCAGGAGGAGGCTAATCAAACAGTGCCATAAAGGGGAACACAGAGCATCTCAAGAACATTACTGAGTAAGACCACCAGTGGTCTTGTGTTAATAACCACAGCTCCATGTGGGGTCTGAAGCCACCCCACCATAAAAGGTCTGGTTCCAGAACATTAGTAGTTCACCCAAACATATTCCTGATCTTAGGGAAGGAGCTCTATTCTATGGTCAATACATCAGGCTCTTAGGGTAAGCTCCCAAGGCCTAGGCCCCAAGCTCTCCTAAGAATGTTTCACCACCTTAACAGAGGGCCCAAAAGAAAGCCTTGCTTGATCAGGCCAGTCTTTAAAACAACAGTATTTTTCTTTTCAAATAAATGTCACCTGGTGTCATATTGCCCATGTGGCAGAAGTATGCTTTTCTCAAAAAAACTGGAACTTTATGGCATGCCAGGCTTTAAGGTTCTGTGACCCTATAATGCCTCAATAAGCAGCTTGTGAAAATTTAATTCTTTGATATATTTGGTCCTAATGGCTTATTATATATCTGTAGTGGCACCTTTGTGATGTTTTGGAGCCAAATGTCTGGACAATCTTGGTGAACATAAGTATATTTTACCCTTCTAATCTCTAACCAGCCTGGGTAGCATGTGCTTATTGTTGGGGTGTATTAGAGGCAGTCCTCCCTCCTCAGAATTCTATTTTGTGAGAATTCCTATCTCCTAAGCATTAGTAAATCCTTTAAGTCACCAATTCTATTCATCTACATCACACCTTAGTGGGGAGTGCTACCCAATGCATAGGATGCCTTTTACAACCCCCCACAAAATTAACTACAAATGGATATTACATATAAAAATTAAATGCAAAACACTGAACCTCTCTATGTTAATAGAAGGTATTCTATAAATTTGGCATCCTGCTTTCCACGGGTTCACAGAAAGCATTTTGAAGTTCAAAGATTTTTTTTTTTTTTGGTTTTTTGAGACAGGGTTTCTCTGTGTAGCTTTGTTCCTTTCCTGAAACTCACTTGGCAGCCCAGGCTGGCCTTGAACTCACAGAGATCCGCCTGGCTCTGCCTCCCAAATCCTGGGATTAAAGGCGTGCACCGCCACCACCCAGCTATTTTTGGTTTTTTGAAACAGGGTTTCTCTGTGTAGTTTTGGTGCCTGTCCTGGATCTCACTGTGTAGACCAGGTTAGCACCAAACTCACAGAGATCCACATGGCTCTGCCTCCCAAGTGCTGGCATTAAAGGCTCGTGCCACCACTACAGCCCAGCTTCAAAGATGTTTTTAAGCACAGCTCCCATACTTCCAAGTCTGTGAGCAGATAGTGCCCATAGAGCAGTGATTCAGAGGCCTGCCCCTGGGTCTAGGGAATTTTGAATACCACGTGGGACCTCAGAGGACAGAGATTCTACAGGCAGGTTTCTACCAGGTCCTTGGAGGACTGACCACAGTGAATTTTATAGCTCACCATCTGCTTCAACCTATCTGGAGACAGAAGCAACTCACTCACCTTGTCATGGTTTCCTTGGTCAGCCATGCTCTCTGCTCAACTCCCTGTAGCAGGGCTCATGGCACAGCACACAAAGCCAACAGCACCAGCTCCTCTTGAAAGCCAAGTCTGAAACCCATGGCAGGAGGAAGGACCCTGCTCCACTTTTGACTGGCAGGTCTCCTGGAGGACCTGATTGGCTAATGAGACCTGAGTGACAAGAGCACATCCCATAGGGTTACAATGTGCTTAAAAACAGCACAATGGTTCCTGTCCCTCCCTTCCATCACAGACAAAGACATTTTCTAGATCAGCAGAAATATGCATTTCAATAGCTCTTGCCCCAGGCTGCAAAGCAGACCTGCTCTCTTCCTACTCTAAATAGGCATTTCCTCTTCCTCCTCCTGGAAATGTGGATAGCTAGCTTGTCCAGACCACTATACTTTGTGGGGTGGAGTGATTCGCTGCCACACAGGTAGAAGGATGCCCAAAATATTAACAACTAAAGAGATATTTAAAGACACACAAGGAGAGTGTTTGTTGTGTGACTTCACACTGACATCAGGTGACCGAAGGTACTTTTTACCTGGTTGTCACAGGGACTGCAGACAAACAGCAAAGAAAAGCAGAAACTAGATCACAAACAAGATAAAAGGTCTTTCTGCCATCAGAAAGCTGGAGGATGGCTCCATCCTCCTTAAGGAGTTTTATTCCTGAAATTCAGAGCAAAGTTTTGGCAAAATAAATAATAACTAAGAGTTGTCTTCATGGAAAGTTGAATACTTAGAGAACAATGAAGCTAGGAAGAATGCATGTATGAGCACCATTGTTAGCCAGCACATCTTTCTCCATAGACAGGTAAAGAAAAAAGAAAAAAACCACAACTCTATTATTCAGGCTTCTGTACATGATCAGGACTGATAAAATGAATCTCTCCATGTATGTAGAAAGTTGATTTCATAGAATGTCTTACAAGCATGCAGGATCAGGAGGAAAAGGAAAAAAGGCAGTAGCCATCTTGAGAGATGCTTCCCCCTCCCCTCTTGCAAAGGTTTTTGCTGACCAGTAGTTTTAGAAGTGACCAAAAGTTGAACTTTTAAGGCTGGGACAAGAAATCTATGTATCCTGGACTTGGCAAAACAAGATACATTTGACCAGAAATTGAACTCAGGGGAGAGTAGGATAGGAACAATAAATCTGAATGTATGTATCCTGGGTTCAACAAAAGCAGGACATAGGGAGTAAAATTTATGTCTCTGTAATACTGTGAATCCTGTTAGCCATCAGTAACCTCAAGGTTACAGTTCAGCCGGTAACTTCAGAGAACTACCTCACACCTAGCTCCCTCATTCAATCCCAAGCTGCATGTAAATGTTTCCTCTATAAACCCTTTAAAATGAGTGCTCAGGGCCATTTTGCTCCACCCACTTTGTTGGATGATGAACATGACCAAGCTTGCTTGTTTTATTCTTCAAAACTTCTGTGTGCTTGCATCAGCTAATGGCTCTGTGGTGGTCTTGCTTAGGGGTCTTGTGACCTCGGCACAACAGAGATCATTTTAACTTGCCCTGGCTGCTGTCTGTCTCAGGGCTGTGACATCATTGCAGATGATTCCATTTTTTAAGCTTTATTTTATTTTATATGTATGGATGTTTGCCTCCAGGTATTTGTACAGGGTACTTGCAAAGGCCAGAAGAGAGTTACAGGAGATGGCTAGTTAAAATGGAACCTGTGTCCTATGTAACAACAACTGGTGCTGCTTTTAATTGTTAAGCTATCTTCCTAGGCCACTTCTTTATTTAAAATTTATTTTCATATATTATAATTTGTTGTGCCCAGATCGTGACCCCCAGAGAGACCACCAAAGATGAACATGCCTGAATGCAAAAGCAAGGTTTAATTCTGGATATAAAATACAAGCCTAGGCAGGGATTTCGTCCAATACATCCAATGCAGTGGAGACTGGAGGAAGTGCCCACCTACCTGCAAGCTCAGTTTTTAAAGGGAAAAATCACAAGGTTACATCATTTAGGGGTGCTAGTACGGGTACAATTCTGATTGGCTCGCTTCTAGGGACTTTCTCGAAATCATGGCTTAATCTTACTTCTAAGGGGGTGGTTGCCCGCCACCATTGCTCATTGGCTGCCCTCAGGTGGGGACATTTTTATGGTCCGTTACCCTGGAAACCAGGGTTAGACCATTCTATAGTCCAGCAGTCATTACCTCGTGCCTACCTTGTGACTCTGTACTTTTAAACTTCCTGGTTTCTGGAATCTGGACTGACTTGTGTTAGTAACTATTGGCCTATTCCTTGAAGGAGAAATCTTAGGCCTTGGTTTTTGGGTGAAAGCATTTTGGTCTTATTTCTAAGATGGCTCATTTTGGTTTCACAAATTAATATGTAATAAATCATTTCCCCTCCTTCTTTTCCTCTCTCCATCCCTTCCCAAATTTTTCCCTTCCAATTTCTTCCTTGTTAAGCATGTGAGAATATGTATGCATAAATACATGAATAAAACCTGCTGAGTCCAATTCTGTTGGTTGTATTTATAAAGATTCAAGGATGAACACATTATATTGGATAAGCAAATAGGGAGCTCATCCCTGCCCAAGACTAATTTGCCCACCTGCAGGAGAATGCCACTATTTAGTGAGCAACAAGAGTTTTATCCCCAAGTGATCTAGGTGCCTTGGACAAAAAACATTCTCAAGAATAGGAAAACATTATAAATAATAGTAAACTTGACGTGGTAAATACCTCAGCTAACAATTGCTGTTGCCTTGGCCTTGAATTTCTGGAGCTGCAGGGAAGACTATGTACATTGTCCCCAGCCAATCAGTTTCCCTTGGTTCTATGGTCCTCCTGTCATGCCCAGATCGCGACCCCCCAGAGAGACCACCAAAGATGAGCATGCCAGAATGCAAAAGCAAGGTTTAATTCTGGATATCCAGAAGCAATACAAGCCTTGGGAGGGACTTCATCCAATACATCCAATGCAGTGGAGGCTGGAGGAAGTGCCCACCTATCTGCAAGCTCAGTTTTTAAAGGGAAAAATCACAAGGTTACATCATTTAGGGGTGCTAGTACAGGTACAATTCTGATTGTCTCGCTTCTAGGGACTTCTACAAATTACTTCTAAGGGAATGGTTGCCAGCCACCTTTCTCATTGGCTGCCCTCAGGTGGGGGCATTTCTGTGATCAGTTACCTGGAAACCAGGGAGAGGACATTCCATAACCAGTAGGCATTACCTCGTGACTATCTTGTAACTCTGTACTTTTACACTTCCTGGTTTCTGGAATCTGAACTGACTGGTTTCAGTATCTAATGGCCTATTCCCAAAAGGAGAAATCTTAGGCCTTAATTTTAGGGTGAAAGCATTTTGGTCTTATTTCTAAGATGGCTCATTTTAGTCTCATACTCCAATCACAATCCATTGACCATTCTCATTTTGGATGACATTGAAAACCTGAAATTCCTACCTTCACATTCTAAGTATCATGATTGCAGGCCTGAGCCACCATGTCCAGCCTAAGTGGCTTCAAATGCATTTCATGAGGCATTAGAATGATGGGGTGAGTTACATGAACAATTATACTTAACTATATTCAAAAAAATACTTATCTCTGTGAGCCTGGTGTTCACTTTATGCAAAATAAGGACAGAACTCTTCCCAGATCATTGATGAGTTATAACAGGCTCAATAATAAAGAAAAATAAAATTTCTTAGTGTTGGAAAAAAGGTAACAATAAGGCAGGTAGGCTACATTTGATGGGAACCTTCTTCTGTTATTGAAGATAGGATCAGAACCTGTGTCCTGGCTACTCTAACTAGGGAGGCACATCCACTCATCCTCAGTAAGCCAATTAAATGAACCAAGTTATCCAGTGAGCAACATGCCCACCTATATTTCAGGAACTCTGGAGGCAAGGTGAACAGTTCTCTCTGATGTCCTAGGATAGACTAGTCTGTAGTTGAGTTCCAGGCCAGCCAGGGAGTCATAGTAATACTATTCTTTACAAAATGAAAAGAGAAAAGGGAAAAAAGCTAATTATTAACAAAAATTTAAAACATGATATTTATTCAAATTGACTAACTTGGAACAATAAAGAAAATATAAGATAACTAATCCATCCTTGAGGTCCTTAGAGGTTTAGATAGAAGGTGAAAGATATGCAAAACCAAGTAATCTAATGAAGCCATGTAATTATT
The DNA here is from genome assembly GCF_949786415.1 of Peromyscus eremicus. NCBI lineage: Eukaryota > Metazoa > Chordata > Mammalia > Rodentia > Cricetidae > Peromyscus > Peromyscus eremicus. The sequence continues at coordinate 842,381 of NW_026734288.1, forward strand.
TTTTCCCATCTTAAAACCATCCTGAATTATCATCTGGAGGGTTCAAGTCTTTTCCAACAATAAGATGCCCAGTGAATTACAATTTCTTTCTTTCTTTCTTTTCTTTTTCCTTTTTTTTCTTGGTTTTTTGAGACAGGGTTTCTCTGTGCAGTTTTGTGCCTTGTTGGAAATCGCTTTGTAGACCAGGCTGGCCTCAAACTCACAGAGATCTGCCTGCCTCCATTTCCCCAGTCCTGGATTTAAAGTCGTGTGCCACCACCACCTGGCGAAATTACAATTTCATGTGGTCCACTGTTCCAATAATTGTTAGCCAAAAAGAGAAGTAGAAATGTCTCTTTAGAACATCCTTATTCCTTCCTACCAGGAATGTAGGTTACAGGGATTGACAGGTGTGGACTGGGGAGTTTTAAGGTCCAAATGTTGACCAGAAAGTGGGGACCTGCAGAAAATTGTCAGTGACAGCTGCATGTAGTTGTCAAAACAGGAAAGAGGCCGGGCGGTGTTGGTGCACGCCTTTAATCTCAGCACTCAGGAGGGAGAGCCAAGCAGATCTCTGTGAGTTCGAGGCCAGCCTGGGCTAACAAGTGAGTTCCAGGAGAGGCGCAAAGCTACACAGAGAAACCCTGTCTCGAAAAACCAAAAAAAAAAAAAAAAGAAAAAGAAAGAGTGAGAGACCTGGAATGCACTAATTCATCACACCAGAGTAAATACAGAGAGCACAGTAGGAGACAGCTTTTCTCAGGTACACCCTAAGGATTCATCTCTGGTCATTTGATCATGGGCTTTCACACCCAAAACTGTCTCCTAACACTTTCTCCATACTCCATAGTTCTTTTTTAAAGGCTCATTGCCACAGGTTTACAGTGACTTCTGTTTAAGTCTCAGGATCTCCTCACAAGCTGGATGTCATGTGGAGTCACCACAATTAGGAGCTCCAACAGAGAGTTTTACAGGCATCAAGGAAGCAGAATAGGATTCCATTCAGACAAGTCAGTCTTCATACCTGCTATTTCCTCTCCTCTCCTTACAGGAGGCATAAACTCCTGCAAGAGTACACCTGCTAATTGTCCGTGTGGGCTCACATTGCTGCTCATTTTTGGTATTGGAGATAAACTCATGTCTCATGGATTTGGTCCAGCAGTCAGACAATTTTTAAGACTTATATTGTTGGGGGCTGGATACCATCTGAAATGAGATCTGTTGACCTCTTTTGACATGCAGGCAGAACACTGCATATATAATAAAAATAAATAAATCTTTTTAAAACAGACTTGTATTGCCAATTACACTTCTGATCATTTTTTGTACTCTTCCCTCATTTTGTAGAGATTTGGGCTTGGAAACTTCTTTAAGTACTATGTCTAAGTTAATTTTGGGTCCTTTCAATCCTGTATTTCTTTTGGAAAATAAGAGCTGAGCTGAAGATGAAATCAGGATCATCCATCACACCTCACTGCTATAATGACATATTCATGGGACTAAATAGAAGTTTCAACACCTGAGAGCACTGGCTGTTAATTCACAGGGCCTGACTTTGATTCCCAGCACCCAGAAGACAGCTCACTACTCTCTGTAACTACAGGCACCTGGGATCACACAATCTCTTATGTCATACACTAGTACTTGGCATGTTCTTGATATACACACTTATACATATAAATTAAACTTCATTTCTTTTGAAAATAACATATGCATGAAGAAAAACTTTTTCAAAAGTATCAAATCACACACATATTTGTCTTTTTGTCATTTGTATATCTGGAACCCGAGCAGGACTAAAGAATGCAACACACCTCCTAGACCTAGAAATACAGGTAGTTCTGGGTTATCTGGGTCTAGGAACCAAACTTGTGTACCCAAGAGGAGCATGAATATTCAGTAAACTTTCCAGCTCCCAAATCTGACATTAAAATGTAGATGAAGATGCCAGATTAGTTCTTCTGTCTCCTGTCACTTGAAGGTAATAAAAGTCCTTTTTAGATGGCAATCAAAGAGTTGGGCTTTTTAGCCCTCTTTGAATGGACTCTCTGCTTTGCTTCTTATTTTCATTATTAACACAATTCCCTTGATGTGAGCAAAGAAAACAAACCTGACTTGTTGAAACCAAAGAGTGTCCAGTCAGATTTTATAGAAAAAGTTCTGTAATTTGAGATATGGCATATATTTTAAGAATTTTTTTTCTTGGATTTTAAAGACGGGGTTTCTCTGTGTAGCTTTGTGTCTTTCCTGGAACTCCCTCTGTAGTCTAGGCTGGCCTCGAACTCACAGAGATCTGCCTCCTAAGTGCTGGGATTAAAGGCATGCACCATCACCGCCTGGCTATTTTAAGAATTTTTTGAGACAGGATACCTCTACATAGCCATGGCTGTTGTGGAACTCACTATATGAACCAACCTCACCTGAAACCTCAAACTCAGAGATATTGGCTTGTCACTGTCTCCCAAATGCTGGGATTACAGGCATGCACCTCTAAGGCCAGCTAAAATATGTTTTGAAATGTTCTATCTTTATATCAGAGAATTAAATGATAACATAAAATTTTAAAAGAAATCATCAATGTTGCATTTAATACTAATACCTCTTGAATTTCTGTAATAATAATGTAAACTGGCAAATAATTTCATATATTCTCAATAACTGGGTTACTTGCTTTGTTAACTTTATCCATTTAAAAATGTCTGAACTCTGTCTGTGCATGTATACCTATGCCATCATGTGCATATGGCAGTGAAAGGACAACTTTAAAGTGTCTAGTAACTACTTCTCCTATGTGAGTTCTAGGGATGAAACTAAGGAGTCTTCTGGCAGCAAGTGACCTCAATGACATTTATTTGGGTTTAAAAATTATTTAAGTATGTGCCATTGAGTGAGTGTGCATATGCCAAAGTGCTAATGTGGCAATAAAGGAAAATTTTTTAGTTACTTGAGTCTTCCAGAGATTGAACTCAAGTCATTAGGCTTAACAACAACCAACTTTACCACTGAAACAATTCTATGGCATTCATTTGTGGTTATGAAAAATGTAATGAACAAGAGCTTAATTCTCAGAGTAAACTAACACATTCCAAAGGGGAAAAAAAGATAGGAGTATATCACTACCATTTGCAAAGATCTATTACTCAAATGGTCCTGATTTCTTCTACCATTAGATGATAATACATTTATAATTTGAAAAGAAGACAATATTTTACTGATTAAATATCTCAACTAATTTTATTTGAGGAGCAGTGAGACAGCTAAGCAAGAAATATCTGTGCAAGGCTGGGGCCTGACTTTAATCACCATATGAAGAGGGCCAAAAATAGACCCCACAAAGTTTTTTTCCTGTTCCTACATATCTGACATGATCAAAAAACCCATAATTACAGTAACACAAACATATCAAAAGTATTTTCTGTTTGTTTTGTTTTGTTTTCAATAAATTTCATTTCCATTGCATTATCTGGTATCTCTCAATAATCCCGTGGAAGGCAGTACTTCAAGATGAAGTGGCAAATATAAAATTAATGGGGAGATGAAGAAGGATGAGACTTCAAATATTATATACATATCCATCGCATGTCAAGCTATGTTGTGAATACTAGTGTGGACCATTGCTGCTTGACAAAGTTCCAGCATTTTGACTTTGCTGATGGACCACATTTCTGCAGTACCTTTTTGCTTTTATTGTTAATGATTCCCACTATTAATGCCTTTCTTTTTGGGGAAATTTCTGCAGGCTTTGATAAATGATAAAAATGTGTACAACGGTAGACTCTCTTAACAAAATAATTATTGGAAACAAATCTTTGCCACCCTGAACCAAGAATTCCTTTGTGCCATCTTAGTTGCACCGAGAACAGGAAAGTTAGCGATTTACTAGACACACCTGATCCCAAGGATAAGATACATACTTTTCACATCCAGAGTCTGAGATAATTAAAGGCAAGAGTTCAGTTAATAAATAAAGAGAAATTAGAATGGAATGGTACAATGAAAAAAGAGTGAGAGCTCAGGATCTTTACTTTTGGGAGTGTTATGAGGGGAACAGGCCTATACAGTAAATTTAAGAAATTGTAGTATAGTGTCTGTTCCCCAGAAGAAGTCTTTTTCCCAAGGTCAGGCATTTGGAAAATGGTCCCCATTACTTCGGGGAATTGAGGAAAGTGACTGACTAGTAGCTAAAGCACTCATTCTTCTTATCTGAAGCAGGAGAATTTTGTGGTCCTTTCATTAACATATGGCTGGTGTCTATTATCAAGATCAAGGCTATCTTCCTCAACTCATAATTTCAAGCCAAACACCAGCTCCTAAGACTTCTTTTCTCCTTTTTAATCCTACATGTAATTATAGAGTGTAAACAATATCTTTTTCAATTCAGTGCTGCTGGCAGCCATCTTGATTCACCCTCAGATCATGTCCATTTCCTCCTTCTTTCTAACCACTGCAGACTCCACACATCTTAGAGTCCTGAACCCCCTCCCCAAGCAAGTCTCCAGGAAAATATACAATTGAGTGCTTGTTATCTTCCATTGTTACAGCTCTTGAAGACAGATGAAAATGATGATTTAGAAATGCACAGGGTTTTTAGTGTGTCTTATGCTTTTTTCGATTAAACATTTTAACACTAACATGGTTGAAACATGTTGACAAAACAGCACTCATCGGGGTACATCATCTGCTCTTGCACTTGTACTCAGCAGCCTGACACATAAGGGTCATGAGTTCAAATGTATTCCTGAATAATTATGGATTTCCCAGCCAGGCTGAATAACAAACAACATCAAAAGGGAATATGTGAAATTATGAAAGCCAAAATGAGGAACAAACTCTCAAAGACATAGCAGTTTAGGGCTACTATGAATAAAGCTGCTATGAACATAATTGAGCAAGTGACCTTGTGGAAGGATGAAGGAGCATCTTTTGGGTACATACCCAAGAGAGGTATAACTGTATCTCTAGATAGGTCAATTCCTAATTTTTGAAAAAACCACCATATTGATTTAAAGCTGTACAAGTTTCCACTTTACCCAGCAATAGAGGAATGTTCGCTTTCTTCCATATCCACACCAGCTTGTGATTTTTCTTGTGTTACTGATCTTAGCCATTATGAGAGGTGTAAAATAAATCTCAAATTACATTTTATTATCACATCCTTGATTGCTAAGTGTGGAACATTCCTTTAAGTATTTCTCATTATTTTAGATTCCTCTGTTGAGAATTCTGTCTTTAGATCTGTACTTCATTTTTATTAGATTATTTGGTTTGTTCATGTCAATTTTCCTGATATTTTTATTATCCTAGGTGAGGCAACTGAGAACCACATAGACAAACATGATATGTACTCACTTATAAGTAGGTATTAGCTGATAATTAAAGAATAATCACAGAACAATCCAGAAACCCAGAGAAGATAAGTAAAAAGGACAGCCATGGGGAGGGATGCACAGAACCCCCTAGAAAGAGGAAATAGAATAGTTTTGTGGGTGGATGGGAAGTAGGAATAGGAATGATCAGAAGAGGAAGCAAAGGACAGAGGGATAGAACACATGAAGAGAAGATTGGAATAAGGAAGATATTATGAGACAGTGTGAAAACGTAGTGCAGTGGAAATTTCCAGGAAGCTATGCGTGTGGCTGAAGGGAGGACTCCAAGTAATTGAGAATAGAGAACATGAACTGGCCAGCTTCTGTAGCTACACAAAGCTCCCAGGGGTGGGACTTATAACAATAGAGCCAAAAAAAAATTTGAACCACACTTGTCCTGTCTGCATGATACTCTGAAGCAAATGCAGCTCAGAGCTTATATAATGTCCAACCAATGAGTTGTATAACATGAGACACAGGCCACAAGAGGGAACCCATGCCCAACACTGCCTGGGTGTACAAGAACTGAGTGATGAATGGCTCAGAGAAATTTTTTTTGGAGCTGAGGATTGAACCAAGGGCCTTGCACTTGCTAGGCAAGCACTCTACCACTGAGCTAAATCCCCATTAAGGTAGAACCAAATACAGTTGACTAAAAGGAAAAAATCAATGAAATGATTCCTAATTCTATTCTACTATACTCAGAGAATGGTGCCCATTTCACCACTGGACTGCCATATGAAACTACCTAGTGATTTTCTCTTCAAAACACAAATTTTTCATTTCTTTGTTTCTTTTTCACTGGAGACCTGCATGAGTCATCAGTAGTAAACATGCAACAAAATCAACATTTTCTCTAAGAAATCAGCCCATTGCTTTTAATTCTGACTTACTCAGTTTTCCAGGGAAGGGAGAAAGTAAGAAACATTTGGAGTCAAAATGTCATAGAAATGACCTCTGGCTATATTTTTCCTGGAGTCCATTTCCCACTAAAATGCAATAACCTTAACCTCTACTGCATTAATCTCAATTCTCCCATCTTAGCAGGCCTACAAGATTAGCCCCTTAAGCTCTGTATACAGCTCTCTATGTCTTTTGCTATCTAAACTCTTAATGTCTTCAACAGTCCTAGGTCCTATACGTTAACAAAATCACCTTTGTTGTCCCATGTTTTCTCCTAACTTGCATGTTTCTTGCTGTGATTAAATTTTCCAATTCAAAGCATATTAAGTAATGAATGGGTTCATTGAATGATATAACCATACCATATCATATCATATCATATCACATCATTGTGGGAGCTTAGGGTAGAAACTCAAGCTAGCACCTGAATGCAAAAATCCATGGGTAAACTCTGTTGACTTGCTTTTTCTTTTGCCTGGCTACTGTCTTGTGTCAGGTAGCTCCCATATCCAGCCCAGGCCCACTTGCTTATAGATATTGCCATGCTCAGTGGAAGAGGCTTCACACATTAATAATCAATCAATGCAATCTCTCAAACACACAGTAACTAACAACTCTGATCTGGAAACACTCTCCGTTGATGTTCTCCCACATGACTCTAGGCCACATCATGTTGAAAGCAAAAGCTAATTAAGACAAAGAGACAATGATACCTCAGAAAGTTTTAGTAACTCAATACCAATGTATTAATTATCCTTATCAATCTTTAAGCAGAAAAATTTAAATATGAAGATAACAATTACTGGAAACACAGATATGTCTAGGAATGATGATAGATAACCCTCTAAGATCAAGAAAACTAAAAGTGTCTCTGTACACAAAGTTCACCAACAAACAGAAAACCTCAAGGTAATTATAACATGATATAATAAATTTTTGTGAATATAAAAATTGGTGATAGTTCATTATTTTTCAGGGAAACAATATAATTAGATGGCAATAAAACTAAAAACATAGCTCCACTGAAAAAATAAAGTCACACCTACAAATATATACCATGGTCCTTTAATAAGAACTACAAGATTATAATCTAAATCAACTAAAAAAATCTCTGGTCATCTTTCATCCTGTGCATGCCAGTTCTCTCATTTGCTAATAATATAAAATGAGTTAGGTTAGGAGGGTTTTTCCACCAAAATTAGAGAGATTCACTTGAAGCCCTCTGGTATTTTAACTTTATAGAAAATAATTTTGACTATTAAAAAATCTTATTCTCTTATGATAAAGAAAATGATATTTGTCAGAAGACACCAATTTGTTTTTTATGCTTGATGACTACATGTGAGTCTGAATCAGTGGGGAACTGAAAACTTTTCCCAACAAAATACAAGGTAACAGATTTTTCAATCAAAAGTATATGATTTATATTTTACATCTAAAACAACTTATTTTGCTTTAATTGTTTTATAAGTCACAAGTATTTTTAAAAAACAAGTTTATCCTCATTTTTATGAATATGTTATTATGTGAAATAAAGAATATCTTCTAAGTATGTACAGGTGACATATTAGAGAAGAACATGTCAGATCCCCTGGATCTGGAGTAGCAGGGGCATATGAACCTCCCAAGTTGGGTGTTGGGATGTGAACACAGATTGTTTCCAAACACAGGTGCTGAGACACTGTCCAATCCCCATAGTGCATTCTATCCAATAAACTGAAAGTCTACCATAGATTAACAACAAGAATGTCGGGCGGGGGTGGCGCACGTCTTTAATCCCAGCACTCTGGAGGCAGAGCCAGGCGGATCTCTGTGAGTTCAAGGCCAGCATGGTCTACCAAGTGAGTTCCAGGAAAGGAGGAAAGCTACACAGAGAAACCCTGTCTCAGAAAAAAAAAACAACAAGAACAACAAATTGTAAATAAATACAGATGTTAATAAATGATTTATCAAGAACATGATGCATCAATATTAATATATTGAGTGTGGTAAATCTGTAGCATGAATACAATCCAAAGAATACCTCCAACAATTTATAACAGGATACCTGATTCCAAAGGTAAACGCAAAGTGGTAACTCTCAGAGGGCTCATAGGATTATGAAAAAGTAAGACACATATTTACACAATGTGACGTCTATATTTACCACAAAGTTACAAGCATCAAGAGTATGTACAATATTTGAGAATGAATAAAGTAGATTGAGAGAAAAAGCCAAGAACAAAAGCAGAAAAATAAAATCAACTTTTAATCATGAGACAAAAGGAAGCACACAGAGGAAATGTGGGATCATGACAAATATTATCCAACTACCTATAATTCTATGTGTATAGAAATTAAATAAACACAAATTTCACAACTCACACAAAATTAACTCAAAGTAACCTTTAAATGCTGTTTCTGACCCTGTAGCTATGGGTATATCTTCCAAACAGAGAGGCCCAAAGCTCTAGAGCTTTCTTGGCAAATAAAAAAATTTATGAAAAAACCTCATGCCATGTCTCTGTGAACTCTCATGTCCCACACTCACCATGGCATAGATTTTGGTCTTCCTCACAGCTCCTACATCAGAGCAAGATGGGAATCCTGGAAAGAACCTGAAAGTTCCTTCCCACGGGTGTTCCTAATTGCTAAGCCTTCCTGAGGTCCCACATTAGCTAAGACCACCCAGCTCAGACTCAGGACAGAGGCGGCTTCTCCACTGGGTGATCAGAGATCAAATGACACACACAGCACAGGCCTTCTCAGCTCTGCCCTTCCACCTTAGGAGCAGGCAGGATGCTAATCTGAGAAATCTGTATTTTTAAAATTCTTTCCAATCTCTCAGAGTACTTCTTGTTCCCCTTCCCAAGCACACATTTCTTTGTGTAAAAATACACACTGATTGTCCAGTGTAGCCAAACCTTTGCTTCATATATGGGAAATCCTGCAGCCAAACACAGGTCACATTCAAACAGTTACTGTTGTAACTATGTAAATGTTAAAAACAAAAAACAGGCCAAGAACTAGAAAACAATTAGTGGTCAATGGTAGGGATTGTAGGTAAGAAAGAGAGTGTGGACATGACATAGTTATAATCTCAGAATTACTTGGAAGAGATGGAACTGAATTCATGGCCAAGTGTTCCAGATACTAGGGATTTGTTTGAGAGCAAACCAAGGATTACTCACATGCATTTTTTTTCCTGAGGCTACACATCTTAAACAAGGAAAATCGCAGTCCTGTTAGGCAGGGGCACACCATTTTATCCAGATTGTCTATAGTGGTTGACCAAGCGTAACTACAGTAATTCTGTTTCATACAGGGTCAGTCCTTTATCCAGATTACTGAATGTGCTGCTCTGTAGACCCCAAGAAACAGCCAGTCAGGACATTTGTGGATCATCTAAAATTGGTTACATCACTCCACATTGCTCATCTCAAATACTGTTGAAACAGGAAAGCTCTCACCCTCTGTCCTGTCCCTCCATTTCTGGCCTTTCAATGCATCAGCTTCAAAAATGCTCAGTGAACCCAATACTTGCACAGGTCCCTCTTCATGTTTACGTGCCCCCAAAAAGCCAGAATGACTGGGGGACACTCATTAACTTCTTCATTTTTCCTTCTCTCTGTGTCCAGCCTAGAAGAAGATGCAGGACTGTCTTTCCAGCACTGGGCAGCAGAGGCAGGTGTAAGTGTTCTATGCAATTCTCAATTACTTAGCATGAGGCAAGTTTGGGCTACAGGAAACACTGCTCTACACAGAAAATCAATTATCAACAGCTCTTGATAGACAAGGAATGAAACAATGAATGAACTAGACACATTAGAGAACAGAAACAAATAGATAAGATCATTAATGCTCTTTAAAATGTTAAATATAATACCAGCAAGTGATATTTTAAAGTGATAAAAATAATGCATTTTTCAAGATAAAAAACTTAACTATGACAGGTGGTGGTGGTACACACCTTTAATCCCAGCACTCCGGAGGTAGAGGCAGGCAGATCTCTGTAAGTTTGAGTCCAGTCAGGACTACAGAGTGAGTTTCAGAAAAGGGTCTAAAGCTACACGAAGAAACCATGTCTCAAAACAAAACAAAACAAAACAAACAAAACAGAAAACAAAAAATAAACCTTAGCTATATTGACTTTAAAAAAGAGTGGAACTTTCTCTAGTAGAGGGAATATCATTAATAAAAGATAGGTTGATCTTACCATATGCCCTTGTTGGCTGCTGTGATCTGTAAACTGACACACAGTTACAGTCAATGGCCTTTTTTTGAAACCTCTGAGCTGACATAACTGTGTCAAGCAGGACTGAAAATATCTGCATATGAGAGTTACCTAATTGAAAATTCAATATCATTTGGTGCAAGTTGACCTTCGCAAATTGAACACGAACCAGTCTGGTCTGTCTTCATTCACAAGTCATCAATCAGTACATGCTGGGAAATAATAAAATTACTCCTCCTGCTACAATCAGGTTTGTTTTCATAATGGTTACTCCAGCTGATTGCCTACCCTGTTTCCCCAGCAGTGTACACAATAAACTATTTCTTCTATTCTGGTCTAAAGGTAGAAACTATGCTCCACATGCAAATCTCTTTCCTTTTACTGCAATAAATATGCACTGCATCACTCAAATGGATAATTTTGAAACTCTGAGGTGAAACAATCATTTATTATAAGATTTTTAATGTGATACATAGAGAACAACAAAATCATGGCCATACAGTGCAACAGACTGGGACCAAGGCCACTGGTGTAAACATAAGAGAACTTGTTTCAGAAACATTTTTCTAACAGGATTGAAATGCAGCTGTTCTAGAATTTAAATGCTTTCCAAGGGAGAATTCACTCAACACATTTCAGAGATTAATGAAGAAAAATCTCTTTAATGATAACGTACATCCATCTCCTGTTAATGCTAAAAGAGGAGCCAGCTTACAAGAGATTTTGCTTTGCATATATGCTAATCAACCTTGTGACATTTATTTTCAGGCTTTAGGTTACATTTTCAGCAATTTAAATAGGAACAGAAGAGAGTAAGTCTACTCACTTAGACAGAGGAAAGACTTACACAGCAAATACATTTGTAAAATTCTTTTTTTCTTTCTTTCTTTTTTTTTTCCTTTTCAAGACAGGGTTTCTCTGTGTAGCTTTGGAGCCTGTCCTGGAACTCACTCTGTAGCCCAGGGTGGCCTCAAACTCACAGATATCTGCCTGCTTCTGCCTCCCGAGTGCTGGGATTAAAGGCATGTGCAACCACCGCCCGGCTCCAAAATTATTTCTTAAGTACCCCAGTGATGTGAAACAGCAGGATCTTCTTCAGTGACAGGGTTCTGAGGTGAAGGTTACAAAAAATGAGAAAGAGAGGGAAAGTATAAGGTAGAAAAGATAAAAGCTGGGGTGGGGAGGTCTTACACAAGCTATGTCTCATGTCACCTAAGCTTCTTAAGAAGAATAGCACCTTGCATACTTCTTCCAGGGGTGAAATGAAAGGAAGTGGGGCACTTCTAGGATGTCAGCAGAAAGTATCATACAATGGTGCAGACTCAAAGAGGAGGCTAATCAAACAATGCTGTACAAGGGGAAACAGGGCATCTCAGGAACATTACTGACTAAGCCCACAGTGATCTGTGGACTGATAACTATAGCCCCACGTGGTGGAAAGAGTTGGTTTCTCAGGATCTGAAGTAACCGCACCACAAACACCCAGGTTCCAGACCATTGCTAGTTCTCCAAAGCATATTCCTGGTTTTCAGGAAGGAGCTCGGTTTTATTATCAGTACACCAGGCCCATAGGGAAAGCTTCCTAGCCCTAGGTCCAAGGTTATTACTAGCTCACACAAGAATTTTCCTAATCTATGCCTGAAGGCCTAAATGAAAGCCTTGCTTGATCAGGGAATTCTTTAACACATTAGTGTTTTATTTTTCTTTTATTCTTATTTCCTTTTTTTCTTTTCTTTTCTTTTTTTTCTTTTTGTAATTTCAAGACAGATTTTTCCTGTGTAGCTTTGGAGCCTCTCCTGGAACTCGCTATGCAGAACAGGCTGGCCTCAAACTCACAGAGATCAACCTGCATCTGCCTCCTGAGTGAGTGCAGGGAAAATAGGTGTGTACCACCACCACCACCCGGCTAGTGTTTTACTTTTCAAATAAATTGACATATTTGTCATATTGTTTATCTGGCAGAACTATGCTTTTATCAAGAAGAAAACTGGAACTTTATGGCATACCAGGATATAAAGTTGGTTGTTACCCTGTAATGCCTCAACAAGCAGCTTGTTAGAGTCCCATTTTTGATTCAGTGGCTTGTTTTAAATAAGCAGTGGCTCCTTTGTGATGTTTTGGAGCCAAACAAATTTGTATCCTACTGTCTTAATCTCTAACAGGCCTGACTACAATGCACTTACCTTTGAGGTTTTTTTGGGTTTTTTGTTTGTTTGTTTGTTTGTTTGAGATAGTGCTCCCTCAACTAAATTCTATTTTTTGAGACTTACTATCCCCAAAGAATTAATAAATCCTTTATATCACCAATTCTACTCTTCTACATCACACGTTAATAGTGGAGTGTTACCTAACACATGAGATGCTTTTTACAACCTCCAAAAAATTAACTATATAAGGATCTTACACATGAAAGTGAAATGCAAAGTGCTGAACTTCTAAAAGGTACTGGAAAGTACTCTCCATTTTTGACAACCTTCTTTCCATGGGTGCACCAAAAGCATTTTGAAGTTTACTAAAAAAAAACATTTCTTTCTTTCTTTCTTTCTTTCTTTTTTTTTTTTTTTTTTTTTTTTTTTTTGAGATAGGTCTTCTCTGTGTCATTTTAAATGCTTGTCCTGGATCTCACTCTGTAGAACAGGCTGACCTTGAAATCAAACAGATTGGCCTAACTCTGCCTCCCCTGTGCTGGGATTAAAGATGAGGGCCACCCTCACTTGGCACAAAAATGTTTCTACACACAGCTCCCTGCACCAAATTCTGTGAGCCGATTCAGCCCACAGACCAAGGTTATTCAGAGGCCTGACCCTGGGTCCAGGGAGTTTCAAGTACCACATGGGTCTTCACAGGACTGGGATTTTGCAGGCAGGTTCCTACCCAGATCAAAGGAAGTCTCACCACACTGGATCCCACACCTCATCATCTCCAGTCCATCTGGAGATAGCAGCCCTTCACTCACCAAGTCATGGTTTCCCTGCTTGGCCATGCTCTCGGCTCAGCTCACTGCAGCAGGACTCACAGCAAACCACACAAAACTGCTGGAACCAGCTCTTCTTCAAAGCCAAGTCTGAAGCCAGTGGCCGGAAGAACCCTGCATGGCTTCTGACTGGCAGGTCACCTGGAGCGCCTGATTGGCTAATGAGGCCTGAGTGACAATAGCACCTCTCACAGGGATACAGTGTGCTTAAAGACACAGCACAATGGTTCCTGACCCTGCCTTCCACCCTAGACAAAGACATTTTCTAAATCAGCAGAGATGTGCATATTGACAGCACTTGCCCATGGCTCCAATAGCTGACTATGCTTTCTCCCTCTACTCCATAGGCACTTCCCCTTGCCCCCCAAAGACACAATGTGGCTAGCTACCTTGTACAGACCACTAAACTACATGGGGTGGAGTGATTCCTTGTCACACAGGTAAAAGGGATTCCAGAATATTAACAACTAAAGAGAGATTTAAAGACACACAAGGAGAGTGTTTATTATGTGAATTAATACTGACATCAGGTGAACTGAAGGTACTTTTTACCTAGTTGTCATAGGGACTTCAGACAACCAGCAAAGAAAAGCAGGAACTTGCTCACAACCGAGAAAGTATGCTCATTGCTTTAGGAATTTTATTACAGAAATTCAGAGAAAACTGTTGGCAAATTAATAATAATACAGAGTTGTCTTCATGGATGTTGTTTATGCTGTGGCGCTGCTCCTCACGGCTCGTGTCCGACAGCAGCGGCCATGCCATCGGATGAGCGTGCTGATTGAAAGAATCACAGCCATGGTTACCTTTTTAGAGCTTTATTGGGAAAGAGGAGAGAGAGAGAGAGAGAGAGAGAGAGAGAGAGAGAGAGAGAGAGGAAGGGGGGAAGAGGGAGATAGGGGGGCTGACGGGAGGAAGGAGTGGAAAGGAGAGGAGACAGAGAGCACACAGAGGTCCTATCCGCTTTTTTGGCTGGGACGCAGTCGAAGGCTGATGACCTAATTAAGGAACAAATCCTTATATCCCAGACTTTCCCTTATTATAAAAAAGCAGGTAGATGGGACTAGGGGCATCGTTCCTCTCAAAAACTGCTTCCAGCTGACTCTTGGACATCAGTTGGCTCTGATGGAGAAGGGGAGTTTTCCGAGGTAGACAGGTGTTGTGGAATGCTGTCTGTCATCTGTTTGCTCTGGAGACATATCCCTCTTGGTTGTGGCTGGGAACTTTTTGTTTGACAAGATGCTGGTGACACAGAAAAAAAACTTAGAGAGATAAAAAAAATCATGATTATTTTATGTCAACATTTATCTGAGGCAGATCCAGCCTGTCCCAATGGATTTTGAAACATGTTAAGCTTTATCAGAGGCAGATTATTTTAAAGCACCTGTTTCCTTTACTAGTTCAGCATCTAGGAGACAGGTGATCAATTGTTAAAAGCATCACATAGTAAAAGATGTTTACATTTAAGTCTTTTTGTAGTGCCCAGACTCTTTTGGGTCTGGGGGTGTAAATACATTTTAGCTGTTACAGTTTCTTATCTGATGATCTCTGGACTCCGGTTCTGTGGTGGTCCTGTACCATTAGCTGAAGAGTAAGTTAGAACAGGGAACTGGGAAGAGAAAAGCTTGTGGTGCATAAGAATTTATTTTTTTGGAATTAGGGACAAGGCAAAGATCAGGGCCCTGTCTGTATGCATGTGAGAAACAAAGACAGTGGATCTGGAGTGAAACAATAAGCTCTTATTTTAGGTGGAAATCTTTTTTCATTAAGTAACTCTGAACGTGCAATTAAATCTTTCCAGAGGTGGTAAGGCTGTCCTCTGTACCCAACAATAAAGGAGAGGTGGCATCTCAAAACTCCCAGGACTGAATCAGTGGCTCTGGTGTTCAGAAAGAAAGAAACAGATAGCTTCCCTGCTGAATTCTGGGTTCCCTGCAATGTCTGTAGCCAAGCCTAGGTCTGTAGGAGGTCTTAGCTTGATGTACCCATGCATCTTGGTGCCTGGGGGCAGTCAGCTGACTCTTTGTCTTTCTAGGTGACACTTTTAACAAGGCTGTTGATGGCCTGGCAGGGCATTTGCTAGCCTGTGGCTTGTTCCTCACTTAAAACAGGGACCCAATAGCTTTTGGGAGTCAGCAAGTGCCACTACTCGGCAATTTTGTTTTCAGGCTTTTATCTCTTCCCTGGCATACCTTAAATGCCACAAATGACTCTTTTGCCTGTGGAGTCAGGAGCCTTGCTCTCCAGATGCTTAAGTTTTAGTCGGGGAGGTCTGGGGAACAAGAGACAGATTTTAATCCATGTCCTGAATTTTTTTTCTGATGACTGATGGGTTAAGCACAGCTTTTGGAAGATCTGCCAGTAGGCAGACTATAAACCGATCCCTTTGGAAGACTTGTCTGAGGCTATAAGCTGATTTTTGGCTTAAAAGCCATCCTGACTACTGTAAACTTATTTGTATTATACCAATACCACAATTCTCACAAAGATAGAGAACAGATATGCAGAAAGCATCATTAAAAAGTCACTTAACAGCATTGTTTACTCTGCTGTTAGATGAATGGTTATGATGAGTTTTATTAACCTTAGAATAAAGCTGCTTTGGCCTCTGAGCAGGCTGGGTTGGCTAAGGGCCACAGCTGCTTCCGTGAAAGACAATAAGGAGTTGATTTTAACTATCCCTGGCTACTGTCTGTCTGAGGGTTGTGAATTCACGGTAAAGAATTCCATTCTTTATTTTTTCTCACTTAAAAATATTTATATGATGTTTTGTCTGTTCATTCTATTCTGGCCTACAGAGGCAAGAAGAAGGTAGGAGGTGCCTGGAACCAGAGTGACAGCAAATGGTTTCCTACCTTGTGGGTTCTGTAAATGGAGCCTGGGTCCTCTGTCACAAAAGTCAGTGCATTTATTGCTCAGCCATCCATCTAATCCGTTTTATTTAAAATGTTTTCCCATAAATTGTTAATTAATAGATATTACTTCTCTATACTTGAACACATTGGCACAGCAGATCACTTCCTAAATATAACACCATTAGCACAGACACTGAGCACAACAATTCAATTAATAAATGGGACCTCTTGAAACTGAGAAGCTTTTGTAGGGCAAAAGACATGGTCAATAAGACAAAAAGATAGCCAACAGAATGGGAAAAGACTTTCACCCACTCCAAATCAGACAGAGGACTGTTCTCCAAAGTATATAAAGAAGTCAAATCCAGGTGGTGGTGGTGCATGCCTTCAATCCCAGCACTTGGGAAACAGTTCAAGGCCGGCCTGGGTTACACAGTGAGTTCCAGGACAGGCTCCAAAGCTACATAGAGAAACTCTGTCTTGAAAAACAAAACAAAACAAACAAACAAAAAAAAAAGCTTGCCTTTCAGGTTTGGGGATTTAGCTCAGTGGTAGAGCACTTGCCTAGCAAGCACAAGGCCCTGTGTATGATCCTCAGCTCCAAAAAAAAAAAAAGAACTCAAGAAACTAGACATCAAAATACTGAACCATCCAATTAAAAAATGTTCTGAAGAGCTAAACAAAGAATTCTTAAAACAAGAATATCAAATGGCTGAAAGACATTAAAAGAAAAGCTCAACATCCTTAATCATCTGAGAAATGCAAATTGAAACGACTCTGAGATACCACCTTACACCAGTCAGAATGGCTATGATCAAAACAACTGAGGAGAGCCAATGTTGGAGAGGATGCAAAGCAAAGGGAACACTCCTCCACTGTTGGTGGGAATGTAAACATTTACAACCACTGTGAAAATCAGTATGACGGTTTCTCAGAAAATTGGGAATTGATCTACATTAAGACACAGCCATACCACTCTTGGGCATATTCCCAAAGAATGCTCAATCATACCACAAAGATACATGCTCAAATATGTTCATAGCAGCACTATTTGTAATAGCCAGAACCTGGAAACAACCTAGATGCCTGTCAACTGAAGAAAGGATTAAGCAAATGTGGTACATACACAATGGAGTACTACTCAGCAAAGAAAAACAATGACAGCATGAAATTTGCAGGCAAATGGATCGAACTAGAAAATATCATCCTGATTAAGGTAACTGAAACCCAGAAGGACAACATGGTATGTACTCACTCATAATTGGATTCTAGATACAAAGCAGAGAACAATCAAACACCAACCCACAGAACCAGGGAGGCTACATAGCTGAGCGGGACCCTAGGATGACTGTGGTTTAATAAGATTTGGTTCTATTCAATTACTGGGCAAGCCTCAATGAAACATTTCACTATTAGGATTGTGGGGTGTTTACCCAACCACCCCCACAGTTCCCCAGAGTTTTCTTGAGTGCGAGCAGCAGGAAATATTAGATAGAAGGATTTATTGCGGAGAATCTTGCAGAGATAAACAGATAGAAAATAAAGGATAGCCCCGAGAGGGCCTGGAACCTATTCCAACAGGCCCCGACTGTCTCTGCCCCAGGGTTTATATAGAGACGCCAAGGGTTGGAGCAAAAGACCTCCTCCCCCAGCACAGCCAAGTGCAGACCATCCCAGACACCTGCACTTAGGCCCCTGGTCTAATCATCCTCTATTCGAACCTGCTGTGTAAAGCCACGAGGAACCCGAGAATGGGCTCCCACAGGTCCCCCTTTCTTAATATATAAAAAAATAACTATTAATGGCTTACAGCAATCTCCATAGCTGTTACACCTCCCAGTATGGGAGTAGAAGATGATATAGATGGCATTTCTCTTTTGAATTAGGTCCAAGGTGACTACAGCAGTCTTAGCTGCCTCAAGCCCTTTCTAAACCAAAAACTCTTAAGGCTACTACACACTTAAAGAATCCCTTAGCTTCATCATTGCCATTAACAGGTTAACATAAATATTGCTATACATAGTCAAATTTTCTCAGTCTTACAACACAAAGCAAACTCTTAAACATTTGAATTAGCATATATGGTGCTATATATAGTTAACAATTTTCTCCGTCTTACAACTTTAACTCAATCATTTGAATTTTATTGCTAACAGAACATAGGAAAAGCTTCAATGTATTCACATCAAATTTAAATATTTCCTTAACTCCACAAAACCAGGGTGCATTAATATCAATAGGTTTCTGCAAACATAATTCAATCTCGTAACTCCTCCTTTTCTTTATAATTTTTTAAACAAAATCTAAAACCTAGTTAGAAGAACCCAAACTCATACAATTCCTACAAACCCATATTGAAAAGCAATCTTCTCAATCTAACCATTAACACTTGAAAACTTAGCAAAACATCCAAAAGCAGTTTCTTAATAAACCTCTTTACACTTTAAAAGTAGTGTCTTAATATACCCCATTTGCATTTCTTACTAACAAAAACACAACATTAATCCCTCAAACAACTTTTGAAATTAGACTAAGGAATATTAACTCTTCCCCCTTTCTTTATAATTTAAGCAAAATCTCATGCCTAGTTAGAAAACCCAAACTTTTCAATTTAAACAGTTCCATTTGTAACACAAAACCAGTTCTGTATGTAATTCCATTTTTACATAAACAGTTCCACAAAACAATTGCATTTTTAACACAGAATACATGAATCACCAATTAATAAAGCATATATGCATACACATCTTGACTCTAGGTAGAAATAATAAATTTCTTCATTTAAACAGTTCCATTTTTAACCCAATTCCAGAAAACAGTTCCTAGGTCATTACTATAAGTAAACTCAAAATTGTCCCATTGCAATGAAATCTCTACTATTCATTTCATTTCTTAAGTCCCAAAATTCAAATGATAAATTCCAAATATGAAGAAATCCATAACCAAGATCTTTTGTAGTTTTATCTCATTTCAAGTTCAAAAAGTTCAAACGAGAAATAAATTCTGGTATCAGGCTTTCACTTCAAAATATGAAGAGACGTTTTTCAACCAAAACTTTTTGCAGTTAACAATTTTTGTTCAAACAAGCGTCTCTAAACTTATTCTTTTTTTAGGTACAGTAGTATTCTGAACTGCACCATTTTTGATGTTAGCTCAGGTTTTTCTGTGTTGCGAAGATTTTCCACGGATCTCAGCTACAGATGCCTTGTTGTGCTGGTTCTCGCGTCCGCCATTCTTAGCCACTTAGCAGCTTCTGAAACTTTTGAAAACCACTTAGACTGCCTACTTTGCAGTCTGCTAGGCCACTACCTTCTGTGTCTCAGGTTCTTTCACCATATACATTAATAGACTCACACTTAACATTTACACTTTTTCACAAACTCACATATAACATTTTTTGCCTTGCAAAGCATTTAGACTCACATTCAACATTTTACAAACTCACATATAATGTATTAACATCTACTTATACTCCTTAAGGAAACTATAGAACTACTTTAGCAAATATATTTCTTATTACTTCTTACATACTTATATTTCTTATTTAAACTTACATTTACAATTAGTATCTTTACTTCTTACAAGCTTAAAGGAACTCTATACATCTACTTATTTATACTCCTTAAGGAAACTATAGAACTACTTTAGCAAATATATTTCTTATTACTTCTTATATACTTATCATATTTCTTATGTTCATTCCATCTTATTTCTTATTTAAACTTACATTTACAACTAGCATCTTTACTTCTTACAAGCTTATTACTACATGTCTTAGGACTACCTTAGATTCTTCTTGCAAGCTTATATTCTTAAAGGAACTCTATAGATCTATTTTACAAACTTATACAGGGCTACCATTAGCATATATTTAACTTAGCAAACACCTAAAGATTTCTTAACACAGATCTAACAACAGAATTTTTCATCTTTTTCTACTTCTTACTCTTAATTATTATCACTATCTCTATTAGATTCTCTTAACTAGACAGGAAGTATGTACATCATTTATAAAGTTTAGAGTTTATAGTCAGCTTTGCTATAAAGCACTGGGATTTAGTCAGTGTTGTTGTTATGGAATTATGATAGTTGTTGCTAGGGGACTATAACCTTCCCAGGATGATGCCACACTCCAAAGTTGCCAGTTCTCTCAGCCGTTCCGGACTGGCAGAGATGCACTGTCAGCGGTAGGCAGTTTTTAACTAGAGGCTGTCCCTTCACCCAAATTCATAATAGCTCCCCTAAGTGTTTCAATTCAGACAAACATTTCTATTACAGCAGTACTTTTGGTTTGTTCTATGGAAAAACTTCACTTCACACTGAGGGTGAAATTACCTTATTTAGCTGCTGTAAGGACTTTGCCAAATACCGCACAGCTATTAGGTGATATAAAGTATTTTTCCAAAGGAGCTAGTAAAGCCAAAAGCGGCACAGCTCCGAACTCTGTTTACTCACTGTTTGCATTAACCAGTGACAAAACCTCAGAAACACTAATTGAGCCACTTTCATTCTGGTTCCATTGTAGGAACATCATTGGAGCTGACCTTCCTTAGTTCCACGCTCCTTAGAAAACGCTCCGGTAATCACGGAGCTTCACTCTCCTCTTGTGAAAAAACACAAACATGTTCTCGACCTCATATTAACACAGGATCGGGACCCTTCCATAATCCCAAGCAGGGATCTTTCCACTTTGCATTACCCTCAGATAAAGGACCAGGAAGATTGGAGTGAGCTCTAATATGCCCCACAAAGCATGGCAGCTTTCTTTTGTGACTAGCATCTTGAATTTATTGAAACATTTTGACTTGGTTGTTGTTAGTTCCAATATTTTCACCAAAACTGTTACTATTCAAAGGAATCAAGAACATAAATGTTCTTTCATGAAACATATCCTTAATTAGCTTATTCTGAGAAAAAGCATTTTCAGGATTTAGTATTTTCACTTCATTAGCTTTAACTCCTGATGTTATTATTAGCTGTAATATTTAGCATTGATTTCTTATAAGGAACTTTCAGGTGAAGCTTTTTTTAAGACAGATTTTCTGAAGTTTGTTTCCCATCTATAAAGCAGTCATTTCTTTTTGAATGCCTGTTTCTTATCCCCTTAATTAGATTTGCAGAGGAATCACTCATTGCAGGCTGTTCGTTCAAGGCAAAGAACTTCTTAAATTTCACATAAGTTTCTTCATATCTAAGACAACGTTCAGTGTATAAACTGCTCTCTCTTGGCTTTCATAAGGATTTTAAAGTGGCTTGTTTGCTCTTAAAGGTAGCTTTTTGTCATCAAACTACTGTAAAAACTTTGCACAGCTATTAGGGTAAATAAGGCATTTTACCAACGGAGCCCCAAACCGCGAAGCACCTAGTTCTGTATCCTTTCAATTTTTCATTGGAACTGACACTTAAACTCTTAGACGATTTTCCTCCTTATTCTTTTAAAGGCTGTATTTTAAGTTTACCATGAACGTATTTTTGAGCTGACAAAAATGTTTCAGGGCAATGTCACCATCTTTAGCGGAAAAAACTACCTTTCCCAGAATGCATTTCCCTTATATCAGTCCATAATAATATCAGTCCCTTATATCAGTCCTTTATATCATTTCCCTTATATCAGTCATTTCCCATAGTTCTTTTTGGGTCTGAGAGTCAACTGGTTCTTTTACCAGACTTGCTTACAAATTCTTGCCCGGGAGGTTTGAACAGAGTTTTTTGCTTTTGCAACGGGAGATTTGAACAAGCATTTTACATTTTCAGCTTTGGCACGTTGGAAGATTTCTATTCTCTCCTCAACTGGCTTTAACAGGTGTTTCTTCTTCATCAGACACTGGCCCCTGGTTCAGAACTGCACCTGCCTCGTTAGCCGGCATTGAGGCTGGCATTTCTGATAGCAACTTTCTTCGGGGCTTGTGTTTGTTTTAGCCAGTCAGTGAAAAACAAGATCACGTACAACAGCTTTTCCATAGCTCCTTCAGAGAGATTTTCTCCCACTGATCTATCTCATTTTGCTTGTTCCTTTCCCCCCAGATGCAGAGCTTCAGGTATCTATCTGGAGCTCTGTACCTCTGCTAGCTGCCCTTGGAGGTAGGGGCTTTTTTTTCTCCCCCTGAATCTGCCTCAAATTCTAGCAGCTTTTTCAGGTCACATTTTCTGGGAAGGTATCTGTCCGTTCTGTTTCTTCAGAGTCTTTCTCCCAGACAGTTCCCAGTTTGGTCTCAGTTTATCCGCTCTACCCCAGAAACAGTTTCCGACACTACAGTGGCGGCTTTCCCTGCTACTGAAGGTAGGGGCTTTTTGTCTGTTTCTGTCTTCAGGGTCTGTGTGGTTTGCGTACAAACTGAAAATCTAACAAGGGAGGTTTCTGCCATTTATAAACTCCCATTAGGACAGGTGTTTTGCCTTATCAGGCCTTCACCTGGCCTAGTCCCCAGTGGGTTGCATTTGTTTGTCTGGGTGCTCAAGTGCTCAAGGACAGAATTTATGCCAGAGGCAATCACCCCTCAGGGCTACACCCCCTCATCTCTCGGGAGTCAGTTGAAACAAAGCTTTTCTCAAAGAGGTGTTTTCTCTGACAGAAAAGAAAGCTTTACTCCTGGATAGTTCTGTTCTGCCCTGGTTGGGCTCTTTCCCCAGACAGCGTTCTGACTCTGCAGCACAACTGCTTCAGACACAGTTCAGCTTTACTGTTTTCCCAGAAAGGTCCTTACTCTGTCTGATAGGAAAGCTTTTTTCACAGATTTCTTTTTTTTCAGCTGTGGATCTATCAACCCAGGACTTGTAGGAAAGCAGGCAACTGTGCCGTTCCCACTGGCTTTAGCTTTGGTTGTTCATTAGCAATCTTCTCCTGGGTCCTGCACCTTCCTGCCTCAGCTCTGTGCTCCAGGAAGTTTACAACTGCAGGAACCCTAGTATCCCCGAAATGCACCCCAACTCAGACACTGGCCAGTCGCCTCTGGGTTTTTGGTCAGAAGCAAGGATACAATGCTTCAGGGGATCTTTGCCTTAGGAAGATTAGGAGCACCTTTTCAAAGACGCTCACTCAGAAACAAAACCCTTGATGCCTCAGCTCCACTGTAACTGAAAAGCTTGGCTTTTTTGCTTTTCTCAGGTAAAGTTTCCTGCTCTTTTGGGCTCTCTGTAGCTCTTTACCCACATTCTCCCAAGCGTTTCCCTCAGGGTACTTTGACCCACTGTCTTTTACTAGCTTGAAGAGACAGAGCTTAGAAGAGGTTTTTAGGAACTTGTCCCTGCCTCCTGCATTGCAGGGAGGATTGTTAAAGCTTGAAAGAGAACTTAGAGGTTTTGCTGTCTTAAGAGGTTTGTTGTTTTTCCTTAGAGCTAATTGTTATGCCCAGATAGGGACCCCAAAGACTTCACCACAGACCTTAGGTTCAGAATGCAACAGCATGGTTTATTTCTGTTTGTTTACAAGCCGCGGGCAGGGAAGCTTGATCCAAAGCACTCACTCGTAGTCGTGAGGCCAGGAGGAACTTGCTGTTTCTTTGTGTGGCTAGCTTTTTAAAGGCAAAATCCACAAGCCCTTCAGGGGGGTTGGGGGAGTTTTGCACGGGTGCAACTCTGATTGGTTTATTTTTATCTCTGTTCTCTTTTAATTGGGTGAGGGTATGTAACCTTTGAATTTACTGTTGGTGGTTACAATTTATTGCTTTGGGGGCAGTCCAGCACAAGTCCCAGGCTTTGTCCTTGAGCCACCATGGGGGCTGGCTGGCCAAGCACGTACTGCACATAACTCTAAGTCGGTGAGGGGCCCCAGAAAGTAAACATCTGGCTGAACTTTGAGCAGTCAGAGTACGTGCAGAAAGGGAGCTACTTCAAGGACTATGTCTTTTGTTCATAGCCCTCCCAGAAACTGCTTGCTCAAGTCTCAGGAAACTGAAATTGAGGCCTGATCTCTGAGAGAAGACTGAGGAGCTTGTTATGGCGTCTGCATGGTCCTTTCATTCCCCCCTTGAGTTGTATATCATCTCCAATCATGGAGATGTTGCTTTTGGTAAAAGACTTTATCATCAGGGTAGTAGATCATGTCAGAGACTAATTGAACCAGAACATAAGAGTTTTTCCATTATCAATGGCAAAGTGAGCTTTCCCTTATTCAGTTTTTGCCATCTTCAAGTGTGTCATGGGTTCAGAGGTAGATATTGGAATTCTAGCATCCTCAGTTTAGTGGTACCCAGATACGAATAAGACATCAGTGATATAAGAGCCAACAATAATTAGCAGAAGCACAAGGGCCAAAAGCCTTGTGATGGCTGACAGAGTTTCTTATCCTCAAGGAACTTGGAAATGAGAATGAGGACCAGTTATTACTTTATCCTAGGTTCCCAATGACATAAATTCCCTTTTGAGCTAACATTCCAAGGTGGGGGAAACAAGGGCGATGTTTTCTCTTCTGTAATTACTTCCTGCTGACATTGGGACGTTGTTGTCAAGGCCCTGGAAAGCCAGAATGCTAGTCAAAGACAAAAGGGAACGTTTTATTGACCAGCTGAAGAGATGGTATGCATATCAGCTGAATTGGTCCATATCAGCTTTCAGCAAGTTCAGGGCTCACAGTCATTTGCAGTAGGTTGTCACCAGCAAATGATGCTTGGATGTATCTGTCAGCCAAGTGGAAACCTGTTGAGACAGATATAAACTAGGAACAGGAGTTAAAACTTACGAACTTATTTGGAACTTTTAGACCCATAGTCTTAGTAATTGTAGTATTATCAATTTGCCCTGAAATCCATAGTGTCTTTCCTATCTAGAGAGCCAAGTATAGATTGGACTGAAATTTCTTTGGCCCAATGAAAAGCATCTGTAAGTCTATATTTAGAACCTGTTTATCTTTTTTAAAGAGACTTGTAGCTAGAGTTTTCCTGGCTGGCTCACAGTCAGGACCAATCTCTCTCATCTGCCAGTCCCACAGCCGCTCAGACCCGACCAAGTAAACACAGAGACTTACATTGCTTACAAACTGCATGGCCATGGCAGGCTTCTTGCTAACTGTTCTTACAGCTTAAATTAATCTATTTTTGTAAATCTATACCTTGCCACGTGGCTCGTGGCTTACCGGCATCTTCACATGCTGTTTGTCATCGTGGCAGCTGGCAGTGTCTCTCAGCCTTCCATTTCCCAGCTTTATTCTCCTCCTTATTAGCTTTATTTTTTATTCTTTTTAATTAATTAATCCATTGATCAAACAATTACTAAGCTGACAAAAGTATAGCTAGCCCAGTCATCAATGTTATCAAAGATCTGAGAAGGATAAACTCTACCTGAGTGCAGACTTTTAAATCTATTTAAAAACAACAGAGACTATCCATTACCCAGACTGCCATCATCCCAGGCTCCTATAGTCTTCATAGTGTTGACAGGACAGGTGTCAGGACAGCATCGGTCTTGGCTGCTGGGCCCATAACATGGAAGTTCTCCTGTGGAGGAGCAACTTGGGAAAGACTGATCTTATCTTGTCAGTGTCTCATTTGTCCATTCTTCTATGCCAGATCCCTGGCAGCAGGTGTTGAGTCAGAGCGTCTTGCCCAGTGGTCGGTGTTGTCCGCAATTCAGGTGGCATCTTCTTGTCGTTGTTCCATATCTTCTTTGGAGACCTTGGGAGTCATTTCTAGGAGCTGGGGAGCTCGGAGTCTCTGTTTGCTATAGTAAGCTTTTTATCAAATAATGTAAATGCCATATTCATCAGATCTTTGACAGGTTTGAGGACCATTATCTATTAAATGTATCTGAGCCAAAAAAATCTAGGCCTAATCTTGAAAACATCTCTAAGTTTGGTAACAATAACCAGGCTAGTTTGTTCTCCTGTATACATATTAGTCAAATGCACCGTTCAGGTTCTGTTTTTTTCTTTTTATTTAAATAGAACAGTTTATGCTTTAAACTAGTATCTAGATAGCCAGATGACTAGTATTAACTTGTGTTCCTTAACACAAAGGACATGCAAACTCAGACATTCAAAAACCAAACATATATGTGGCCACATTTTTCATTCATACCTGTAGAGTAGACAGACATTTTTAAAACTATGACCCTTTGGAATCTCAATGTAACAGCAGAATAGAAAGAGAAAGAAATCTGAAACATGTTTCTTTTTTTTTTATATCTTAAGTCATTTTTTAATCATTATTTAAGCCTTTTTATCCTCAGACCTTTATAATTTGTTTTTACATATTCCAATAACTTACATTTTACATATTTTCCTTCTTCCAAAACATTTTTTTATATTCCGATACCTGAAACCTTTACATCTTAGACCCTACATAAACTTTAACTTATATTCAAACCTCATAACTTACTTAAACTTTAAAGTTAGACTTTAAAGTTCCATATTTTTATACCTCAAACTACTTACTCATACCCAAAATATCACATATTCAAACCCTCATGACATGCTTAAGCTTTTAAATTTTTATATCTTAAACTGCTTCCTCAAACCAAAAAATCATTTATTTAAATTTTTATCTTTATATCTCAGACCTTTATATTTTTATAAAAACATTACATTCTAAAACATCTTTTTTTTTATTTAATTCATTGAGCTATCCTTTACTTGGAAATTAATACAGTTTTTTTTTTATCTTAACCAACAATAACTTGAAACCAATTCTCTTAAATGATGGCAAGTATTTGTAACCCACTGAACTTAAATGACCAAAACCCATTGTTATGCCCAGTTCGCCCCCAAAGAAGCCATTGGGAGACTTAGGTACAGAATGCAAAAAGCAAGGTTTATTCAGATGAAGTCAAAGTTTACAAGCCGCGGCAGGGGGCTTGTTCCAAATCTCTCACGCACAGCAGGGAGACTGGAAGGAGCACACCCTTTCTTTGTGAGGCTAGTTAAACAACCGTGTCTAGGAGTTTTACGAGCTGTCTCTGGGGTTCGAGAAGTTTGGGATGTTTTATGACCACTTAGCCTCTGCCAGATGGTCATATATTCTGACTCTGTGTTTTTCTAAGTTTCTGTAGCTGATAAAGCCACCTGGAAAAAAGGGGTCTAACTTCTTATCTACACTTAGGAATCCTGGTTTAGGCTCCTCTTTGTCTGTAGGGGATAGAGGAAGGGGGGTTATTGAGGTTTCACACCATGTAAATTTTTATTTTTCCTGTGGAAACAAAAGCATAATTTTCCCAGTATCTTGAACTAGTAATTTAAGCAATACCAGGACAGAGAAGGGTTAACAAGAGAAGCGGCTGGCCAGCAGAAGAGACCTTGAAGTTATCACAGTAAAGGGAGGGAGGGGGAGCAGTGGGCATAGAGCGTGTCCTTGACTGCCAGTGTTCCTAAAAAAAAAGTTTTTGTTAACTCCTCTGACTAAAGTCAGATTCTCTGCTCAGTGTTCACACAGTTTTTGTCAGTTGAAGGCAGTCCCCATTACCCTGTCCAGAGCTCCTGTCTTTGCCTGCCTGTACTGAGAGCACGCACCCCCACCCTCCTGAGAGCAGCCGGCTGGCTGCAGTCCTGATAGCAAGAGAGCTACGGAGGGACAGAGGTGGCCTTTGCCATGCCTCTCTTTCCTCCTCTTCCTCTAGGAAAATAAGGGAGGTTAGTAGACAGAAACTAATAATATTTACACAGACAATCCAAGTACCGGTACATCAGCACTGAGACGATGTCCTCATTCACAGCCAGCAAGCCCCTCTTGCAGAATGCAAGCCCCACCTGGCAGGAGCTACCTGTTTATCTCAGTTCAGTCGAGGAGTGGGGGTGGGGGACCCAGTTCCCTCTATTGTGGCTCGCACATCCTTTCAGTGGGCTAGGCAAAGGTATAGTGGAGAAGAAAGGAACTGTCCCATTGCATCCGTCACAGTCAAGTCAACAATGAGAACACATTACACACAAGACCAAGGGCACACGAAAAACTTTGCCCCAACAAGACAACCAACAAAGCTCCAAGAACAATGACAGCCTGATGTGCTCTGGGGGGAGTGACCCTCCAGGCTCAATCACACCAAAAACAATCCAGACTCGAGGATCTCTGTCCTTGATCAAACAGACATCAGAGGCTTCCACATCCCTGTCAGTCAGACATGCACCTTTTTTTCTTGGAAGAGAAGGAGAGAGTAAAGTAACAATGATCACAACAAAACATACAAAAAAACCCACAAAATGGCTCTGACAAATTCCCGGGACAAAATACAAAGTGGCACTTCCTCTCACCACCGTGGGGGAAGATACCCAAAGATGCTCCTAAACCAAATGGTCACCTCTGAGGTGGCCTCAAATGGCTCAAGACCAAGAGGTCTCTTGCCCAAATCAGGAAATGAGACGTCTCTCTTTCCCTCCCAGGATCACTGTCCGGACACGTCTGTCCCAGTGAGAGCCTGCAAAGTACAAATCGAGCCTGCAAAGTACAAATCGATCGACCAAACAACAGTAACATGACAGACACAGACAAGACAGAGAGAGCTCTTACCGGTAGATGTCAATAAACCTCTGGACACTTGAGGGTCCTGGTGGGGTCTCTGGGGTTCCCGGCCAACGCACCAAATGTTATGCCCAGATAGGGACCCCAAAGACTTCACCAAAGACCTTAGGTTCAGAATGCAACAGCATGGTTTATTTCTGTTTGTTTACAAGCCGCGGGCAGGGAAGCTCGATCCAAAGCACTCACTCGTAGTCGTGAGGCCAGAAGGAACTTGCTTTTTCTTTGTGTGGCTAGCTTTTTAAAGGCAAAATCCACAAGCCCTTCAGGGGGGTTGGGGGAATTTTGCATGGGTGCAACTCTGATTGGTTTATTTTTATCTCTGTTCTCTTTTAATTGGGTGAGGGTATGTAACCTTTGAATTTACTGGTTGGTGGTTACAATTTATTGCTTTGGGGGCAGTCCAGCACAAGTCCCAGGCTTTGTCCTTGAGCCACCATGGAGGCTGACTGGCCAAGCCGTACTGCACATAACTCTAAGTTGGTGAGGGGCCCCAGAAAGTAAACATCTGGCTGAACTTTGAGCAGTCAGAGTACGTGCAGAAAGGGAGCTACTTCAAGGACTATGTCTTTTGTTCATAGCCCTCCCAGAAACTGCTTGCTCAAGTCTCAGGAAACTGAAATTGAGGCCTGATCTCTGAAAGAAGACTGAGCAGCTTGTTATGGCATCTGCATGGTCCTTTCACTAATCACAGGTGGTCCCCATACTAATATGTTCAGGTGATTCTAATTTGTCCTTCTGAGAAAGTTAAAGGCTTTAGTTTTTAAGTTTAAGAGAGCTTTTAGTTTGAGAAAGATTAAGACTTTTTTTTGTTGTTGTTGTTTTTTTTGGTTTTTCGAGACAGGGTTTCTCTGTGTAGCTTTGCGCCTTACCTGGAACTCACTTGGTAGCCCAGGCTGGCCTCAAACTCATAGATCCGACTGGCTCTGCCTCCCGAGTGCTGGGATTAAAGGCGTGTGCCACAACCGCCCGGCAAGATTAAGACTTTTTAGAGAGTTTTTTTCCCCAAAAATTTTTCAAGAAAAGCTTTTTAATTTAAGAGATTTTTTTTCCCCCAGGAGAAAGACCAACTTTTCCCAAAACTTCCCAACTTTAAACTTTGGCTTTTTACACCCCCATTTTTGCCTCAGGGAGAAATCACTTTCTCCTGCCACTTGGACTTAGCATTTCAGCTGTCCCCAGGACAGAAGCTTCCATAGGAAACTTATTCTTCCCTATAAGCTCAAAGAGCTTTATTACCCGAAAAGCCCAAAGAAAGATTTTTTTCCCAGTTTGCATTCATAGCCCCCAAAGTTAGAAAATTTTAGAGTTTTTCTGTCTAGTTGCCTTACTTTTTTCCTACACAGTCTTACACTTCTAAGTTTTCCTACACTATTTTACTACCCTATGCTTTATTTTTCACAGATAGAAATTGAGAAAGGGATAGAAGATAGAAAATTTTGACAGAAGAGAATTGCGCTGCAGCATCAGACATCCTTCTAGTCTGCTTTCCTTTTCTCTAGAGGATAAAACCCCTGCCTCTCAATAATACACATAAAAAATACATATTTTTCATAACACCGGCATGCCTTATCCACTGGCAGGACTGAACTCAGCACTTTCGCCAAAAACTCTGTAATAAAACTATTATTTTCCTTTATCTTTAGTCCCTATTACTTTGTCTTTCGTCCCTGTTCATTTGTCTTTAGTCCCCCCTTTTTTGTCCTTTTTTTAGTCCCTTTTTTTTCTTTTTTCTTTAGTCCCTGTTCATGGCGCCATTCTGTGGGGTGTTTACCCAACCACCCCCACAGTTCCCCAGAGTTTTCTTGAGTGCGAGCAGCAGGAAATATTAGATAGAAGGATTTATTGCGGAGAATCTTGCAGAGATAAACAGATAGAAAATAAAGGATAGCCTCGAGAGGGCCTGGAACCTATTCCAATGGGCCCCGACTGTCTCTGCCCCAGGGTTTTTATAGAGACACCAAGGGGTGGAGCAACAGACCTCCTCCCCCAGCACAGCCAAGTGCAGATCATCCCAGACCCCTGCACTTAGGCCCGTGGTCTAATCATCCTCTATTCGGACCTGCTGGGTAAAGCCACGAGGAACCCGAGAATGGGCTCCCACATAGGATATTAATTAGTACTGTATCAAGCTGATAATAAAAAAATAAATAAATAATTAATATTAAAAAAAGATATTACTTCTCTTTCCCCTTTTATTTCTTTGTTCACCAATTTTCCAAATACCTTCTAAACTCTTCCTTGTTAAGTGTGGGTGAATCAGTATGCTGACATATATAAATACAACCTGCTGCATCCATTGTTGTTGATTGTACAAACAAGGATAATTGGCTGACCATGTTATATTGGACAAATCATTAGGGAGCTATTTCCTTCCTTGTTCTCTCAAATGGAGGAGAATTCTACTTTTTAATCAGCACCAGTTGTCTGACCCTGACTACTGCCTTGGACAGGAAACATAATCAAGAACAGAAAACTTATGATAGAATATGCCTTATCAGTTAAAAGCACTGAAGATTCTTTCAGAGCATCAAGCTTCCATTCCCAGTACATATAGAAGCTCACTAATATATATATATTAGTATCAGGGATTCTGACACAATCTCCTCCTCTCTCTTGCCGCCTTAAGAACAGGAGACTTAGACCATAAAGATTATATTTCAAGGTGTGTGTAGTATTACATTCTTTTAGTATCAGCAATATGGACACAGAGGCAGGAAGATCACAGAAAGTTTTGAAGCCCATGCTACATAGTCTACACACACACACACACACACACACACACACACACACACACACTGGAAATGAACAAAACTGAACTACATAAAGTAAAAGGAGAACTGGAGAATAGGGACAATATAATACTGATTAAAGTCATTTCAAGTGTCTGCCACCGGTGCCCATGGAACCTTGTTCAAAACAAGTATGGCCAAACATGAAAGCACATGCCATTAATCCCAACCACTGGAAGAAACTGAACATATTCGACAGTGTTTCAAAAACCTCACCCTGCAACCTGAACTGCCCATCACAATCTGAGTGTTATCAAACCCACCAAGTCATAAAAAAGGACATGCACAGCAACAATCTATTATCACGTGAAATAAGTATGTAGCAGATGAGGTTCAAGAGCATCCTAAAGGCACAAAAAAGCCACATCAAGAAGTTTCCAAAATGCCTATGGTTTCTACTTTTGTTACAATGCCTTCTGCTGCCAAGCATTCACCTATAGCCTCATGGGGTATTCCATTTGATTTGCTGACTGAGGAGAAGAAAACTAGGGTGGGGTTTAATGATGTTTCTGTACATCATGCAGGCACCACCCAGAAATGGACAGCTGTAGCATTTCAACCTGATTCTGGGACAAGCCTGAAAGACACTGGTGAAGGGAAATCTATACAGTGGGCAGAAAGTCAGGCAGTATACAGGGTCATACAGTTTGTTTGAAAGGAGAAATATCTAAATGTACAACTATTCTCTGAGTGGCAGACTATAGACAAAGATTGACTAGATGGTCAGGAACTTGGAAAGAGCATGGTTGAGAAATTGGTGAGAAATACATCTGGGGAAGAAGTATGTGGCTAGACCTCTTCAAATGACCAAAGGGTGTGAAGACATCTATATCCCATGTACATGTTCAGCAAAAGGTGACAAGCTGAGGAGTTCAATAATCAGATAGTAAGAATGATTCTGTGGACAGTCAGCCTCTTTTCCCAGCCATTCATGTCATTGCCCAGTGGGCCCAAGAACAAAGTGGCCATGGCGGCAAAGATGGGATTGATGCATGTGCTCATCATGAAATTCCACTCACCACAGCTGATCTGGTTACTGTTGCTGCTGTGTGCCAGATCAGCCAACAATCGAGAACAACACTGAGCCCCAGGTATGGCCTGATAGAAGATGGAATTGATTTTGGTCTTTTGAATACAAGGTTACAGCACCCATTACATGGCAACATCTGGATGGCTGGGGAAAGTTTCTCCAGAAGGCAGTATATGCTCTGAACCAGCATCGAATATATGATAAGTTTCTCCTATAGCCACCATCTATGGATACAGGAAGCAGGGTATGCAAAAGTGAATACTTCTACTCACTATCACTGCTAGTGACCAACTAGAAAAGTGTGTGCTTCCTATTTCTGCAGCACTAAATTTTGCTGGCCTTGAAGTTTTTGTTCAGAGGCCATTGTGCTCCTGCCAGGAAGCATAACAAACTTTCCAATGAATTGGAAACACAGACTGACCCCTGGTAATTTGGGGCTTCAAATGCCCTTAACACAACAGACTAAGATAGGAATAACATCATCAGGATGGTTGATATATCAAGATTATCATGGGGAAATTGGACTGTCCCTCCACAATGGAGGTAAAAAGGATTATGTCTGAAATGTAGGAGATCCTTTAGGGCATCCTTTAGTAGCATCTCTAGGTGCTACTGTGCCCTGTGATTAAAGTAATTGGGAAACTACATTAATCTAACCCAAGAAGGATAACAAAGGGAACAGACCAATCAGGAATGAAGCAGGTCACTTTCCCAGGAAAAGAACCATGACCCTCTGATGTGCTTTTAGAGGGTAAACAAAATATAGAATGCATTGTACAGGAATGTAATTCTAAATACCATCTAAGGCCATGTGACCAGTTGAAGAAATGAGGATTATAACTGACATGAGTGCTTCTATTGTATTTTGCTAATACATTTGTACAGATATTTGTATGTTTTTTAGTTTCCTTATAATACATTGCAACACCAATTAAGAGAAGATCATTTGATATCAGATGTAAGTTTGAGTTACTAGAAAGATGTTCCTTAGGGGACATTGATATTATTCTAAATATATAATGGGTTTGTAATTTTATGTGGGATAGTTATGTTATCTTTAGGCATAACTATGACCTGGTTATTATATTTCATTTGGAAATTAATCATGACTTATGAAGATAGAATTATGTGTCTAGTTGGCAAGATATGGATGATGACCAATATTATTAATTGTAAAGTTTACTATATCTTCAATGAATTATAATTCAAAATGGAGGGCACATTTGTGATCTGGACCTTGAGGCAAGAAGAGAACATGCCTTTGATCCTGATCCTGAGGTTGGATGACCTGCCCCTTTAATCCAGACCTTAAGGTTAGAAGGCACACCTTTAATCTGGGTCACAACTTCTGCTCTAAGGACAATGGAAGAAGGAAGGTGGTGTGTTAGTTTTTTGTGTTCTTTTCTTCACCTTGTCAGCACATCAATTCCTTCACTGGCTTTGAAGCCTAGTTTTGTTTTTTAAGATTTATTTATATATGCATGCATGTATGCATCTATGTATGTATGTATGTATGTATATATGTATGTATGTATATAGAATTTTGCCTGCATGTGTGCTTACATGCCAGAAGAGGGAACGAGATCTCACTATAGATGGTTTGAAGCCACCATGTGGTTGCTGGAAATTGAACTCAGGACCTCTGGAAGAGCAGCCAATGCTCTTAAACTCTGAGCCTTCTCTTTAGCCCCGAAGCCTACATTTTTGGAATTTCAGCACCTACGAAAAAATATCTGAGACACCCAGACTTGTGAGACTGATCAGCTATTAGATACCTGGACTTTCTATTCATTCACAGGTAGCTGTTGTTGGACTGCAGCCTGTAAAGTATTCCAGTATATTTCTTTATATACCATGTATGTGTTCAGCAAAAGGTTACAAGCTGAGGAGTTCAATAATCAGATAGTAAGGATGACTCTTTCTGTGAACAGTCAGCCATTTTTCTAGCCATTCATGTCATTGCCCAATGGGCCCAAAAACAAAGTGGCCATGGCTGCAGAGATGAGATCAATACAAAAGCTCAAATGAAATTCCACTCACCACACCTGATCTGGCTACTGTTGATGCTGTGTGCCAGATCAGCCAACAACAGAGACCAACACTGAGAACCAGATATGGCCTGATAGAAGATGGAATTGACTTTGGTCTTTTGAAGACAATACATCACCAATTAGGTGGCAATGTCTGGAGGGCTGGGAAAAGGTTCTCCAGAAGGCAGTATATGTTCTGAATCATGGCAAGATTAGGTTAATTGTATTGGTAAGTTGATACATAGTCGTTACTTAGTGGAAAGCTACTTTATTATTAATTTAATCAAGTAGGCATTCATTCTTTAATCTAACAAAATTCAAATATTAAGCTAATTGATGCTTAAAAGGGAAACACCAATATCAAAGCTCCAGTCACCAAGGAAGGAGAAAGTAAACTCTGTCTCCAGTTCTAAATCCATTATTTAGAAATGTAGTTAACTGATTGAATGATGTCACTGGGGAGATATCTCCATGGTTAAGAGCACTGAGTGCTCTTCCAGAAAATCTGGATTTAATTCTCAACACCCATGTGGTAGATCACAAGTGTCTGTATATCCAGCTCTAGGGGATCTGACACCCTCACACAGACATCTGGTGATCTTGATCTTATTTATTCTTATGTAATCGTTGGAACGTTTGGAATGTCAGGTACTTTCCATTAGTTGCTGTTCTATCCTTGAGTGGATCTCTTAGTGGTGTCAGTTTATGGATGCAGGTGTTGCCTCCCAGTAAGCCTCTAATGGCAGCTGTGTGGTCAAGCTGTTTTGGGTCCCCTACATGCTTCACCAATATCTTTCAGGCTTGTTCCAAAATGGGGTTGAAATGCTGAAGCTGTCCATTTGTGGGTGAATCCTGCATGATGTACAGAACCACCAAGTGGCCCTAGTCTTCTCTTACTGGGTCAATCAAATATAGGAAATATTCCATGTCCCCATAGATGCCTGCTTAGCAGCAGAAGGCATTATGACAGGAGTAGAAACCATAGGCATTTGGGCAACTTCTTCAGGTATCTTACTGGTGCCTTCAGGATCTGCTTGGGCCTGATCTGTTATATACCACTTCCATTTGATAACATATTGCTGCTGTTCATGTACTATTTTATGATTTGGCAGGTCCCATAACATAGCTCAAAATGAGTAGTTCAGGTCACATGATAAGGCACTGGCAAACCTTCAAATGTTCAGTTTCTCTCATTGGCTGCAATTGATGTCATATACTTCATGGTTGGCCATACTTTTTTTTTGAGCTAGGGATCAAACCCAGGGCCTACCACTTGCTGGGTAAGTGCTCTACCACTGAGCTACATCTCCAACCTTTTTTTGTTTGTTTGTTTGTTTTTTTTTCAAGACAGGGTTTCTCTGTGTAGCTTTGGAGCCTGTCTTGGAACTCACTCTGTAGCCCAGGTTGGCCTCAAACTCACAGATCCACCTGGCTCTGCCACCCTAGTGCTGGAATTAAAGGTGTGCCCCACCACTACCTGGTGGCCATACTTATTTTTGAATATGATTCTATTGGAAGCAGTGTCAGACACTTGAAATGACTTTAATAGGTATTATATTCCAATTCTCCAATGCTCCTATTTTTGTATTTTATTACATTTTGTTCTTTTACTGTGTCTGTGAGTGTGTGTGTGTTTGAGTGTGTTTGTTTGTGTGTGTGTGTGTGTGTGTGTGTGTGTGTGTGTATACACTATGTAGCACAAGCTTCATAACTTACTGAGATCTTCCTCCCTCTGTGTCCAGATTGCTGGTACTAAAAGAATGTACTATCATGCACAGCTTGAAATATAATCTTCATGGTCTAAGTCTCTTCTTCCTATGGTGGCCAGGGAAACCAGGAGACTGTGTCAGAATCCCTGATAATGGAGTTATATATAGTAGTGAGCTTCTATATGTACTGGGAATGGAAGCTGGATGCGCTAAAAGAATCTTCAATGTTCTTAATTAGTAAGGAATTTTCTACCCTAAGTTTTCTGTTCTTGATTATGTTTCCTGTACAAGGCAGTCTAGTCAGGGTCAGACACATGATAATGATTAAAAAGTAGAATTCTCCTTTAATTTCAAGAATAAGGCAGGGATGAGCTCCCTAATTATCTGTCCAATACAACATGGTCACCCAAATATCCATATTTGTATGACCAACAATGAATGCAGAAGGTTGTTTTCATGTATTTCATTATACTTATTCACCAACACTTACCAAGGAGACTTTAGAAGGAATTTGTGTAGAGAATAAATGAAGACATAAAAGGAGGAAGCAATGTAATATGTTTTAATAAACAATTGATGGAAATTATTTGTACATTTTAAATATTTGAAACTAATGTAAAACCATTATGGAAGTCAGTATGGTATTTTTTCAGAAAATTAGGAGTTGACCTACCTCAAGACATAGCCATACCACTTTTGGCCATATACTCAAGGAATGCTAAATCATACCACAAAGATACCTGCTTAACTATATTCATAGCAACATTATTCATAATTGTCAGAAACTGTCAACAACCTACATGTCTGTCAACTGAAGAATGGATAAGGAAAATGTGGGACATATGCACAATGGATCACTACTCAGCAGAGAAAAACAATGACAGCATAAAATTGCAGGCAAATGGATGGAACTAGAAAATATCATCCTGAGTGAGGTAACCCAGACTCAGAAGGACAAACATGCCATGTACTCACTCACAAGAGGATACTAAATCTAAAGCGAAGGACAATCATACTGCAACCCACAGAATCAGAGAGGCTACCTAGCAGGCAGCCCTAGGATGACTGTGTCTTATAATAAGTTTTGGTTTTACCCAATCCCTTGGCAAGCTATAGTGAAAAATTTCACTATTAGGATAAGAATTTGTGCTGTACCAAGGTGAAAAAAAAAAGAGAAACATAATTTAAAAATTAAATAAACTAAAAAAATTAAAACAAAACAAAACAAAACAAAAAACAAGGAAGAGTTTAGAAGGTATTTGAAAAGGGGCTAAGACCTTGTGGTACAAGATTAACATCCCAGAGGCATTTCTTTACATCATTTTCATAATTTATATATGGCTCCGCATGATTTTTATGTATAAATTCCTCTAAGTTTCTCCACTGTTACATTGTGTTCATGTTCAGAAATGGATTGGTTAACCTAGCCTGCTTAGGAATATGGAGAACTCTACACAACCAAGTTCAGATACCCTATGTAAAATCTACATGCTCAGAAAAAGCTTTGGAAAAGCATTCCATACTCTACCATCCTCCTGCAGGTAGGAAAATTTTCTCCTTTTTTTCTGTCCTGGATATTGTGATGGCTATTCTTGGTAGTCAAACTGACTACCTCTGCAATTAACTAAAACCAAAATAGTTGGGTACACCTGTGAGGGATTTTTGAAGGGTTTTGAAATTAAAGATCCATCTTTAATCTAGATTATTTGAGGTGATATCCACTTTCAGCGGCTTGGTGTCTGTGCACAATTTTAAGCCCAGCAGTGAGGAGGCAGAATCACTTGGGGTTTCTGACTTTGAGCCCAGCCTGGTCTACAGAACGAGTTCCAGGGCTACACTGATAAATCAAGTCTCAAAAACATTAAAAAAATCAAACAAAGTATAAGCTCCACCTTTAATCTTGATCATACTTTCTGGTGACAGCCTACATATATAAAGGTCACTGGAGGAGAAATCTTTCCCTTTGCCTGCTTGCCCTAGCTCTGGCTACCAAGTTCATTTCTTTACCAGCATTAAAGCCCAATTCCTTAGACGTGTGGTGTATACTGAAGACCAGTGGAGATACACAGCCTCATAAACTAAACAGCTACTGAATTCTTCAAATTTTCATTGGCAGCTGCCATTGATGCACTACCTGAACCACAGTTGGTGAGACATTTGAATAAACCCACTTCTTTATACATAGAGAGATTTGTTCTATCATTTTCAGGTAGAGAACCTTAAATAATACAGTTGTTTTTTTTCTTTCACCTGCCCAGTGAGAAAGATATGCTGGCTAACAATAGTGTTTATGAACACATTCTTCTTAGCTCAATTGTTCTCTATGTATTAAATTATCCATGAAGACTACTCTTTGATATTATTAATTTGCCAACAGTTTGCTCTGAATTTCTGGAATAAAACTCCTAAAGCAATGGAGCTATTTTCTTGGTTTTGATCCAGTTTCTCCTTTTCTTTGCTGGTTGTCTGAAGTCCCTATGACAACCAGGAAAAAATACCTTCAGTTCACCTGATGTCAGCATTAACTCACATAATAAACACTCTCCTCATGTGCCTTTAAATCTCTCTTTAGTTGTTAATATTCCTGACATTCTTTTTCCTATGTAACAGAGAATCACTCCACTCCATATAGTTTAGTGGTCTGTGCAAGCTAGCTAGCCACATTGTGTCCTGGAGGGAGAAGGGGAAGTTCCTATGGAGTGCTGGAAGATATCAGGGTCAGATATTGGAGCCAGGGGCAAGTGCTATCAATATGCACATCTCTGCTCATTTAGAAAAAGACTTTGTCTAGGGTGGAAGGCAGGGTCAGGAACCGTTGTGCTGTGTCTTTAAGCCACTGTAATCCTATGGGAGGTGCTCTTGTCACTCAGGCCTCACTTGCCAATCAGGCACTCCAGGTGACCTGCCTGTCAAAAGTTGTGCAGGGTCCTTCCGGCCACTGGCTTCAGACTTGGCTTTGAAGAAGAGCTGGTTCTAGCAGTTTTGTGTGGTGTGCTGTGAGTTCTGCTGCAGGAAGCTGAGCAGACAGCATGGCTGAGCTGAGAAACCATGACATGGTGAGTGAGGGGCTGCTGTCTCCAGATGGAGTGGAGAAGGTGGTGAGGTGGAAGATCTGGTGTGATGTGTCCTCCTTGGATCTGGGTGGGAACCTGCCTGCAGAATCTTTGTACTATGAAGTCCCATGTGGTACTTGAATCTTGGACCCTGGGGCAGGCCTCTGAATAACTTTGCTCTGTGGGCTGTATCTTCACAGAATTGGGCACAGTGAGCTGTGTGTAGAAACATCTTTGTGCTGCATGAAGGTGGCCCATGCATTTAATCCCAGCACTGGGAAACAGAGTCAGGCAGATCTGTGACAGTTCAAGGCCAGCCTGCTCTACAAAGTGAGATCCAGGTTAGGCATCAAAACTACACGGAGAAGCCCTGTTTCAAAAAACAAACAAAACAAAAACAAAAAATAAAAGGTTTTTGTAGTGAGCTTTGACATGGTTTTGGTGCACCCATAGAAAGCAGGTTGTCAAATATGGAGAGTGCCTTCCAGTAACTTTTAGAGGCTCAGCACTTTGCATTTCACTTTCATGTGTAAGATCCATTCATAGTTAATTTTGTGGAGGTTGTAAAAGGCATCTGATGTGTTGGATAGCATGTCACTATTAACGTGTGATGTAGAAGAGTAGAATTGGTGATGTAAAAGATTTACTAATTCTTTGAAGATAGTAAGTCTCACAAAATAGGAGTTAGCTGAGGGAGGACTGCCTCAAAAACAAACAAACAAACAAACAAACAAAAAAAAAACCACCTCAAAGGTAGTTGTATTGCAGCCAGGTCTGTTAGAGATTAGGACAGGAGGATACACATTTGTTTGGTTCCAAACCATTACAAGGGAGCCACTGTTTATTTAAAACAAACCACTAGGCCTAACACTGAATCAAAATGGGACTCTAACAAGCTGCTCATTCAGGCATTACAGGGTAAGAAACAACCTTAAATCCTGGCATGCCATGAAGTTCCAGGTTTCTTCTTGAGAAAAGCATAGTTCTGCCAGATGGACAATATGACAAATATGTCAACTTATTTGAAAAGTAAAACATTACCCGGGTGGTGGTGGTGCACACCTATTTTCCCTGCACTAACTCAGGAGGAAGATGTAAGTTGATCTCTGTGAGTTTTAGGACAGTCTGGTCTACATAGCAAGTTCCAGGAGAGCTACACAGTAAAAATCTGTTTTGAAAATATATTAAAAAAAAAAAGAAAAAAGAAAAAGAAAAGAAAAGAAAGGAAAGGAAAGGAAAGAAAATAAGAATAAAAGAAAAGTAAAGCACTAATGTGTTAAGGAATTGCCTAATCAAGCAAGGCTTTCATTTAGGCCCTCAGGCATAGATTAGGAAAATTCTTGTGTGAGTTAGTAATAACCTTAGACTGTACAAGCTAGCTAGCCACATTGTGTCCAGGAGGCTAAAGAGGAAGTGCCTATGGAGGGCAGGAAGAAAGCAGGGTCCCCTATTAAAGCCAAGGCAGGTGTTATTGAAATGCAAATCACAGCTGATTCATAAAAGCTCTGGGTCTGGGGTGGAAAGCAGGATCAGGAACCATTGTGTTGTGCCTTTAAGCACAGTTTAAACCTATGGGAGGTGCTCCTGTCACTCACACTTTACTAGCCAATCAGGAGTTCCAGGCAACCTACCAGTCAAAAGTTGTGCAGGGTCCTTCCTGTCATGGGCTTCAGGCTTGGCTTGAAGAGAAGCCGGTGCCAGTGGTTTTGTGTGCTGTGAGTTCTGCTGCAGGGAGCTGAGCAGAGAACATGGGAGATCTGGAAAACCATGCTATGGTGAGCTAGTGGTTGATGTCCCTAGAATGGGAGAAGAGGCCAATTGAGCCCCGAGAGCCAGTGTGGTGGGTCCTCCGCTGGCTGGGTGGGAGCCAGTGAATGGATGAAGAGTTCCCCAAATATTGCCTGATCCTTCCTGGTCCTGCTGTGTCTGTGTGCTCCATGCTGGTTTTGCGTGGTCCTGTGTGGTCTTTTCAGGTTTGAGTCATGGTCCCTTATGTTGCTTGAGGTGGAATTGATCCATGTCTGTAGCCCCATAGGGCATTGCCCTTGTTATCCTTGTGACTAACCACCCAAATCTTGGATTTTACATCTGCAGCACCACAGAGTTCTAAAATTACCTGTTTGAGTCACCTTGTGGACTGTCCATTGCAGAACAGGGAAAAGATTTGTGTGTGGAGCATGGCTACTCACTGCAGACTGGAAGAAGAGGAACAGTGGACTGTGTACAGTGCAAGGGGAAACAGACTAGACAATAGCTTGATCACAGACTGAGGTTGAAGGCAGTGGGCTGTGGGGTCTCCATTACAAAGAAGGACTGAGGGTCAGGGTGAGTGACATTCTCTGTAATTTTTCTGCATGGATTAATTTCTTTTATATGAATGATGACAGACAGAATTAGTGGGTGTACAGTTTGGGGAAGATATCTTGAACTAGTAAGTATTCAGTTTCAAATCAGAGAACTCTCCTACTTAGATATGTGCAATCCTGGTTGACACAGTTAAGTTAACACAGAGGTTTGAGACACAGGCCATTGGCTGTAAATCCATGTGTTAGCTTACAACAATCAGAGGCTAACACTTTACATGGGACAAAGTCATACAATGTCTTATTAATGGTATTCTCTCTATCAAAGTATTACCTACTCCATTTCAATGTCAGTATACCTAAGTGTCCTTCTAATTATTTGTATCATTATGAACATAAATTATTTGTGTCGTTTTTAAAATTCATTTTTTGAAAATGTATTACTGTAATTTTTTACTATTTAACCATATTTTCCATTTTCAGAATCTCATTCTATTTTTTCAATGCTATTTATTTATTCATCTATGCATTTATATCAGTTTAAAGCAGTGATTCTCTACATGGGGGATCATTGCTCCCTCTGGGATATCAGATGGCCCTATCACAGGACTGGCCTAAGACCATCAAAAAGCACAGACAGATATTTATATTATAATTCCTAACAGTAGCAAAAATGTAGATATGAACTAGCAGTGAAAATAATTATATAGTTGAGGGGTCACTACATCATGAGGAACTGTATTAAGTGGTTACAGCCTTAGGTAGGTTGAGAACCACAGTTTTAGGTGGCTGTATCTTGTAGCTTAGACCTGCATCACACTATGTAATTGAGAATTGATTTGGACGTGTTATCTTGCCTGTGCTGCCCAGTGCTGGAAGGACAGTCCTGAAACTCCTTCTAGGCTGGGCCTTGACTGATCTGTAGGAAGGAAAAATACACCAGTGAATGAGTATCCTCTAAGTTCCTTAGATTTTATTGTGAGTTTACAAATAAAGTGGGAACTGTGTGAGATTTTAATTCACTGACCAAGTGTAAAACAAGTGTAGTTAAAGCAGAGAAAGGGATGGGCAAGGAAGATCGTGAAAACTTTCCTTCTGTGACAGTAGTTGACATTAGCAATGACCAGGTAATCCACTTTAAATGATCAATAAATGTTCTTCTGACTGGCCATTTCTTCAGTCAACAGACCAGGGTATCTAGAATCTGGATAAAGAACTGAGTTTTAATAAAACCAAATTACCCTAATTATACTGTTTCAACCTAAGTAGTAAAACTGTATAAAATGGTGTCACCCTGCCTAATATGACTGTGTTTTCCAGGTTTACAATGCATACTCAGAGAGAAATAGTATGAGTAGTACTTGATGTGCTCTAACAAAAATCCCTATTCTTTGGAGCACATAGCCATAAAGCCTGTTTCAACTGTTTAATAGATTTTTTTATTATAATTACACTATTTGCACTGCATTATTTGCTGACTTCAACACCTTCCATAGTCTCTTGTGTTTTAATCCATGGTCTCTTTTTGTTTAACAACAGATACAGTTTGGATGTTACCTGTGTTTGGTTGCACGACCTTCCAGTTATGAAGTACAGGGCTGTCTACACTGCACAT
The DNA here is from genome assembly GCF_949786415.1 of Peromyscus eremicus. NCBI lineage: Eukaryota > Metazoa > Chordata > Mammalia > Rodentia > Cricetidae > Peromyscus > Peromyscus eremicus. The sequence continues at coordinate 885,640 of NW_026734288.1, forward strand.
TGACTATGTAATGGAATGTTCACCTACAGGACCCTGTGCCTTGTATGAGAAATAGGAAGTGTTCTGGAAGAATATAAGATTTTACTGAACTACAAATATTCCAGTTTAGGCTCCTGTCAGGCAAGCCAATTTCTTGTATTATATTAGAGGGACCAGCCTTAATATTATACATCCCAGGGGCTCAGGAGAGAAAACTACTAACGGCGAGGACTATTTTTGGGAAATAGAATCTCAGCACACAGAGCTCTATAGTCCACTTGCTTTAATTCACCTGGCATAACATCATTTATACACAGCTTCAGTTCTGTTCTCATGTTTAGCTCCTTTCTTGCCTTATTTCTCTGTTTATCTACTGTTCCCTCTTAAGTTCTATCTTAATTCTCTCGTCTTAATTCTAACTCATCTAGGTCCTTTTCAGGTTGTTCTTACCCAGCTAGTACTTCCCCATCTAGCTCTTCCTCATCTTCCATCTCGTTCCTCTAGTGCTCTCTTCTAGCCCTTCAATCTAGTTCTTCCCCATCTCAGTTTGTTCCTGGCAAGGTCTTTTTTTTTGTTTTGGTTTTTTGAGACAGGGTTTCTCTATGTAGCTTTTGCGCCTTTCCTGGAACTCACTTGGTAGCCCAGGCTGGCCTCGAACTCACAGAGATCTGCCTGGCTCTGCCTCCCGAGTGCTGGGATTAAAGGCGTGCGCCACCACCGCCCGGCCTCCTGGCAAGTTCTTACCTGTCTAGTTCTTTCATTCTCTACTCTTTTCTCAGTCCTTCATGCTCTGGAAGTCCTGGTATGTATTCACTTATAAGCAGTAATCCCTTAGCAATGTAAAGCCAGGCTTCCAGGGTCAAACAGAGGGGTGATAAGAATCACATAGAAAGTCAATAACTGTTAATTATCATTTGAAACACAATAGGGAAGTAACTATTGGGGTAATGAATTAACTAAAGGCTAATTCAGGTAATATCTAAGAAGAGAGCTCTTATGTCCTCAACTATAATCTTAAGTGTGATTGGTAGAAAATGTTAAGAATCTATAAGTTGCTAGGTCAATGGGAGAAAATAAAACTGTCTTCTTTTTTCCTGTGGCTCCTATCTGTCCAAACTATTTGCCATTTTTCTGCAGGGTGGGGAGAAGTGTGCTCAGTTGCTAGGCAACCTGTGTACACCTAGATGTCTCTGGTGGTAGTTAAAGAGAAATCTGGAACTACAGGTAAGTTTTGGGAAAGGAGAAAGTAAAGCTTAGTTGGCACATCCGCCAGGCCTTCTCAATCAGGTAGCCTGGATGCTTAAGTCTGTTCTTAGAGAGTACAGAGGTATCTCTGATAAGGTACTTTCCTCCATCTGGGGATAGACCTGGCTGGATGCTGCCAATGATGATAATTACAGGGAGGCTTGAACTGGGGTTCGGGCTGAGCATAACTGTCAGTGCAGAAGGTTATCTAAATATTCTTAGAAGTGGTTAGGTAAGGAGTTAGATGTCTATAAAGTTAGTAAGCCTGTAAGAAAGGAGAATCTGAGCTAAATTGTGTAAAGCTATTGCTTAACGTCCACCTGACCTAGACAGTGTCTCCTTGTGGAATTTGCATAAAATCAAGAGACTTTCATGTGGACTACTATTACTGCTAGTCTTTGAAAGTGGCTAAGGGAGATATCTGATTCCAGAGGAAGACTTTCCTGAGGTTGTTCTCCAAATACCTGGAATGTGAATGCCCAAAGAGTGATCAGTCCACACTGTTAGCCTTTCTTAGGGAAAAATCAACTGGGAAAGCTATGCAGGTACACATGATTTTTGTAACAGCAGACAGCTGATATATAACAGGTCAAGTAACACCAAAAGCTCCTTGGAATTTGGCTTCCTCTGGAGGAAATCCTTGATCCTTCCAGGTTGTGACTTTGCCATAATCAGCTGAGTATTTACGATATATTCTTGTGGCCCGCAGCAACTTTCCATTTTATAAGCTAATATTTTGCCTGTGTTGGGCTTGTGTGGGTTTTGGCCTTGCTGTCAAAGACTTGGTGATTGCATGGCCATTGTTCTTATGTTTGTAAACCTCTTCTTCCCTAGAGTCATTTACCATTTTTTTGGCCTTTATGTTCTCTCTGCAATCATTTATTCACAGGTGACTGAACCCTGATGCAAGGGTTAAGATAAAGGAATCCTAGGTAGAGCTTAATTCTTCAAAATCTCCATATTAAGCTTCTCTATTGAAGGATGAGTAATGTGTTAATCTGTGGCTACAACAATATAGCATTAGTTTATTGCCATGTTCATTAAGCAGAATAATAATATTTTTTTTATCTAGGGCCCAGGACCAATTTTCTCTCAGTTTCTTGGTTGCAATAATAGTGTCAGCTTCTTGTTCCAACAATGGAGTTGGCTTTATGACAATCAAATGCTGGTTAGCAATTGTCAACACATTTGTGCAAATTTTGCACATTTCTTTCAAGCCAGTGAGAATATGCAATCGCATGGTTCCTAACTAGGGAAGACTTGTGTACTTTTCTCCTTGTGTAGCAAATATATTACCTTCTAATGCTATGAATGTATTTCAGTTGGGTTTAAGTGTCGAGTTGAACACAAGTTTGATATCTTCCCATTCAATATTTTAAGTATGTGAGCCTCATCATTGGGTTTGTGATGGTAACTAATTACAAAGGCAATATCTGCTATGTTTAAATATAACACCAGAAAACAATGTAACCAATTACTTGTACAGGAGGCTTTATTTGTTGCACATGATTGCAAGTTTGGGTATTGTCTACACCATCATACAGTAATGATAATTATATACTTTTTAGACATGTATGAGTTTTAACAAGCTTCTACAGAAGTATGGTTCCCTATGTTTCTTCAAAAGATTTCTCATGTGGTCCAGAGAGATAATATAGTGGGTAGAGATGCTTCCCGTCAAATCTGGTGAACAGAGATCAATCACCAAGACACAGACACTGGAAAGAGATTTCTGAAAACTATTATCTAATCATATATATGTATATATATATATATATATATATATATATATATATATATATATATATATATGACTATTAAGAAAGGCATGTAATCTTTGTTATTCCTTTTTTATTTGCTCCTATATACTACTCTATCATCACTTTCATGACTTAATACTATTTCAATTTCTCCTTCCTTCTAACACTATTGTTGTTAAAGTATCCCTTCTGTGGAAAAAACCCTACATTCCCATTGTGCAACAAGCCACAAAAATAAATAAAGTGGGATTTCATCTGATTATGACAAAACTAATACCTGGAAGAAGCCAAGGGCCTTCCAGAAGTCCAGCTGAGGCTCAAGAAATCTTGGTAATATTTGGCTTTTGATTATTAGCCATTTCCTGCTATGAATTTCTCATGTCCTATTGTATCTTTTCCATCATTTATTGGGCACCATTTACCCTCTACTAATGGAATATTTAGTAAACCTTCTTCACTGACAGCTGTGCACTGCCAGGACCCCATTTCAAGCCTCCCTATAATTCTTGTCATTAGCAGCATCTGACCAGGACCATCCCCAAAGGGACAAAAGGATTTTATTAGAGATACCTCTGTACTGTCTCAAAACAGACTTAAGTATCCAAGGCCAAATGAAACAACACCTGTCTTCTAAGTCAAGTGGATAGCTTTATTTCTTGTGCAATCTAGTGTGAGAACCCCTTTCTTACAGCCTTACTATCATTATAGACTTCTAACTTCTTACCTAATTACCTCTAGGAATGTGGACTGAGCACATAGATCCCCTTCTTGATATACTAACTGATCATTAGCTCTCAATTGTACTCCTCCTTTACTGCTTCTGTTATGGGTTGTAAAAGAAAGCCTGATGGTCACTGCCCGAGGAAAATTCTTACCTGCCTCAATGATCTCATAGAAATTCAACCTTGATGACCTTGCTTGGCCAGAGGATTGCTATGACTTGGGTTTATAACTGAACACCTCAGAGACTGAGGGGAAACTGAGGCATAAGGAGAACAAAGAGAGGATATTAAGGATTTTGACTGGAGAGGATGTTGATTAGAGATCTTGAGGATAACATGGAATACGAGGAAGAGCTAAATGGGAAAGTACTAGATGGTTAAGAATGAGATGAGAAGGACCTAGATAAAGCAGAATTAAGATGAGAGAATTAATATAAAGCTTAGAGGAGACAGTAGATAAAGGTAGAGACAAACCAGGCAAGAAAGGAACTATGCTTGAATATAAAACTGTAGCTGTATAGATAAAAATTTATCCCAGAGGAATAAATTAGATGGACAAAGAGCTTGGTGTACTTATATTCTTTTCCTGAAAATAATTCTCACCATTTGTAGTTTCTCTTTTTGGTCCCTGAGAGGTATATTATTAAGGCTGTTCCTATAGTAATATACAAGACCATTGACCTGAAACTAGCTAAGTTTCAGAAAACATAGAGACCAAAATCTTAAATGCTAGCATCCACAAATTCAAGAAAATATGTAGTATTTGTGTTTCTAGTTTAAGTCACTTAGAATAATTCTTTAAAGTTCCATCCATTTACCTACAATATGTATTATATCAAAAACAAATGAATGAATTACTTAGCATATAACTTAACAAAAATAAATCAAATGACATAAGTAATTTATCATGTCACATGTTCTGAAGTTGAATAGAAGGAACAATGAAAAAATTAAAAAATAGAACATAAAAACTTAAGAAAGCCAGATGAAATCAGGACAGAATCCCACAAGATAATTAGAGAAAAACTAACACCAAATACATTTCCAATTGTGTGACAAAGTGGAAAATTTCCATTTCTAGAACACCTCAAAATAATTATCTACTAGGATCAAGGTTGCCTCATCAAAGTGATGCTAATGGGAATCAACATAAGTAGATAAATACATGTAAAACATTAGGAGAGCAGACTAAAAGAAAGAGACCTAATAATCTCATCATTAAATGCAGAAAACGCTTTTGACAAAATAAATATCCTTTCATTACAAAAATTCAACAGTAGGAGGAACTTATCTACCTTTAATAGGTTAAGCTTATTCTAAGTATTTATCAACATAATCATTCTAAATGGAGAAAACTCAAAACAGTTATTCTATAATTGGGAAAATAAAGGATATTCACTCTATGTATAACTGTTCTGTGTTCTGCTTGAAGTCTTAAATGTCAGTCTATGATAATATGAAGTTCAAGGGGATACATATAGAAAAGAAAAAAGTCATAGTATCCTCATTACACACATTTATTTTATACCAGAAACTTTAAATCAAGATTCTTATGCTTTGTGCTAAGGTTGTTGCTAATCTCTGGTTCTTTTGTGTGGTATTGTCAGCCTGGAAGTCATTACTTCCTTTATGTCTTACATATTTATGTGGTGTAGAATTGCAGGAAAATACAAAATAATATATTTTTTTGAGGAATTGTTGGGCAACCTTGGTGTTTTTTGTCTCTCAATCTTCCTTCACCATTTCTACCAACTTTCCTTCCATTATAACTGAATAACCATCCTGAATTTTTGTTTCCAAATTAACAGTGTCCCTATATCTCAAATCTGTAATAAATGAACTAAGGACAACAAATGAATGGCATGACAAAGAAAATTACCCTCTGTCATGGGTTATCCCCATTGTTGCTTGTCTAATGCAAAATGTGCTGGACTAACATTTTGAAATTATATGTAATTTGTATATATATCTGAAAAAGTATATACATAAATATATAACAGTAACAATTATCAATTGGGGGTTATATTATTTATTTGGAGATATGAGAAGAGTTAGAGGAAAAGTGACTGAGATAAGCTTAAAATAAAGTGGTATAGTTATATTTAAATTAAATTTACATTTATAAAAATTATATATTTTACATATAAACTTTGAGTTTTGATATTTTGGCTTTGAAATAGAATATTACATTTTAGTCTACTTTGAAAATATAAATTTTATTATGTAGGACTTTTATCAATTTGTTGTTGTTTTTTGGGACAGAGTGTTTCTATGTAACTGCCATGGGTGTCCTGGAACTTGCTCAGTAATTTAGGCTGGCCTCAAACTCACAGAGATTTACCTGCCTCTGCCTCCTGAGTTCTGGAAGTAACAGCATGTACCACTGCTACCCAGCTTGGTTTTTTTTGTGTTTTTGAATCCAAACATATTAGAGGTCTAAGACTCTTTCATAAAAACAGAGATTATAATGCACTCTGGTCATTATTCATATTCTGCATTCAAGTCAGTAAAAAAAAGCCAGACTGTGATTCACATTTAAGGGTTATCTGGGATAGTTCTATCAGTTAGTTAAACTAGGACAGGATACACTGAGGCCAAGATTAAGGTTTGCTTTCTGACATTTAGTTTTGTAGTGGAGAAACCCATGCATCTTAACATTTACCAAGGGCCACTTTGCCTAATTGACTCTTTGGTACTTTTTCTTGCCTGGATATATAATTTACTTTTCTCAGCTTTCCCCTTTTTTGTGGGAGGGTCTGTAACAATGTAGCCATGATTGGGCATAAGTGAGTATGTAGATCAGGCTGGCCTCATATCCATAAATAATCACCTGCCCCTGCATCTGCCTCAGCCTTCCAAATTCTGAGATGAAAGGCCAGTATTTTATCAATTTAAGATATTCTTAGGCATCTGAAAATTTGAAAGACCTGGAGAGTCATCAACATAATTGTGGGGATTTTGAAATTTTCTCTCCTCATGTCCATAAATATCTGTGGACCAGATAGGCATATTTGTTTTTCATGATCATTTTATTCTTTCCTTTTCAATAATTACTCTCCCTGGGTAACTACTTATTAACATGTATTAAATCATTAATTAGGGAAAATCTATATATGATATTTTTTTCATTTCTATCACTTTATCATTTATCTGTTTGGACAGGATATTTTGATCTAAATTGATAATGCAATTTCCAAATAAACAGAATATTTTTAATAATGGCTAGTAGTTTCATTTTGTATTCTAACAATTATATTTTCAACTGTTGGTTACATTACATGCTTAAAGAAGACCTTTTCAATTTTTTTTTCAGAGCTGCAGATTGAACCCAGGGCCTTGCGCTTGCTAGGCACACACTCTACCACTGAGCTAAATATCCAAACCCATCAAATTTTGGATAAAATACAAGTTCATGAAATGGTCTTTTCCATGTTCATAATGTTTGGATACTAATTCCTTAGAAGAAGTGCTGAAGATTTTTGTGTAATCTTTTTGCTACTTAACACATATTGGTGATATTTTTATAAAAAAAATATTATTTTTGTCTATTTCTACACAGTTAGATAATAATTGCCTTTCATTTCCTCCAGCTCTGTTTTGTTATCCTTTTCAGGAGTCATTCCCAAAAGAATGTACACAGGATACTTGTCAAAGAGAAATATCAGCAGAGTTTGAAAGTAATAGCCTTGGTGAATTACACATAAGGGAGTTCTGGACATGTAGATCTGACAATGAAAAGCATGAATCAAGTACTGATGGAAATGATCTTTTTGTAGTACCCACCACTGACCTTCCTGACAGTATAGATAAAGAAGATTCAGCCTCTCCTCACAAAGCTCACTCTGGATCATTTCCATTCAGATGCTGCAATTTCCATTCAACTATTCAAAATGACTCAAGCCACACTGAAGGGAAACAATCAACATTCAAAGCATGTAAACAGTATTTTACCCACCCATCAAAATTTGAGAATTCAAGACTCAGTGTTGGACAAAATCATAAGAAATTTGGGAAGAGTGACATGAGACGCTCAGACCTCTTTAGAATTAACATGGTTCATACCAGAGAAAAAATGTGCAAATGTATATTATGTGGAAAGTTGTTTTCTATGTTATCAGTACTTAAAGAGCATCATAAAATCCATATGACAAAAGAATCATACAAATGTCCAGAGCATGACAGGTTCCATTCCCATGAATCAAAATGTAGAACTCATTGTAAAATCCACACTGAAGAGAATGCTTTCAAATATACAGAGTATGGCACGTAATCTGCCCATGGATTTTCTCTTCATCTTCTTCAGAGAAGTGATTCAGGAGAAAAATCTTCCATATGTGAAGCATGTGGCAAGTCTTTTACTCAGAGTTCAACACTTCGTATTCATCAGAGGAGCCACAATGGAGAGAAAGAAACCTTACAGATGTAAGAAATGTGGCAAGTCATTTAACAAGGCTTCAAATTTTAAAATTCATCAGAGGATCCACACTGGAGAGAAACCTTACAAATGTAATATATGTGACAAGTCATTTACTCAGAGCTCAACACTTCAAATTCATAAAAGAATACATACTGGAGAAAGGTTTTACAAATGTAATTGGTGTGGAAAGTCCTTTACCACAGGCTCAAAACTAAAGGTTCATCAAAGTATACACACTGGAGAAAAACACTACAAATGTTCAGCTTGTGGGAAGTCCTTTACTGATAGCTCAATACTTCAAATTCATAAAAGAATCCATACTAGAGAGAAACCTTACAAATGTAATGAATGTGGAAGTCATTTACTGTTAGCTCAAATCTTAAAGTTCATCAAAGAATATACAGTGGAGAAAGACCTTACAAATGTGATGCATGTGGAAAGTCCTTTATTCACAGCTCAACACTAAAAGATCATCAAAGCATACACACTGGACAGAAACCTTACAAATGTAAAGAATGTGGCAAGCCCTTTAACAATGCATCAAAATTTCAAGCTCACCAGACGATCCACACTGGAGATAAACCTTACAAATGTAAAGAATGTGGGAAGTCCTTTACTGAAACCTCAACACTTAAATTTCATCAAAGAATACACACTGTAGAAAAACTTTACAAAGGTATAGAATGTGGAAAGTCCTTTACTGCAAACTCAACACTTAAAGTTCATCAAAGAATACACACTGGACTGAAACCTTACAAATGCAAAGAATGTGGAAAGTTTTTTAGGACAGACTCACATCTACAAAGGCATCACAAAATACACACAGGAGAGAAGATTTACAAATGAAAATAATGTGACATATCCTTTACCAGAGCCTCAACACTTCAAGTTTATCAAAGAATCCATAATGGAGAATAAAGTTAAAAATATACAGATTGTGACAAGTTCTTTGTTCATGATTCATGTGTTCAAGGCCACTAAAGACGCTTTGAATGCAGAACTCTTAAAATTATAATTAATGTGTTATGTCTTTTTCCCATGTATCATCTCTGCAAAAACTCACTAAAACCATACATTAGAGAAAGCTTACAAATACAAAGCATGTGTAAAAACATTATCTGGATACTTAAATCTTAAAAATTATCACTTAGCGCATACTAGAGAGAACCTATACAATATTAAGAAAGAAGCAAGTGTGATGGAGTCCTCAGATATTGAAGCCTAAGAGATAAGAGAATATCACTAAGGGAAGAAATTCAACAAATGTACAGAGTTAAAAAAAAATCTTTGCTGGGCGGTGGTGGTGCACGCCTTTAATCCCAGCACTCGGGAGGCAGAGGCAGGCAGATCTTTATGAGTTCGAGGCCAGCCTGGTCTACAAAGCAAGGTCCAGGAAAGGCGCAAAGCTACACAGAGAAACCCTGTCTCAAAAAAAAAAAGTCTTTATAAGAAGCTCAAAACTTAGAGCATGTCAGAAAATTCATGAAAGAAACAAACTCAATTAGTAATTATTGCCCCAGTATTCATATAGTAAAAGGGTTCTTTGTAATGTCAGTAATAGAAGGAAACCTTTATCAAATATTCAAACCTTACTTAATGTCAGATGAGTGACATCAGGAAGCCCTATGCTTAGTGTGATTTTAGAAATATTTTACCAAGAAATAAAATTTATGTTGACGTAAAATTTCCTTGGAAAACCATCTACATTTATAGCAGTGTATTAAACAGAATTACACAGAAATTATGTATTTAAATGGTATAGGATTAATTTGACAATAGATGAAGGTAATAATAACTTAAAATGTGAAGACTTGGGGGCTGGAGAGATGGCTCAGAGGTTGAGGGCGCTGGCTGTTCTTCCGGAGGTCCTGAGTTCGGTTCCCGGCGACCACATGGTGGCTCACAGCCATCTGTAGTGGGATCTGGCTCCCTCTTCTGGCCTGAAGGGATACACGCAGGCAGAACACTGTACACATAATAGATAAATAAATCTTTAAAAAAATGTGAAGACTTAATGTATGCCAGGAATAGTTTACTAATACCCATATTGAGTCAAAATCACTGCATAATTTTCTGTATATTTTTTGGGATGATATATTGAGCTCAGAATAGTGTAACTTTTATATACTTTTATATAAATATTGTTTTTCTAGTATTTGAGATTTTATCAAATTAAATACAGATCATTTTAAATCTCAAGTTATTCTTCCTTTTTTCTCAATTATCAATAAATACAATAAAGCTGGTATTCAATTTCTTCTTCATTGGAATGTTGGACATTGATCTTATACAGGTATTTTGTACCTAATGTCAGTCATTGCATTTCAGAATATACAATAAAAACATCATGAAAATACAAAGTAGAATTGCTTTCAGAAAACTATAACAGGTTCAATTATTTGAAGTATATGTGTGTGTTAAGGCCTGAGTGGGTGTAAGTGTTAACTTGAACTGTTTACATTAGCAGATATAAGTCAAAAACTATAGACTTAGACACACACACACAAAGGCAAACAAACTTCCTGTCATTTCTTGAGGCTTGAAATATAACAAATCATGTGATCATGTGAAGATATTGTTAGTTTGTGCCCAAGCTGTTCACCATAAAAATCTCTTCAGATTTTTAGGCCTCAGCAGTTCAAGGCTACAGAGACAGAAAGCACTTAGATGAGCCAAGCATGTCTATCTGATAACTTTAGATATTAACCCTGCCTCTCTATTATCAATATGCAATATATCTTTCAATCAATTTGAATATAGGTATTACTAATACAGAGCGTCTAGGTTGTTGTGGTTTCTCATCAGAGAACAGAGAACACCTGATCCCAACTTTTCTTTGTATCTCTGTGTTAAATCTGTCTGTGTTTTCTTCATTCTTAACCAATCCTCTTATATCTGTCACTAGATACATACAGGGCATGAAAGCAACAGCCAATAGTCTCTATTCAAACAAGGAAGGAATTATTTGAGTGTTCACAATGACTTGCATTCATAATTTCTCATTAAGGAAGAAAATTGACTGCTTATTAAGTACTAATGAGCCCACAAATAGGACTTCCTCAATAAAATTTTATAGACAGAAATGAGCAAGAGTAGCCATCAGCAAATTTTACCTATTCTTTGACTATATGAAAGTAATGCTAAACTTGTCAACAGATAAGCTATTAATTTGGAAGTAGTTTTCAAAATTGTTAAAATGAATTATGGTACACAGATATGGTTTCTTCAATGTCTGATCTTACTATTTTTCATGTACATGTGAATTGTTCATCTCTTTTCAAAATTGATGGAAGTTTAAATTATTTTAGTGAATAAAGTATATTATATTCATTAATATAATAGAAAACCTAAATCTAACATTAAAAAAAAAATTGTATTACTTAACTTTGCCCCATTATTTGTTCCTCCAGGAAAAGTTAATTTGGATCCTATTTAATTTGGGCATGCTGGATGATTACTCTAGAAAAGACTTCCTACAGAATTTTTTAGTGAACTAACTTGCACAATAATGGTGTGGTCATATCTGATGAGAAATGCAGGTCACAGCTGTTTGAAGATCCAGCAAACCTAAGCTTCATGATGGCTTCTGTGTCATTTTTTGGATTTGATCTTGACTAGTTGCATGCTTGAGGGACTTTTAATATTTGCACAATTTGGGGATATTGAATTGATAGGAAACTTCTTGTAAATCGTTTATGACTTCTTTTAGGAGTTCTGCTTCTAAGCTTCATCAGGAAAGTCCTGAGCATTCTACCCTTCCCACTTTTAGGGAGATACTCTTATTTATTTCATGGTCTTTCTGACTCTTTGGAGAATGTGACAAACATATAGAATCCAGAGGCTTCCTTTAGAGGATATGACATATTCTGAAACATCTGTCCCTGTACTTTCTCAGGGACAAGATAATCAAAACAAAGTAAACTTACAAAGGTCAACAAGATACAGTGGGCTGAAGGAATTGGCCACAGATCAGATTGCAAAACTCTTCCCAGTGTACTCTCAGGCAATTATGTGGCACATACAGCATTAAAGTAAAATTAGCCCCACAGAGAAACATATATTGATAGGTAGGCAAAGAATGATATAAAAAGATGATAAAAGGATGAGGTGTCAGGACATACATTTCTGAGAAAAGTTAGCTCATGAAGAGGCATTGTGCTGTCTATGATGAAGGAACACAAAAATGCCAAGATTAAACCTGTAGATAAATTCTATAAAGATATAAAAAAAATTGTATTATGCCAGAAATTTAATAATAACTGCAACAACTTTTGCCTGGGGATTTTTCTTGAGCATTCTAACCATTAATAGTTAATAATAAATTGCTTGGGACATGCCAAACTGCCAGGCTGGCATGGAATTTTCCTTTTTGTCTAGAGTCTTTGAAGCCACAAAAGTTACCAACTTGAGAACAGGCTATCATATGCCTCTAGTTTCTTAAAAAATTGGCTTCTGTGGTTGAATTGTAAAAATTATTGTAAAAGATAACTGTTTATCAATGATGACTAAACTTGAGGAAACATGATTGTAAAAGATAACTGTATTCTGCCACAGTTCATTAATGATGACTAAACTTAAAATCACAGATGCACAAGAGAAAAAGGTTAAACACATGCCCCAAAACAAAATTCGTTTTATCTATGTTTTGGAACAATGTGAATCTATCTCTAATTAATGAATTCTGTATAAATAATTAATCACTCTGGCTGCTTGTCAGTCAGGCTGCAAGATTCTCTGGGCAATAATCCCTGCCTCATCTTACCCTTACTTACTCCTTACCTTTTCTCTGGGACCTGGCCACCTTGGGGGAGGCCTCAGGCATAACACTACTCTAAATGGATGTTGTAGTATTACAAGGGCATTGAATTGAATACAAAAAATAATTTACCATATTACATAAATGAATTATTTGTAGGTCCTTAATCAATATTATAATACTACAGACAGTATTTTCCATATCTCTGTTTCTAATCTTCTACTATTCCTTATCTGGTTTTACATTAACTTCAAGTATATTAAACTAAAAATATATTGTAAAGAGTGAACCTCAGATTAATGTTTTTGCTTATGTGTGTTTATGGGCCTAATGCCAATGTGTACTCTAATGCCTGCTGACATATTCCTACAATATGAGGAAGTGTTCAAAAAACCAAGATACATTCACTGGAGATGGTCTACTGAACTCCATTGCACTAAGAAAACTGCAGAGGAAATATCACTAAGTGGATGAAAGGCTTATTTTTCTTATGTTTCTCTTATTTCAGTCATTAATGGTCAGAACATGTGAACAAAATGCTACTGATCTCATGGAAACTGTATGAACAAAGTAAGACACTTGCTACAACGTGTTACCACTTCCATATTATTCTCTAACACATGGGTGCAGTCATTGTTTTATAGACATGTTCATTGTGCCTGAAATTCACCACTAGATATTTAATTGGCTGTAGTTTTCTGTGGATGACTTCATATGCTGAAATACAAATTTCTTTGATGAGTTGTATAAACTACACTGACATGTAAGTATAAGCCCACATGTTAATTGATTATTAGGGACTGTATTGGTTCAGAAAATTGGTATTTGTAGGTAGTCCTCTAATAACCATGACTTTATTGGCATTGGATAGAGACATAGGCTTCAAGTACCAAGAGTGGTTTCTCTCTTTTTAAGCAGATATTTAGTCCATTTAAAATGTAGCTTGCTGGGTGATGTCTTTGTACGTGCTATGAATATATATAACCCATTGGTTAATGAAAAATCTGCTTTGGCCTATGGCAAGGCAGCTTAAAGGCAAGCAGGAAATCCAAGGTGGGAGACAGGAAAGAGAAACATGGAGTCCTGCTGCCCATGAAACAACATGCCAACACACTGGTAAGCCATGAAACACATGGCAAAATATAGATTAATAGAAATAGATTAATTTAAGATATAAGAGCTAGATAGCAAGTAGCTTGCCATATACAATAGTTTGTAAATAATAAAAAGCCTCTGTGTGTTTATTTAGTTCTGAGCAGCTCTGGGACAATGGGTGGGAGAGATTTGGTGGAACTAGGAGGGTCCAGGCAAGACCATAGGAACTTTCTGAGTACATTTGGCACCCAGATGTGATAGCAAGAATTTCCACCCAAAACCTGAGCTTTTAAAAAAGATTCTAAAATGGATCTAAAAATTTCTTCCTAGTTCTGTCTCTTGGGCAAGCTGTGCCATATAGACTTAAGATACAGTATGGTGGGTTCATGGCATGTGGGCTAGAGCCCACCATGATGGGTTCTCAACATGGTACATTGTGCTGTCGACAAGCTGCACAGCATTCTGTGTGGTGGATTTAGCTTTTGCTACTATAGACAAAAAAGTTTCTAGCTATATGCTCCTTGATGGAGACATCAATCCAATGTCTTCCAGAGTCAGCAGAGAACATGGCTCACAGAGCTGGAAGTAAATTACCTTCACCATGTTGGGAAGCTGAGGTGAGTGAAGTCAGCAGCCAAGGCTGCTGCTTTTCATCCTATCAATGCAGTTTAACAGTTTAAAATCTCTCCTGGAAACAAGGATTATAGATTCACAATAAGACATATTCAGATGGAATAAAACTCTGAAATGTTTATAATGTGTGTAAAAATGTACACAGGCCTGGGAGCGAAAAGGAATATGTGAAGTTATAAAACCCTCTGAGAGGCCTTCACATGTTCCAACATCCAAAATCAGCTTCAAAGCAATGGGGTGAGACAATCCATCCTCATAGACTACAGCCAAAATTTAACAATAATTGCTAATTTTCTCAGGATTCCCAAAAGTATACAAGTGCCCCATGAAGCAAGGAGTAGTATGAGAAGCTGTGCCCAAATTCCCAAAATATTATTTATAAATATTTATTTTTATTTAAAGGGGTTGGTTACAAATGCAATTCCTCTCTAAAAAAGAAAAGAGGATAGTATAGATATAATAGGATAAAAGGGTAGATTACTGAATCTACTTTTAAAGAGCAACACCTTGTTTAAAACATTTTACTTTGAGATAGATTTTAGTTTATTGATACAAATTTAAAGTTAATGTGTTATATACTGTGTATCTCGAATCTTATTTAAGGTACTATGTTTAACAACTCATTTAAAATTTTAATATATAATTAGGAAATGCAGATAAATAGTCATCTAGGGTAATCAAACTTATAGTTATGTTAGTTAATTAAGTTTTTAGGTGTATAAAAGTATATTTCAATTAGGTAGGTATTCTTTAATCACTTCAATAACTTACAGTATATGCAGCCTGGACAATTCCTGGATCTCTGCCAAACAACCAGAAACCCTTGACTCTGTGTCTGTTCTGTAGGAAATCAAAGAACCAGGATAGTGTCATTGTTTCCCAGAAATGCCCATGTCCTGAGCCCTACTTCTTGAAGGCTACCTCCTTCAAGGCCTAGACCAAGCCTACCTTCTCCCCCAGAAAGCACTAAATCCTGTGACAAGGCTCAATGTGGCTTCCCCTGGAAGATTTATTTCTTGCTGTTTTATACTGGGAACAAAGTCCAGCTTCCTTCTGCCTCTGTCTGGTCTCTCTCTGCTCTCTAGTCTCTTTTCCAAGTAGTTTGCTTCATCTTGACACCATGTCTGTAGCTCAACCATAAAGGCACTGAATAAATGCCCCGTAGGCTGCTGGTATCACCACAGCACTGGTGACATCACAAGAGATGACAGTGTTCTCCAGGACACCATAGAATACCCAAGTATGGGAATGCTGATGTCACAGCTTTTGCCTACATGCTAACTATCTCACTTAAAGTTGTCCTACATAGGAGCCTCTCCTGAGTTACAGAGGAAGCTTTTCAGCACCCACTCCTTGCAAAGCCAGAGATCTAGCAATGCTTCAATACAAACTTTTCTTTGTGAGGTATTTAGAGCTAACATTTCAAACATTGCTTAGGAATGGCTCTCCCCCATCTTAAAATTCATACTCAGTGAGATAAAAAAGGCTGCTGGGAAATTAGGTCAGGATGGTGGGGAGGAACGATGAATCCCCTGAAGTAAACAAAGACTTGGAGAAAATCTATTACTGTAATTAACAAGGCAATTCCAAGTAATTTATCTGATAATCAAGAGATATTTATTTCTGAGATAATAAATAGTCCAATAGGGGTTATTTACATAATCCAAGATAGATGAGATACAATCTAGTAGAGAACTCTGGCTTGGTCTCCCATTCCGATTCCAGGACCATGTGGTATCCATAAAGAGCCAAAGACCTACACACATTGAGTCTTAAGGGGTTCCTTCTCAGCCAAGCTCCAGGGGCATGTCAGCCCCAGTGGCAGGTCTTAGGAAGGTGTGGCAGTTACAGGCTGTCACTCTAGGGGGAGTGTTTTAAGGTCAAATCTGGAACAGCTACCCACTACATCTCCCCCTTTTGTCTAAATAAGAAAATTCTAAATCTAATATAAAACTATTTACAATAGGGATGACTATAAATTATAATATAAACAGTATAATACATATAAAATATAAACAAAAAATATTGTTCTGGAAGAATAAGGTATAATGACCTATACGAGATGAAATTACACCAACAGGAACCACACCAAACAAGAAACACATGATAAATTCAGAAGAATGTGGAACATAGGTAAATGTCATGTTACAGAGATCCTTCCAAAAAATGTCCTACCTTGAGGGGCCTGAATCTAACACTTAATATGTTCTACCTAAGATACAAGAAGATTGTAATTATGACTGTTATTCTCCAATCCAATCAAAGACCTGACAAGGAATACAATAATACCTGAGAAATGGGAGAAAGACACAAGCAACTTTCAGGAGTCTTATGAGAGTAGACAGAGACAGCTGGCAGCCTAGACATGCACCTAGAATTTCTCAGTACCATTGGTGCATTCAAATTGGCTACAGGCCTAGAGGATCTATCAGACCATTTTCAGAGGCAGGTTTTTTGAAAGACTACCCTTTCAAGGCAGAGTTAAATAGACACTTTTCCTTGTGTCCTGCTAGTACCAAAGAAACAGTATTCATACTGTCAACAGTTGAGGCAAGGGCATTTTCTTCCCTCAATAGGCCATTTTCTGTGTCAAGAAGACAAACTTCCAAATGGAAAAGTCTCAGAAGCCAAACGTTCTCTGAGGACCAGATTGGTGCTATCAAAGGAAAATGCTGTGGCCCACTCAACATCACACAACCTTTCATCATCTTTGGTCACCACCCTTTTAATGATAAAAGCCAGAGACACTACAATATCAGAGGATGGACAAGGTAGAATATGGAGCAAAGGAAGATGCCACACCAGATGTCACAATTAAATGCTATTGTAGAGGGTTTAGCTTCAAAGACTTGTCATTTTGCTCTCTTGGTGTGCTGGGGATGCCTGTGTCTTGCATGTGCTAAGAGCTAGAACATGAGCCTTGTCTACCATCCAAATTCTTGGTTTTAGAAATATAGGGATTCATTTCCAAAGCCAGCGCCTGCCTGAATCCATTTTGTGAACTAAGAACAGAAACATTCTCCTGGAGACAGACTGAAAAGACAGATGAGACAAACAAAAGCAGGGACCACAGCAAGTGTCCCAAAGAGCAGAGTGATGGGGTCTCTGCTCTTGTCATCATGGGTTCTTCACTGACAAGGCTTTCCAGGTTTGGCTGGGTGCCAGTCACCTATTCTGAGGAATCAGGGAATGGATTTCCCTAATTCCAAGGCTCATTCTTTTTGTCTCCAATTCTTTCTCTATGATAACCCAAGACATCTGTCAATGTGAGTGCCTGGATATCAGAAATTTCATTTTTTCCATGTAAAGGGACAGTAGCTGTCTCTCTGATGCACACAGAGATCTTGGCTGCCAAGCACTTGGCATAATCAGTTCTTGCTTGGTAAAATGTTGGACCCATCTAACTAATACATATCACTCCAGAAAGATGAAGGAAGGAAAGCCACAACTTCATGGTCTTTAGTCAGGGAGGGAATTAAACCAGGAGTCTTGAGTTCCACCTGACGTCTTTTGTCACTGGCTAGACTTGAGAAATAGTTTTGCCCAAGAAAGAGGTCAAAGCTAGAGGCTTGTGCTTTGTGCAAGAAGCATACTTGATTCCTGGTTGGGGATGTGGCTCCATGGTGGAAACTTATTCAGCATGCATGAAAAGGCTAGTTTCATGCTCAGAATTGCAGGGCAGGAGACAGAGAAGTGAGAACTGCATAAAACCAAAAGGTATGCACAAGAGACATGAAATTTAGTAAGTGGAGTTAGCTCCTGAAGGTGACACCAACCAATCCAGTCACTTTGCAGAGAAGAAAAAACAGGCAGAGAGTTTTGCAGGGAATGTAAGGTACTTTTTCCAGGCAACTCCCACTGAGTCACATGCTGCAAATGCACAGAGAAAACCACATGACATTGAATAGGAAGATTCAGGTTCTCTAGTCTCACACACCCCTAGGCTGCATCCTGCCTTTGAGTCCTGAGGACTGCAGCACAAACCCTATATGCATCCTGGGCTCCTGTTTCTCCTCAGGGCCTCTGTGAGAACTCACATTGACCTTGGACACATTGCATTGCTGGTCCATGATGCTGGATCATGGACACCTGCCAACCTACCAGAAGTTCCTCTTTAAGATGCCCTGCCTGCCATTTTGAGCAAGCCCACATTTTCCAGTTCTTGAGGGACTGAGTGCCAGTATGTCAAATAGGTAGGGAATTTTAAGGCCCTACCCCATCTGAGGGCTTGCTGGTGATGTTCACCTTGTTTGGCACATTCCTTTATCCTAGTTCTCAAGAGCGGGGAGAACCCTTCCAGCTTGGTTTTCAAGTTTGCAATAATGGGACAAGAAGCCAGTACATTGCAGGAATATCATGAAGCCATGCTCCTCACACTGCAACTTGTCTGGCCAAGTGAGAGTGTCTTCCTTTTGTGACAGGGTATCAGGGAACTAACATCTTGCAGGGTCTTTTATTGTCCCATATTGCTTGTGTGGGTTTGATGATCCCATGGCTTTTCACGATTTGTTTTTTTTGTAGGTGCTGGGGGTTCAAACTCAGGTTCTCGGGCAGGTGGAACAACAGATCAGACCCTCCACACAGCCCTGCTATTATCAATTACTGTCACAGTAGAAAACTTTCATGCTCTTTCTTGCCCATTCGTTTATCTGCTGTGATGACACCTGCTTTAATGCTAGGCAGTGAACTCAATTCTAACACAGGTTCTACTTCATCTGTAAATTCACAATAAAATCTGGATTATTTGGAGGATACTCATTAACTGGTTATTTTTTCTTCCTAAAAATCATTCAAGGTGTAGCCTGCAAAGAGTTTCAGGACTGTCTTTCAAGCACTGGGCAACACAAGCAAGCTTAGATGTTCAAAGTAATTCTCAATTGTATAGTGTGAGACAAGCCTGAGCTACAAGAGACATTGATCTAAATCAGTGGATCTCAAACTTCCTAATGCTCTGACCTTTTATTACAGTTCGCCATGATTTGTTGACCCACTTATCTATAAAATTATTTTCTATGCTACGTGATAACTACACATTTGCATCTCTTACAAACTGTAATATAAATAACTTTGCTTTCTGGTGGCCTCAGGCCAGTTTTGTGATAGGATCATTTAATCCCCCAAAGGGAGTCATGACACCAAATGTTGAGAATCACTGCTCTAAACTGATATAAATAAATAAATAAATAATCAGAACTTAAGAAAAATGGAAAGAAATTCTTAAATCAGGAAACATTGAAAAATAGAAAAACATAGTAGTAATACATTTAAAGAAAATAAATTTTTTAAATGATACAAATAATTGACTTATTAAATGATAAACATAATTGGAAGAACATTTTGCTGTACTGACTTTGAAGCTCAGTAGGTACTTCTCAGTAATGCCATTAACATGACTTTGTCCAATGGAAAGTGTTAGCCAATGAATACTGTAATGTGACACATGGAGTTACAGCCAATGGCCTGTGTCTCAAACCTCTCAGCTGATGTAACTATGTCAATCATGATTGGAAATACTTTCACAAGAGAGTTCTCTAATTGGAAACTGAATACTTAGTAATTCCAGCTATCCTCCCTAAACTGGCCACCCGCCAATTCTGTCTGTCTTCATTCACATGGAGTGAAATAATACATATAGAAAAATAAAGACAAAGACAGTCACCATGCCCCATCAGTCCTTCTTTGTAAAGGAGACCCCTGAAGTTCACTGCCTTAATCATCATCCTCTGACCTAGATATTTTCTAGTCTGGTTGCCCCTGCCATGTACACAGTAGACTGTTCCTACTCTTCAGGTCTGAATGGGAAGCCATTTTACACACACAAATCTTTTTGCTGTTATTGCAATGGACAGCCCACTATATGACTCAGACTGGTAGTTATAAAACTCTGTGATCTTGCAGGCCTGTAATGAAAGAATTTAGGTAGGTTAGTCAGGCGGATAAGAAGGGCAATGCCCTGTGGGACTACAGACAGGGTTCAAATCCACCTCTATCAATATAGGAGTCCTTAACTCAAAACTTCTTTTCAAAAATCTGGAGATGCTTCTGTTGTAGAATTATGATGCACAATTAAGATGTAGAATTCATAGCACAACAGGACTTAATGTTGGTTGTGACCCTGCAATGGTCCCTTGAGCAGCATGTTAGAGAGACACCAGCAAAGGAATTTCTTTCCCACCTACATGTGAGAGTTTGTTCTTGACAAGTAGCCCTCTGGAAGGGCATCCTGTAGCATTAATTGTTAGAAAGTCTTGTTAATAAGAATAAACCTGGAGCTAGGTATTGAGGTGAATGCTGGAAGATCAGAGAAGCAGAACAAGCCATAGCCACCCCACCTTGCCAGTTTCTCAGCTGATCCTGTTTCCTCAGACTGTAAGCCTCTGTGTCCTCATCCGAATCTGTCTCAGCTGAACTGCTTCTCAAAAGCTTAAAAGCTTAACCTGCTCTAGTTCCTGTCCCTCATGCCTTAAATACCTTTCTGCTGTCTGCCATCGCTTCCTGGGATTAAAGGCATGTTCCACCATGCCTGGCTGTTTCCAGTGTGGCCTAAAACTCACAGAGATCCAGATGGATTTCTCCCTCTCTAATGATAGGATTAATGGCGTGAGTGCCACCATTTTCTAGCCTCGGTATCTAGTGACTGTTCTGTTCTCTGACCCCAGATAAGTTTATTAGGGTTCACAATATTTTGGGGAATACAATACCACCATAGTACCCCAATACTTCCACCTGATAAATGAAATTCAGTTGGAAGAAAACACACCAGTCACTGCCCTATCCCAAAATGGAAGTTAGGCTTAAACCTTCAGTGGGAGGTCTGATAATTACTGGCGGTAAATATCAACTACACAATTTAGGGTGAAAAGAAACCCAAAGAAAAGTAAACAGTTCCTTTCTTAACTAAAAGCCAGAAGTGTCACTGGGATACTTAGGATTTCTTCCTTTACAGAGACCAAAGATGCCAAAAGTGCTTTGGGGAGCTCTGATCTCTAATGCTAAGTGATTCTACATGCCTTACAAAGGAGAAAAGTTAAAAGTAGTAATGAAGGTCTGTTAAAAGGGCATTTGGTCAGGAGAACTGGATCTTTGTCGTGGGTACAGAACTAACATTTCAGTGCAGATATGTCAATCTCCTGGCCAAGGAACCTAGTCTGTGGAGCCCAAGAAATGATCACTCAGGACATTTATTAATCACCTATAATTGATTAACTGATTGTACAATTGCAACCCAAACTGCAGAGAAAACTGGAAAATTTTACAGCTCCTTTCCTTTCTGTACTGTGAACTTCACTGGTTGTAATATGTGGACAATGAATTCCCATTCTCATACAAGCACCTCTGCAATGCCATTCTACATTAAAAACCCTGGGCTGAACTAAAATACTCGTTGTCCTGTTTCTTTTGCCTTCTCACTGAGCTGGCAAAATCCAGCCTGGAATGCCTAACACTTGGTTACAGTGTCAGGAAATAGTTGGTGGAAACAATATAAAGGTAATCCCCAAAATTATGTTAAAAAAATTGTAACAGGCTTTATAGCCCTGTGCTGCAGAGACTAGAGATTTGTATTAGAGTACAACAAGGAAAGCTCACACCTTTTCTCTCAGGCTAAACATCTTATACCTAGAAAATCACAATCTTATTAGTCAGGAACACACCATTTTATCCAGGTCTCCTATTTTGGTTCAACTAGAGTAACTACAGTAATTAGGTTTCATGAAAGTTCAGTTCTTGAACTAGATTCTTGATTGCTTGATCCATGAGCAGGCAGTACAATTATTGACTGACTAGCACAGATAACTTCAGTACTCATTGCTGATATCATCTACTGTCATAACAAAAAAGCTTTCACCTATTTTCTTGCTCACCCATTTCTTTGCTCTGTCTAAACCTGATTAACATTAGTCTGTCAACTCAATTATTGCACAAGTCCCTCTTTACTTGTAAGTTTCCAGAAATGCCAGAGTTTGGAAGACATTCATTCATTGGTTTATTTTTCTTACTCACTGACTGGTTAAGACCCAGACTAGAAGGAATGGTGTGACTATCATCACAGTCCTCAACAGCACAGTGAGGATTAAATGATCTAAGCAATTCTCAATTATAGTGTGTGAATAAAACCTGAGCTAAAGAAGAATGTGATTTAATAAGAACAAAATGAACAGTAACTGATAAAATTGCAAAGAAAACCTTAATGTCAAGGAAATACATATAATAAAATGTTTCTTTGCATACACACATGAGGTATTTAATTTATACATATAATAAAATGTTTCTTTGCATACACACATGAGGTATTTAATTTTATTTCATATTCTCTATTAAGTATTTTAACATTAAAATTGTTAAAAAGTTTTGACAATACAGAAAATGTTGGGAGTGCATCATCTATACTTAGACTTGTACTTAGGAGACTGAAACATTAGGATTATGAGTTCAAGCATATCCTTGACTAATTACTGACACACAAGCCAGGCTGGAAAACAATGAGCATTTCAAGGGAATTTATGAAAAATAAAACAAGGAACAAAAACCCACCACCCTTTCACAGACATTCTTACTTGAAAATTATGTTCACATTCTGCCTCATATTTAAATACAAATAGACCACTTACATGATAACCATTATTCTATACATTGCAGCAGAAAAATACCACTCATTAAGTGAAAGCACAATAGAACATGAACAAAAGTCACAGAAGGAATAGATGAACCACAAAATAAAATTCACTAAATGGATTTGCCAAACATATAGCCACTTTATACATCAAATGTTGCAAAATAGAAGCCATAATGTGATCTTCACATCAGTCTTTAGTGAACATTTTTAGTAATTTACTTACTTCAAAGAAATGAAAAAGGGATGTTAGAAGATTTTGTCTTGAATATGAAGAAAACTGTGATGTCTAAAGTTTTACCAAATGTTTATATGAAAAGGATTTTTCTCTTCTATGACATTTTCCCTATTTCCTAATATAAATATGACAAAAAAAGCTCTAAAATACTTACAGGGCTAGAGACACGGCAGTATCTTAATACAAGCTCATTCCCAGGAACAAAGTCAGGATTTTGAAAACTTGCAGTAATCAAAACAACAAGAAGTTCCAAAGGTCTAATCTTCTTGGGAACAAGAATGAACATGCACAAGTACAGAAAGATATCACATAATTAAAATTAAAACAACTCTTAAACTAATTTTTACTCATGTTTTTCTTCTGTAATTCTAGTCACAAAGGTATTGAGGAATCTAAATGCTTACAGAATTTCTCTGCATCATGTATTGGTTTGTGTAACAGAAAGCAAGCATGTAGGATTGACATCAGAGAAATCAATCATGTTCAGTTTGTAGTATTATTTGGGATTATTTAGAAAATGCTGCCCTGTGGCAAAAAATATGTCACGGTGGGTTGGTCTAAGAGTTTACCATTTCCCTTTTACACTTTATGCTTTATATTGCAGATTAAGGATAAGAATTTTCAGTTTCCTATTGTAGCTGCCATGTATGATACTTGTTTCCATGTCACTTTCATTCTGACCCTGTATCAGTCTGGAACCAATGGCCAATTAACCACTTTCATATGTTCACATTGACATGATATATCAGAGCAACAGAAATAAATTAGTACACATTCATGAACTTTTACACATGGATTCATTATCTCATGTAATTGAAGTATGAAATCTAAATTAGTTACCATATCCTTTAAATCCATAATTCTTTCTTCCGTGTGAATTTGCAGGTATAAGCCAAATACTGTTTGAAGAGATTTTTGACACCTGTGAGATATTTCTCTCAAGAAAAATCTTGTGTACTTAATGTAAGTGTGTTGGTTAAAGATCTTACCAAATCTTTGTAATCACATTTCCTTTGGTATGAGTTTCTTTAGATTTTCAAAATCTAATGTTATATTCACATGCTTTAAGACAGCAATTATACACTAATAGTATTACTCTTGTAGGGTTCTTCTCCAGTATGTGTTCTTTTATGTATTCTAAGTTTACTGTGATATTCAAAGGCTTTACCACACTGTTCAAAGGCTTTACCACACTGATTACTTTCACATGACTTCTCTCTTGTATGTGTTCTTTCATGCATTTGAAGAACATTGTTTTGAGCAAAGGCTTTATCACAATGTTTACATTCATAGGGTTTCTCTCCAGTATGTGTTCTTTTATGCACTTTAAGATCACTGTTACGGCTGTGAGGCTGGCCAGCTGGGACAGGGCAGGACCGGTGAACTTATGTGCCTCATCATCCCGGGACGCTGCGGGACACTGGTCAGGTGGCTGGCACCATGAAGATCTCGACTTTGGAGCATGTCTTTGACCACCCATGGGAAATGGTTACCACAGCTGCAATGCAGAAATACCCAAACCCCATGAACCCAAGTGTGCTTGGCGTTGATGTGTTAGACATGTCAATCCCTCTGGAAAGCTGCACAGCCATAGACTCCTCATCACAAAGTGGGGCCTACCTTCCATTGTGAAGTCCCTTAGTGGTTCCGCAAGTACAAAAATGTACGTGCAAGAGCATTCTGAAGTTGACCCGGTAAGAAAGACAATGGAGCTGAAGTCCACTAACATCTCATTTACAAATATGGTCTCTGTAGACGAGAGGCTCACACACAGGCCGCACCCCCAGGACTCAGAGAAAACTGTCCTGACCCAAAAAGTCATCATCACTGTGAAAGGGGTCAGCCTCAGCAGCTACCTTGAAGGACTCATGGCAAGCACCATATCTTCCAACGCTAAAAAAAGGCCGAGAAGCAATAGAATTGGTGATACACAAACTGAATGCCGAAATTGAAAAATTGACAGCATCAACAAGAGGAAGCATAAGGACACCAATGCCGGCTGCAGCAGTGTTGCTAGAAAAATGACAATGGAAATTGGTGTACAGCTACAGGGCCCCCAGGACTCTTCAGGCTGACATCATATTTATTTTTTATTTAAAAGATACTGCTATTTTAGGTAGATTTTTTTTCTTTTTTTTTTTTTTAATGAGCTGGGGTAAGGCTGTGACTTTTGATCAAAATATGGAGAGCTTCTAAATCAAAGTGATCATCTGTGGTGGGAGGGCTTGAGGGAACTGAGTAAAGGAGAGTCTTGTGTCCATGTGAACAATTAACGGGTTGGTCTGTTGTTGTTTAAGTACTTAGAAGAAAGCCATGTTGATTGAGTCTCCTTAGGGAGAAACTTAGAGCCTTTTAGGTACGAGAAAACTACCTAGCTGTGGACCAACCAGAACACAGTCCAGCTGCCCTGGCATCTACAGAGTTGACTGATGCAGTGAACAAGAACCACCTGCCTGAGGAACTCCCTTTAAAAATAGAAATTGTATAATTTCAAATGACATGAATTTGTATAAAATAACTTGCCCTGTTGTAAACCAGTGTTTGGATTTGGATTTAAATGATATTTTTGGAGTGAAAATTATCACTAAGGTAATCTCTGACTCCAGGAAAAATAGTATTTTATTGTATTAACGTGTACTGTATTGATTTGTCAAAGTTTTGTGACTTAGTAAAGGCATTCCCTTCTTGAATTTGTACTTTGTGATTTACATGCTCGACTGTGGGCTGGTTATGTTAACTGAGAAAATAAAGTCATTACCTGAGTGTCCCATCACTCTTAAACAGAACCCTGAGACAAAAAGCATCTGTTCACAGCTCTTAGCATTTCACATTTACTTAACTTATAAATTGCCACATGACAAAATCATGGTTTTGTAATTGTTAAGACATGATGTGTCAGGTTATTTGAATATAATTACTTTTGGGGGAAAAATCACTGTTACAAGAAAAGGCTTTACTGCATTGGTTACATTAATAAGGTTTCTCTCCTGCATGTCTGTTTTTATATACTTGAAGACAACTGTAATGTGAAAAGGCTTTACTACACTGATTACATTCATAGGGTTTCATTCAAGTATGTGTTCTTGTATGCCTTTGAATATGACTGTAATGTAAAAAGGCTTCATTACACAGATTACATTCAAAGGGTTTCTTTCCAGCATGCATTGTTTCAAGTGCTTTAAAATGATGGTGATCTGCAAAGGCTTTACCACATTGATTACATTCATAGGTTTTCTCTCCAGTATGTATTTTTGCATGCCTTTGAAGATGACTTTGATGTTCATAGGCTTTACTACATTGATTACATTCATATGGTTTCTCTCCAGTATGCTTTCTTTTATGGCTTTGAAGATATCTGTGTTGTGCAAAGGCTTTAACACATTGGTTACATTTATAGGGTTTCTCTCCTGTATGTCTCCTTTTATGTATTTGAAGATAACTGTGATATGCAAAGGCTTTATTACACAGATTACATTCATAGGGTTTCTTTCCAGTATGTGTTATTTCAAGTGTTTTAAAATTACTGTGATCTGCAAAGGCTTTACCACACAGATTACATTCATAGGGCTTCTCTCCAGGATGTGTTCTTTCATGCCTTTGAAGGTGACTGTAATCTGCAAAGGCTTTACCACAGTGATTGCATTCATAGGGTTTCTCTCCAATATGTGTTCTATCATGCCTTTGAAGGTGACTGTGATCTGCAAAGGCTTTACCACAGTGATTGCATTCATAGGGTTTCTCTCCAGTATGTGTTCTATCATGCCTTTGAAGATGACTATGATCTGCAAAGGCTTTACCACAGTGATTGCATTTATAGGGTTTCTCTCCAGTATGTGTTCTTTCATGCCTTTGAAGGTGACTATGATCTGCAAAGGCTTTACCACAGTGATTGCATTCATAGGTTTTCTCTCCAGTATGTGTTCTTTTATGCCTTTGAAGATGTCTGTTATGTGCAAAGGATTTATCACACTGTTTATATTCATAGGGTTTCTCTCCAGTATGTGTTCTTTTATGCCTTTGAAAGTGACTATGATCTGCAAAGGCTTTACCACAATGATTGCATTCATAAGGTTTCTCTCCAGTATGTATTCTTTCATGCCTTTGAAGATGACTATAATATGCAAAGGCTTTACCACAGTGATTGCATTCATAGGGTTTCTCTCCAATATGTGTTCTATCATGCCTTTGAAGGTGACTGTGATCTGCAAAGGCTTTACCACAGTGATTGCATTCATAGGGTTTCTCTCCAGTATGTGTTCTTTCATGCCTTTGAAGGTGAATATGATCTGCAAAGGCTTTACCACAGTGATTGCGTTCATAGGTTTTCTCTCCAGTATGTGCTCTTTTATGCCTTTGTAGATGTCTGTTAAGTGCAAAGGATTTATCACACTGTTTACATTCATAGGGTTTCTCTCCAGTATGTGTTCTATCATGCCTTTGAAGGTGACTATGATCTGCAAAGGCTTTACCACAGTGATTGCATTCATAGGGTTTCTCTCCAGTATGTGTTCTTTCATGCCTTTGAAGGTGAACATGATCTGCAAAGGCTTTACCACAGTGATTGCATTCATAGGTTTTCTCTCCAGTATGTGCTCTTTTATGCCTTTGTAGATGTCTGTTAAGTGCAAAGGATTTATCACACTGTTTACATTCATAGGGTTTCTCTCCAGTATGTGTTCTATCATGCCTTTGAAGGTGACTATGATCTGCAAAGGCTTTACCACAATGATTGCATTCATAAGGTTTCTCTCCAGTATGTGTTCTTTCATGCCTTTGAAGATGACTATAATCTGCAAAGGCTTTACCACAGTGATTGCATTCATAGGGTTTCTCTTCAGTATGTGTTCTTTTATGGCTTTGAAGATGTCTGTTATGTGCAAAGGATTTATCACACTGTTTACATTCATAGGATTTCTCTCCAGTGTGTGTTCTTTCATGCCTTTGAAGGTGACTATGATCTGCAAAGGCTTTACTACAGTGATTGCATTCATAAGGTTTTTCTCCAGTATGTGTTCTTTCATGCCTTTGAAGATGACTATTATCTGCAAAGGCTTTACCACAGTGATTGCATTCATATAGTTTCTCTCCAGTGTGTGTTCTTATATGCCTTTGAAGATGTCTGTTATGTGCAAAGGATTTATCACACTGTTTACATTCATAGGGTTTCTCTCCACTGTGTGTTCTTTCATGCCTTTGAAGAACACTGTTTTGAGCAAAGGCTTTACCACACTGATTACATTCATACAGTTTCTCTCCAATATCTGTACTTTCAAGCACTTGAAAAGTACTGTGTTGTGCAAAGGCTTTCCCACACTGATTATGTTCATAGAGTTTCTCTCTAGTATGTCTTCTTTTTTGCAAATGAAGAGTACTATGATGAGGAAAGGCTTTACCACATTGATTACATTCATATGGTTTCTCTCCAGTTTGACTTCTTTCAGGTCTGCAAAGATAATTTGAAAATGTAACAGCTGTATCATATTCATTACTCTTTTACATCTTTATTTTGTGTGAATTAATTTTACATTTCTGTGTAAATGTAAAGAGAAATTGGATCATAAGTTTTTATCACTTTGCTTATACTTATGTTGTTCCCCTTCATTAAGGATTATTTTGCTCTTTTGAAGATGCCTACGATATTCAGAGTCTTCATTACATGGATCACATATATGGAATGATTTTCCCAATGAGATTTTTCATATATATGAAAAGAATTGGAAGTATTTAGACCTTTACCCCACTTAATTTCATTAATACCTGTTTCTATACCATGAATCTACTACATATGCTCAATGAACCAGGAGAGACAGAAATTTTACACATTCCCAATACTCGAAGGACTTTTCTTCAGTTTGTTTGTAGATGTATTCCCAGTTAATTGGAAAATTAATTATGTGTAAACTTGAATCACATTAAGCAAGTCTACTCAATATGAGACTGGTACATAACTTATAATTTTTTTGAGATGAAAAGGGATATATTGCTTTTTTCCATATTGCTATGTTCATATGGCTTGTACCCAGAGTGACATATTCTATACCGAGTAAATGAAGAATAACAAATAAAAAGTTTCTACATTGACTCCACACAGCTTGACCTTTTTGTTCCTCATATACATGTGACATAGGTTTTAAGGCTTCTTCACAACAATCCCCCCATAACTCTTGACTCTTAAGACTCATCTCCCCAAACTTAGCAGTGTCAGAAAAACTGGAGAGTAACACTAGCTTTAATATGGAGTATTTGTTTATTAGAAGGTTTTGGACATACACTTATCACATATTTAATATGTATACCTCTGGTAAAAAGAGTCATATGAAACTACATGGGTGGGCAACTCCACAGCATAGCTCTGATAAAACTATGATTCAAATGCTCATATCTGTTAAGGTATTGATTCCTTGTCTTCCTTCTAAAATAAATAACCTGCCAACACAATTCATTTACCTGCCTTTGATGTATATGGATTGTGAGCATTTAAAGATCATGAATGTAATTTAAGCTATGATTATTTACACTGTTGCATTTCTTTAAAACTTTCAAATACAATAAAATATATCCAGAGGCACCTTTGTATCAGCATGTACATAAAAATTACCTTTCATGTCTTTGAGAGCTTTGACAATGTTCTTCAACTTCAAGATTTCCCCAATTGTATCCTAAAATATAGAATGAGAGAATTTATAAAATATTACAGGAATTGTGGAAAATTTGATTTACTATCTTCAGTGATCCTTAGAATCTTTCCTGATTTAGTTACCTCATTCTGCCTCATTCTCAATCAGAATTACAGAAGAGTATCAATAACCAAAAAACAATTTTTGCCTTAAATTAAAATATGAATGAAAATTTACCTATAGTAGTGAGGTTCATATATGTCTCCAGCATCATATCTTTGTAGATATTCTTCTGTGAAAGATCCAGCAATGCCCACTCCTCCTGAGTGAAGTTGATATGCACATCATTATAGGTCATGGCATCCTAAAATATGCTGTATGTAAGTATGTCATACATTTGTATATAACCAAAAGCATGGCCCATCGGTGGTCGTGCACACCTTAATCAGGAGGCAAAGCCAGGCAGATTTCTGTGAGTTCAAGGCTATCCTGGGCTACCAAGTGGGTTCAAGGAGAGGCACAAAGCTACACAGAGAAACCCTGTCTCAAAAAACCAAAAAAAAAAAAAAGCATGATGCCAACAACATTATAAATGCATGCTTCTTGACAATATAGTCATATAATTCTGGTGCTTCCCACTCTTATTCTTTAACTCAGACATTACAATATAATCATCAATTTATTTAAGAATGAAAGATAATTGCCAATTAACAGACATACAGAAAAGCAAACACATCAAGAGCACTGAGTATACATCAACAAAATTGTATGAATAATTACTAACTACAAAAATGATGAGTAAGCTTGGTGTATTGGCTCATGCTATTAATCCCAGAAACCAGAGAGCAGAGGCAGGTATATGTGCTTCTTCTGAGTTGAAAGCTAGCCTAGTCTATGCAATCAAATCCAGGACAGTAAAAAGTAAATATTAAGAACTCGTCTGCACTGCAAACATCAATCATATGTACAAAAAACATAGGATAAACTCAGAGACTGTTTCTTTACTGAAGTTGCTACAAAGAGTTAAGCATTTACTCCAGTTCTGTATTCATCTTCTAGAAATCTGAATTGCTCCAGCTTAAACAGTACTTTAAGAAATCTTACTATAAGGAACTTTTTATTTAAACAGTTACAAATAGACAGATGATAACATGAGCAATATCACTGTTGGTTATAAATAATCATCACAGGGCAGGCCAGATGAGTCAGAAGTTAAGAGCTGTTGCTAGTCTTGTGTACAGATGGGTTCAATTGCCAGTACTAACATGGGGGATCTCACAACTGTTCATTATTCTAAGCTCAGAGATTCTAAGACCCTCTTTTGAGTACTGTGAGGGCCAGGCATATGTGCATTGCATATCTATGTATAGAGGCAAAAGAATCATAGTTACTGAAAAACAAAACAAACACAATGAGCAGGAAAAATGTTACACACTTGTAATTTAATTATTCAAAATTTCCAGGCACTATGACTGTCATAAATACTGCCAACCTGGAAATGAGAATGATATCCTCTGCCAAATTTCAAAATTCAAGCTGGGGGTAAAGTTCAAAAAAATGGCATATGCTTGACATGATATATATATATATATATATATATATATATATATATATATATATATATATATATATATATACACGAATATTGGACATTTCATCTCAGCATGCGGGAGCAAGAGTCGGGTGAATTTCTGAGTTCAAGGCCAGCTTGGTGTATAGAACTATGCTTAGGACAGTAGGACAGTCAGGGCTACACAGAAAATGTTTGTCATCAGAAACAAATATAAAAACATCAAAATTTTAAAAAAAATCAGGCTAGCAAAATGGCTTAGCATTGAATACCAATTTGTTTAATTGTATCTTATGTGATTAAGTAATACCATCTATAATGTTGCTGAAGTCATGACAGCACAAGAAGGAAGCTGGCTGATTCATTTCAAACAAAACATAGTAGAAACATAGAAAAGAAATGACTTAAGGCTATAGAGACATATATCATACCCCCAATAGAAATTTCATCCAGAGAGGTTACTCCTACTTGAGGTTCTACAAGAACCCCAAAGAAAGCTGTCAAGGACAGATACATGTTCAAACACCTCACCCTATCTGGGAGCATTTCATTCAGTTGACTAGATTCTGACCCAGGTCACTATAGGTTCAGGATCATCCATGAAGAACATGCATTTAGTCACTTCAATGATGCTCATAGTCTGCAACAGCCCCTACACTGTTCAAATGTCCAAAATCACTTTTGACACTCAAGACAAAT
Source organism: Peromyscus eremicus (assembly GCF_949786415.1). Taxonomy (NCBI): domain Eukaryota; kingdom Metazoa; phylum Chordata; class Mammalia; order Rodentia; family Cricetidae; genus Peromyscus; species Peromyscus eremicus. Next base: position 917,982 of record NW_026734288.1, read on the forward strand.
ACTTGACTGTGTCAGCTTATACAGCCTGAAAACAATTTAAATATTTCCAACATATAAATGGCACAGAAAACCCTTTCCCATTTCAAATGAGAGGAACTGAGACATAGTAAGGAAAGACAAAAAGAAGACTGAAACCCAGCAGGGCAAACATTGAATCTGGCAGCTCTGTGTCAGAGACATGGGGCTTCATTTTCAAAGGGCTTAGATGGCTCTCTTCCCACAACTTCCCATACATCTCTCTCTTTGGTTACTTCCACTAAATATATGCAACTCTCTTTGGAAGATGTCTCATCGCTTAAGTATCTCAACATGTTATGGTCTTAAATTGCAACCCAGGCTTCATCGTCATAGTGTCATGCAATGAACTTAGACAGTCTCCTCACTGGAGCTCTTACCGTACAAAACACAGATGCCTACAACAGAGCTGACCTGAAAATGCAGACTAAGAATGTATAATCTCAAATTTTGCATCATTCTGGTATCCAGAACCAGTTCAACATCAATGATTCCCCCAAATTTGGCTTCTTAGTTGTGATATCCCCTACTATGCTTGAACCAGAGTTGTGGCAGGCTTTGAATAAAGTTGCTTCCTGGGACTGGCAATCACTTTGTTTAATCCCTCTATTAATTGAGTGCATAGTAGGAGGGATTCTTACCCTTAGGGCATCTTGCTAGGCTTCCAAAGTAGAGTAAGGGCCTTCTTTTTAATGGTGATACTCTCCCTGAAAGTAGCTGAGAGTTTTCAACATTTGACTACCTTCTACAAATTCATAGTGCTGTTTTTCTCTACAACCCATAGACTTTTCATTTATTTATGATCCATTTCTTGATTTTTTAATGTAGTACTGAATGAATCATAAGTAATAGCTATGTCAATAGTCCAACTAAGAAATTAGCCCCATTATTTTTTTTTAATTCTGCCTTACTCAATTTCTTGAGGAAATGGGCAAAATAAGAAAAGTTAGGAGGCAAAATGTCACATAAATTACTTCCATTTTAATTTCCCTGAAATCCTTTGACCTGTACCTCAACTGTTCGTAATAGTTTTAACAGTACTTTATTCAATGTACTATAAGAATAACCAATTAAGCTTTGTGTGCAGCTTTCTATGTCCTTTGTCATCTAAATTTTGACATGCTCAATATTCCCCCCAAAAGTCATCATTCCCAGTACCTTTGGACAACAAAATCACTTTTGGTTTATCACATTCTGTTACAACTGGCTTTTTTCTTGCTCTGATTCAGTTCTCTACACAAAAGCACCTAGGTAACAAACATGTTTATTTGCCTCATTCTTCCAGATGACAATCCATCATTGTCAGTGTTTAGAATAGATATTCAATCTTACAACTGAAGGTAAAAACCATGAGGAATCTTTGTTTCCAGGCTTTCTCTCTGACATAGTCGATGTCTTATGCCAAGCTTGCTGTCTTATCTAGTGCAGGCCAACTTTCTTAGAGATATTGCATACTCAGTGAAAGGGCCATAACCCATAAATCATCAATCAGCAAAATCTCTCATAGACTTAGCAACTAGGTGTTCTGATGGGGCACATCCTCAACAGATGTTCTCAAAGGTGACTGTGGGCTCTGAAATGTTGATATCTGAAAGTAAGTAGGACACAGAGAAAATAATACATGAGACTTTACAAACCCAAACCCAATGAATCAACTATATCAACAACTTAAATTCAAAAAAAAATTGATGATGATAACAAGTAGCAATACAGATACACCAAGGAATGAAGAAATACAAGTTTCTGAGATCAAGAAAAGAAAACCGAAATTGTTCATCTACAGAAAATCTCCAAATGAAAAACCTAAGGAGATCTTAACATAATATCATAATTTTCCATATTATAAAAATAAGTGAAGTTCCATCATTTGCCAGAGGAACAATATAACTATATCATAACTAATAAAAAAAAAATTCACACAACACAGATGGTACCAGTTATAAAAGGAGACAGAAAGACAGACCTACAAATATAACATTGTCCCTTGAAAGAGAATTATAAGTTTCTAATGAAAATCAAAATCAAAGAAATCACTGACCACCACTCACCCTGTGCACTCTAGTTCTGTCCTTCACCAATAATAGAAAATGGGTTGAGTGAGAAGACTGTTCCACCAAAGTTGGAATCATTCACTTGAAGCCTGATATTTCTACACTGTAGAAAATAGCTTTGGTTACTAATACTATCTGATTCTCCTTTGATAAAGAATAGGATGTCTGTTAGAAAATTTAAAACAATTTCATTTCCTATGATTAAAGATTAGATGTAAACCTGTATCAGAGTGAGGAAATAAAGAAAATTTATACCAAATGAAAGACAATAATTTTTTAAATAAATATTGTATGATTCTATTATATACTTAACCTGATTTCCTTTATAAGTCTTTGCTTTATAAGTCTTACAAACTTTTGAAAACAAGTCTAGACCCATTTTTTGTGTATACTGGTATGTAAGAGAAAGAATATTTTCCATGTGTGTATAGGTGACAGAGCAAAGATCAGGTCAGATCCCCTGGATCTGGAATAGCAGGGAATTATAAGCCTTCCAACATGAGTGCTGATGTCTATACTCCCTCAAGAATACTTGCTGAGTGACATTTGCAACCCACATACTACTTTTTATCCAATAAACTAAAAGTCTTTCACAGATCAGCCACAACAGAATTCTAAATAAGGGAATAAGTAAGTAAATGATCCCTGGGAACCTAATAAATCAGTATTAAGATGTTGGGTATGGTACCAGGAATACTATTCACACACCTTCCCCCTTCTCAGGGATCCAATACTCACAGTTGCCCTGAGGACTGAAAGAGAACTCCAGCTGCAGCTTCTCCTCTCCCTTTTCATGTCTTCTGTGGATTTCAAAAAGCATCCCCCACAACCCTTCCCTACTCTCCTCATATCTGAGTCCCATCACCCAACTGTGACAGACACACTCTGTTCAACTACTCACCACATCTTCCAAAAGACCAGTTAGGGTGTCTTCAGATCTATCACATTGTCTCTTACTCCACACCTAATTTTAAAAGTTGCTCCTATCACTGGGGTAGAATATCAGAGGCAGCTTTTTCTCTTCCTTCTCCATGCCTCCTGTGGATCTGAAAATCATCTCCCCTGCATTCCTCTTCCCCCTGTTTCCATCACCACCAAGTAGTCTCCCTTGAACACACCAGCCAAGAAGGCCAGAAAAAAGGCAACACTCATTCAACACACACTTTGAAACTCCAGAGAACAAACACAAACCCAGGAACAAAATTCCCATCCAAAAAAGATGAAGTTAGAAAACAGCACCTAGACCTATTATCACCCTAAACCAAGATGCCTAGCAGAGGAACATAATAACAGCCAGGGCACTATGTGAACAACAGAACCCAACTATCCTACCACAACAGGCCCTAAATACTCAAAAATAGTTGAAATACAAGGAAAAAAACCTTAAAACCAAATATGTGTAGATGATAAAGGCCCATTAAAAATGAATAGCTTACTTGAATTCATGAAAGCACAAACAAACAATGGAAGAATATCAATAAATTCCACAAAAAAAGATAGGAAAACACAAGCAATTGGAGTAAACCAATAAAAAACTTAAATAAAGCTAAGATAAAATGAACAAATCACTATAAGAAACAAATACAACTGTTTAAGAGCTTAAAATGGAAATAAAACAATAAAAAAAAACAGAAACTGGGGGGCTGGAGAGATGGCTCAGCGGTTAAGAGCATTGGCTGCTCTTTCTGAGGTCCTGAGTTCAATTCCCAGCAACCACATGGTGCCTCACAACCATCTGTAATGTGATCTAGTGCCCTCTTCTGGCCTGCAGACAGAACATTGTATACATAATAAATAAATAAAAAAAATTAAAAAAAAAAGTTGGTAAAAAAACAGAAACTGAAGGAATTCCAGAAATGAAAACTTTAGGACTACAAACAGGAATTGCAGAGGCAAGATTCACCAGTAGAATAGAGAAATGGAAGGGAGAATCTCAGACCCTGGGGATACAATAGAAGAAATGGATACATCAGTCTAAGAAAATGTTAAATATAAAAATTCCTTGATGCTAAGCAACTAAGAAATCTGGGATATTACACAGAGACCAAACCTGTGAATGATAGGAATAGAGGAAAGATTAAAAAACACACACACACTGAAATGTCCAGAAAATATTTTCAATAAAATCATATAATAATTTTTTCCTAAGTTAAAGGAGGTGCTGATGAAAGTACACAGAACCATGTAAAGCACTAAATAAACTGGGTCAGAAAAGAAAGTCCCCTTGTCACATAATAATGAAATTTTTAAACATACATAATAAAGAAAAATATTAAAAGCTGCAAAGGAAAAAGACTGAGCAACATATAAAGGCAGACTATGAGAATTGTACCTAACTTCTCAATGAAGATTCTAATAGCCATAAGGGCTTGCAGACATGTGGTGCATGTAGCTAGAGTGTTTCTGGTCCTGCCTGGCCTACAGTCAGGACAAATCTCTCTAACCCATCAGTTCCGCAGTGGCTCAGACCCAACCAAGTAAACACACAGAGACTTATATTGCTTACAAACTGTATGGCCATGGCAGGTATCTTGTTATCTACTTCTTCTATCTTAAATTAACCCATTTCTATTAATCTATACTTTGCTACGTGGCTTGTGGCTTAACAGTACCTTACATCTCACTTGCCATGGCTGTGGCTGGCAGTGTTTCCATCTGCCTTCCTGTTCTCTCAATTCCCCTCTTCATTAGTCCTACCTATAATTCCTGCCTGGCTACTGGCCAATCAGTGCTTTATTTATCAGTCAATCATCCACAGCAGGTGCATGTTCTAAGTAACCACAGATGCCATCTCATTAATATATCCAGAAAATTTTCAATTACCAAAAATGAAGAAAATAAGTTATTCTCTGAAAAAGTCAAATTTAAACAGTACCTATGTACAAATTCAGTACTACAGAAGATTCTTAGAAAAATATCCAACCCAAGGAAGCTAACTACACACATGAAAAAACAGTAAATAATAATCTTACATTAGCAAAACCAAAAGAATGAAAACACAAACAAGGCTACACTCATTCATATACTACCATCACTAATAACAACAAAATAACAGGAATTAATGATCATTATTCCTAATATCTCCCAATATCAAATGACTCAACTCCCCAATGAAGACACGAATTAAGAGTATGGATTCAAAAAATAATAATATCCATCATTCTACCATATACAAGAAACACACTTCAACATCAAGGATGGAGATTACTAAAAGGTAAAGGCTGGGAAAACATATTTAAAGCAATTGGAACTAAGAAGCAGGCTTGTGCTGGGCGGTGGTGGCGCACGCCTTTAGTCCCAGCACTCGGGAGGCAGAGCCAGGTGGATCTCTGTGAGTTCGAGGCCAGCCTGAGTCCCAGGAAAGGCGCAAAGCTACACAGAGAAACCCGTCTTGAAAAACCAAAAAAAAAAAAAAAAAAAAAAAAAAGAAGCAGGCTTGTACAGCCATTTTATTACCTACCAAAATAAACTTCAAACAAAATTTAATCAAAAGACATTGGAAGAACACTCATTATTTATCAAAGGAAAATCCACCAATATGTCACTTCAATTAGTATCTATGCCCCTAACACAAGATCATCCCCTTTTGTAAAAGAAACACTTCCACAGATTAAATGACACATTGACTCTCACACAGGGTTTGACAGTGGTAGATTTCAATACCCCACTCTCACCAATGGACATGTCATCTAGCCAAAAACCAGAGAGAAATGTTGGAGATAATGGATTTTATAAACAATATGATCCAAAGAGATACTAGAGAACATTCCACCCAAAGAAAAAAGAATATACCTTCCTCTCAGCAGCACATGGGGTTTTCCCCAAAGTAGATTACACACTTGGACACAATTGAAGTCCCAACAGATACAAGAAAATTTAATAACATGGTGCATACTACCAGACAACTATGGATTACAGCTGGATATGAAAAAAACAAATTTTAAAATCTCATGAATATTGACCAACATTCAAAGTTAGTCTGTGAACTTAACACTGCACAGGTCCCTCTTCATTTAAAAGTCCCCACTAAAAGTCAGAGACATTGGAGGTCACTCATTAACTGGTTTATTTTTCCTTCTCACTAACCAGTCAAGGCTCAGAATGGAAGGAATTGTGCGACTGTCTTCCCAGCAATGGGCAACAAAGGCAGGTTCAGGTGTTCAAAGTAATTCTCAATTATAAAACATGAGGCAGTGATATTCCAAGCTCAGAGTCATCCATGCCAGTATGGCAGGGCCTCTCCCTCCCCAGAGAATCCACACTCCATAAAGGTCAGAGGCCAAGGGCCACCACTCAATTCACCACAGGGACCAACAGAAACTCAGTCTGGCCCATGGTCCATCACAATCCAAACAACTTTGACAGATAAGCCAACCTGCACTTTCTGGTCTTGGGACTGTGGCCCCCACTCTCACTATGAGATGGCGTGTGGTTGTCCTTACAGCTCCCTAGAGCAGAACAAAAGGAAATTCCTGGAAAGAACCTCTAAGCTTTCTCCTACTGGTATTCCTAATTGCTAAGCCTTCCCAGAATTCCTCATTAGCTAGGACCACTCAGCTGGGCTTCAGGACAGGAGTAGTTATCCTAGTGGTTGGGCAGAGATCAAAAGACTCTGAGAGCAAAAAACTCTCCCAGGTTGGTCCTTCTATACTATGGTCAGACAGGATACTATTCTAGGAAATTTGTAGTTTAGTAAAATCCTCCATTCTCCCAGAGTACTTCCTGTTCCTTTTCCAAGGCACAGAGTCCGATTTGTGGACATTCCATTACACAGTCAATGTGCAGTGTAAACAGCCCTGTATTTCATAGCTGAGAGATCCTGCATCCAAACACAAGTCACATTCAAACCATATGTGTTGTTAATCAAAAAGAGGCCATGGATTAAAACACAAAGGACTATGGTAGGGATTGGAGTCAGGAAATAATACAGTGGGAATAATATAATTATAATATGAAAAAAATTGGTGAAAAAGTTGAAACTGGCTTTATGTCCATGTGCTCCAGAGACTAGGAATTTGTATTAGAGCACACCAAGTACTAACATTATTTCTCTCTGAATATACATCATAAACCTGGAAAAGAGTCATATTAGGTGGGGCCACACCACTGTATCCAGTTCTACTACTTAGGTTGAACTGATATAATTACAGTAATTCAGTTTCATAAAAATTCAGTTCTCTATCCAGACTCTAGATAACATGGTCTGTGGACTGAAGAAACGGCCAGTCAGAACATTTATTGATCATCTAAAATGGATTACCTACTCATTGCTAATGTCAACTACTGTCACAGCAGGAAACCTTTCACGATCTTCCTTGCCCATCATTTTCTCTGCTGTTACTACACTTGTTTTACACTGGGAAAGTGAACTCAGTTCTTACACAGGTCTCACTTTATTTGTAATTTCATAATAAAATATGAAGAACTTGGAGGATACTCATTCACTGGTCTATTTTCCTTTCCACAGACCAGTCAAGGCCCAGCTTGGAAGGAGTTTCAGGACTGTCCTTCCAGCACTGGGAAGCAGAGGCAAGATTAGGTGTTCAAAGCAATTCTCAATTATATAGTGTGATGCAAGCCTGAGCTACAAGATACACCAATATAAACCTGTGGTTATCAACCTATCTAAGGATGTAACCATTTAATACAGTTCCTCATGTTGTGGTGACTCCACAACTTTATAATTACTTTCACTGCTATTTCACATCTACATTTTTGCTACTGTCAGGAATTTTTATATAAGTATCTGTCTGTGCTTTCTGAAGGTCTTAGGCCAGTCCTGTATAGGGTGATTTGATGTCCCAGAGGGAGCAGTGATCCCCCATGTGGAGAATCACTGCTTTAAACTGATATAAATGCATAGATGAATAAATAAATAGCACTGAAAAACTTGGAATGAAATTCTGGAAATGGGAAACATTGTTAAATAGTAAAAATTACAATAATACATTTTAAAAAATGAAATTTTAAAAATATACCAATAATTTACACTTTATAATGATGAAAATAATTGGAAGGATACTTAGGTATACTGACATTGAAATTGAGTAGGTAATACTTTGATAGAGAGAATACCATTAATAAGACACTGTATGACTTTGTCCCATGTAAAGTGTTAGCCACTGATTATTGTAAGCTAACACATGGATTTACAGCCAATGGCCTGTGTCTCAAACCTCTGAGTTAATTTAACTGAGTCAACCAGGATTGCATATATCTAAGTAGGAGCATTCTCTAATTTGAAACTGAATAATTACTAGTTCAAGATATCTTCCCAAAATTGTACACCCACCAATTCTGTCTGTCTTCATTCATATGGAAGAAATTAATCCATGCAAGGAAATTACAGAGAAAGTCACTCACAATGGCCCCTCAATCCTTCTTTGTAATTGAGATGCCTGCAGCTCACTGCCTTCAACTTCAATCAATGATCAAGCTATTGTCTAGTCTGTTTCACTCTGCAGTGTACATAGTACCCTGTTTCTCTTCTTTCCAGTCTGAAGTAAGAAATCATGCGCCACACACAAATTCTTTCCCCGTTCTTCAATGGATAGTTCACAATGTGACTCAAACTGGTAATTTTAGAACTCTGTGGTGATGCAGATGTATCATCCAAGATTTAGGGTGGTTAGTCACAAGGATAACAATGGCAACGCCCTGTGGGGTTACAGACAGGGTTCAATTCCCCTTCCAGCAACATCAGAGACCATGATTCAAAACTGAAAAGACTGCACAGGACCACGCAAAACCACAGTGGAGCATGCAGACAGAGCAGGACTATCCAAGACCATGCAAAAACATGTGGAACATCCAGACACTGGCTCCCACCCAGCCAGCAGAGGACCCACCACACCGGCTCTCAGGGCTCAACTGGCTCCTCCTCCCAGTCTGGGGATTCCAGCCCCTAGCTCACCATATCATGGTTTTCCAGCTCTCCCATGTTCTCTGCTCAGCTCCTTGCAGCAGAACTCACAGCACAGCACACAAAACCACTGGCATGAGCTGAGCCTGTAGCCTAGGGCAGGAAGGACCCTGCACAACTTTTGACTGGCAGGTCGCCTGGAGTGCCTGATTGGCTAGTGAAGCCTGAGTGACAGGAGCACCTCCCATATGGTTAAAATGTGCTTAAAGGCACAGCACAATGGTTCCTGATCCTGCTTTCCACCCCAAACCCAGAGCTTTTCTGAATCAGCTGTGATTTGCATTTCAACAGCACCTGCCCCAGGCTCTAATAGAGGACCCTGCTTTCTTCCTGCCCTCCATAGGCACTTCTCCTTCATCCTCCTGGACACAATGTGGCTAGCTAGCTTGTACAGACCACTAAACTATGTGAGGTGGAGGGATTCCCTGTCACACAGGTGGATGGGTACCGGGAGTATTCACAACTAAAGAGAGATATAATCACACAATAGGAGCTGTTTGTTACATGGCTTCACACTGAGGTCAGGTGAGATGAATGTACTTTTTGTTTGCTTGTCACAGGGACTTCAGAAAACCAGGAAAGAAAAGCAGGAACTAGATCACAAACAAAATAATAGATCTTTCTCCTTTCAGAAAGCTCTATTGTTTAAGGAGTTTTATTCTTGAAATTCAGAAAAAGTGTTGAAAAATTAAATAATGATAAAGAATAGTCTTCATTGAAAGCTTAATATATAGAGAATAATTGTATTAGAAAAAAATACATTTCTGAGCACCATTGTTAGCACATCTTCCCTCAGTGGACAGGAAATAAACACAACTGTGTTAGTCAAGGTTCTCTACATGAATAGGACCAGTAGTCCATGTATGTGTAAAGTTGATTTAATAGAATACCTCACAAGCTGTGTTCCAGGTAGTCCAACAATGGCTCCTACCAATGGCAATATGAAGAGTCCAGTAGTTCAGTACATGAGGCTAGATATTTCAGCTGGTCTGCAGTATACACCAAAATACAAAGGAAGTAGGCTCTCATGCTGCTAAAGGAATGAACTTGGTAATCTCTGCTATGACAAGGAAGCAGAGAGAGAGAGAGAGAGAGAGAGAGAGAGAGAGAGAGAGAGAGAGAGAGAGAGAAGAGAGAGAGAGAGAGATTGCTTTCACCTTCAATATACATTATATATAGGCTCTCTCAAGAGGTTCAGTCAAGATCAAAGGTGGATCTTAAATATTGCTTTTATTTATTTATTTATTTATTTATTTATTTATTTATTTATTTGTTGTTTTCAAGTCAGGGTTTATCTGTGTGCCCCAGGACTCATTCTGTAGACCAGTATGTCCTCAAACTCAGGAAAATCCAACTATTTGTGATTCCTGAGTGCTTGGGTTAAAGGTGTACACAGTCATCAAGCAGCTAGCTGAAGGAGGTTTTCACCTCAAATGATCAAGATTAAAGATGTACATTTAATTTCAAAACATAAAAAAAATCCCTCACAAGTATACCCAACTATTTGGGTTTTTGTTAATCCAGAAGTAGTCAGTGTGACTACCATAAATAGCCATCACAACAGCCAAGAAAGAAGAAATGACAAAAATTACTTACCTGCAGGAGGCAGGGAAAGCATGCTTTTCCTAAACAAAGGAATATCTGGATTTTACTTAAGAAGTCTGAACATGTTCATGGAGAATTCTCCCTATTACTAAACAGGCAAGTAAACAAATCCACTTCTGAACATGATAACAATGTAAAAGCAGAGATGTTTAGAAGTATTGTTACTGCAATGTCATGGAGACACATATTTAAGTTATAAAAATGATGGAAAGAAATGCCTCTGGTGTATTCATCCTCTGGTACCACAAGGTCTTATCTGAAAAGCAGTAAATGATAGGGTGAAAAAAATATTATTTTGGAGCCTATGTAAACTGTCAATCTTGATGTTCAATCTAAAAGAAAAGTGTACCAATGCCATTCTCACAGATATAAAAGACAGAGAACACAAATACAGAAAACTTCAAGGAAAAGTCACTTTCTCTTCTAGGACACAATCTAGCTAGTGAGGTTAAATAGCCTATAAGTTTTCATCTTTGTTTACAGAACGAGTACATCATGGGTAATACCCCCAAATTTGGCATCCAAGTTGTGATGGATGCTACCATATTTGGACCAGAGTTACAACTGGTTCTGTGTGAAGTTGCATCTTCAGATTAGGAATCAAGTTGCCCATGCCTTCCATAAACTGAAGGCATAGATGGATGGAGCCTTACCCTTAGGGTACCTTCTTAGGCTTCAAACACTGAGAAGTGCCTTCTCTTTAATAGTTCTAAACTTCTTGATATTTCCTGCCCCTGATTCATGACATAACTGCCATTTGAAACTACCTCATGCTGTTTTTATCTATATGTTGTATAAGAGAATAATAAATTTTAAAAAGAAAGAAGACAGGGATGTGGGCACTGACTTTTCATTTGTTTCTGCACCACTTGTTTCTTTTCCACTGTAAACCGGATTTAGTCATCAGTAATAAACACCGAACAGATTCAATATCTTGTCCAAAAAATCAGCCAAATACTTTTAATTCTGCCTTACTCAATTTCTCAGAGAATGGAGAAAATAGGAATAATTAAGGAACAAAATATTATAGAAATGACCTCGAGCTAACTTTTTTCTGGTGTCTATTTCCCACTGTAATGCTATGACCTCAAGCTCCACTGTCTGTATTACTTTCAACATTCTCATATTCCTAGTTACCCAAAAATAGCTGATTAGGCTCTACATATAGATGTCCATGGCTTTTGCCATCTAAATTCCTAATATCTTAAACATTCCTCCAAAGACAACATTCCCACATTCTACTCAGCAACAAAATCACTTTTGGTGTATTACATTATGATGTAACTTGTATGTAACTTGCTGTGATTACATTCTCTAAGCAAAAACATGGATTTATTTGGCTGATATTGTGAGATCACAAACCATAATTGTGGGAGCTTTGGATAGAAACTAAGAACTGAAGGCAAAAACCCCAGGAAAAATTTGTTTACTGGCATTCACTCTTGTTGAGTTACTGTCCTCTCCCAAGCTAGATCTCTCAACCATATCAGGCCCACTTCCTTAGGATATTAAAACCTCAGTAGAAGAGATTTCCCACAATCAACACATTTTCTCACAAACTTAGTACATAGTGCTTCTGATCTGGGCAAAGCATTGATTGATGTTGCTTCAGATGTCTCTAGGCTACATCATGTTAAGAGCTAAAGCTAATTAAGACAGAGACAATAATATATGAGATAATTTTAAAAACCAAAACCAACATATTAACCACATTAATCCCTTAAGCAGCAAAAACCCAAACATGGCTGGGCAGTGGTGGCACATGCCTTTAATCCCAGCACTCGGGAGGCAGAGCCATGCAGATCTCTGGGAGTTTGAGGCCAACCTGGGCTACCAAGTGAGTACCACGAAAGGCACAAAGCTACACAGGGAAACTCTGTCTTAAAAAAACAAAAACAAAAACAAAGAAACAAAAAAGCAAACATGAAGATAGAAACAACTGGAAAACACAGATATGTCAAGAATTGAGGGCTGGGTGAGGTGGCATATGCCTTTAGTCCCAGCACTTGGGAGTCAGAGGCAGGCAGACCTCTCTTAGTTCCAGGTCAGCCTTGTTGACAGAGCGAGATCCAGGACAGGCTCCAAAGCTACACAGAGAAGCTCTGTCTCAAAAAACCAAAAAAAAAACAAAAAACAAAAAAACAAAAAAAAAAAGAAAAAGAAATGAGGAGAAATGAGACTCTAAGATTAAGAAGAGGAATGTAAAATTGTCTCTTCTCAAAAACTTCACAAGCCAACACAAGCTCAAGGAACTCATATGGAATATAATACATTTTCTGAAAACAATGGTGAATATCTATCATTTTCAAGAGATACAACAATAAATTTACATGACAACTAATAAAATCAACAAAATAGACGGAATCACTGATGGAACACGACAAAAAAGAAACCTACAAATAAATATATATAGTGGCCCCTTTAACAAAACAAGATACTAAATAAAATTAGACAAAAAGAAATCCCAGGCCAACACTAATCCTGTGCACTCCAGTTCTGTCCTTAGCCGATAATAGAAAATGGATTGTGAGAGGATGAGCTGTTTCACCAAAACTGGAGATATTTGCTTCAAGCTTTCTGATGTTTTATCTTTATTGAAAATAATTTTGACTATAAAAATTCCCTTATAATAAAGAAAATAATATTTGTTAGGATCACTTAGGCACCATTCTGTTTGCTGTGGCTGATGATTGCCTATAAGTCTGAATCAGAGGCAGTGTTGTTGGTTGCTTTTGGTCTTTCGGGGGCCCACCACCCAGTTCCCAAATAAATCACACACAAAGGCTTATTCTTAAGTATAAATATCTGGCCTTAGCTTGGCTTGTTTCTTGCCAGCTTTTCTTAACTTATCCTGTCTACCATTTGCCTCTAGGCTTTTTCCTTTCACTTACTTCTGTAAACTTTGCTTTCACTTTTACTGCATGGCTGGTGTGGGGCTAGGTAGCTGATCTCCAGCATCCTCCTCTCCCTTTTTTTCCTTTCTTCTTTTGGTCCCACATTTTTTCTTCTATTTATTCTCTCTGCCTGCCAGCCCTGCCTATTCTTTCTCCTGCCTCACTATTAGCTGGTCAGCTTGTTATTAGATCATAATGTGTTTTAGAAAGACAATGTAACAAAGCTTCACAGGGTTAAAATTGCAATATAAAAGAACACAACACATCTTTGCATCATTAAAAAAATGTTGCACAGCATAAACAAAAGTAACATACATCAAAATAATATTCTACAACAAGTAAGGAAATGGAAATTTTTTCAAACCAAATGCAAGATAACAGATTTTAAAGTAACAGTGTATGTTTTGTTTTAAATACTTCTTTTTACTTTTTTTGGTTTTTCAAGACAGGGTTTCTGTTTGTAGCTTTGCACCTTTCCTGGATCTCACTACACAGACCAGGCTGGCTTGGAACTCACAAAGATATGCCTGCCTCTGCCTCTCGAGTGATGGGATTAAAGGCATGAGCCACCACCACTCTGCTTGTTTTACATACTTAAAACAAATTGTTTTGCTCTAATTGGTTTATGAGTCACAACAACTTTGGAACAAAAGTTTATTCCCAGATTTTGTATGTTTTTGTGTGTGAAAGAAAATGTCTTTCATGTGTATACAGGTGATATACAAAGAAAGAGGGCATCAGATCATCTAGATTTTGAGTAGCAGCTGGTTATGAGCCTCCCAACTTGGATATTGGAATATGAATTCAGATCATCCCCAAGTAGAATACATTCTGTGCCACCTGACCAGCCCTATAGCACCTTTTACCCAATAAAAGAAATTTCTTTCACTAATTAACAACATAACTTAACCTAAATAAGCAAAGAAGTAAATAAATGATACATGGGAACATGATGTATCAGTATTAAGATAATGTGCTTGGTAAATTTGCAGCATAAATTGAATACAGTCCTAAAAAAATTCCCAACATTTTATAACAGGATTCCTGATTGCAATGCTGCATGCAGAGTGGAAACACTCAGAATGCTCAATAGGTTTATGAAACAAAAAATACACATAGTGATACTATGTGATTTCTATATTTACCACAAAGCTACAATAATAAAAAATGTATAATATTTGTAAAAGAATAAGGGAGACAGAAAAATCCAAGGACAAAAGCAGAAAAATATGGTAAACTTTTCATCAAAAGGCCATAGGAATCTCAGCCAGGAAACGTGTAATCATGACCAATGTAAACCACTACCTATAACTCTGTGTATAGAAATTAACACAGACTTCACAACTCCCAAAAAATTAATTCCAAGTGATGCTTAAACTGTTATGTTTCTGACTATCCAGCTACTGATATTTCTTCCAAACTGAGATGCCCCAAACTCTAGAGCTCTCTTGGCAAATGTAGGTAATCTCACTCTATTACAGTACAGACTCTCATGTTCTCTTGTGGTTTCAGGCAAACCCAGCCCCACTGATGCTGAATCACAAAGCAGTGTAGAAGAATAACTTAATGTCTATTTTCTCCCACATGGATTATGGACCATAATGTGGAATCTGCCCTATGCACTTGTCCAACAACATGCAAACCTGAAATATATCTTCTGCTGAGAAACTTCTTTTCTCCCCTGGAACTGGACTTCCCTGAATCAGGTTGAGACTGGTATCAAAAGTTTTAAAACATTCTAATCATATATTGCTGAAGGAGGACCCCAATACTTCTCTCTACCAGTTGCTAAACTATTTGTAACATTTGTAAGACAAATTTGAATGTAGAGTGTAATGATCAGAACTTCTAGAAACTATATCTTCAATTTTCCAATCAGTCTTCCCACTGCTCACTATAAGCAAAGCCTATTTGTGCACACTGGACACATATATTACAAGAATCACAGCTTTCTATAGCCAGGTTGGCAGAGCCTTCCCCACTTCACAACAATATACTCAGGGAGCCACAGAGAAGGATCACTGCCAGATAATCACATGGACCAACAGAACAAAAGTCTGGTTCATGATCCATCCAAGTGACAGAAGCTCTGACAGCTCAGCAGAACTGCTCCTTTTGGTCTGCAGTCAGTGGTCTCCACATTCACCATGACATGGCTTGTTTTCTCCCTTACAGCTCCCTACAGCAGAGCCAGAAGATAATCCTAGAAAGAACCTGCAAGCTACCTCCCACTGGTGCTCCTAATTGCTATACCTTTCCAGGGTCCCACATTAGCTAAGGTCCCCCAGCTGGGACTCAGGACAGTAGTAGCTCCCCCAGTGGGTGATCAGAGATCAAATGACACAGACAGCACAAGCCCTCCCAGCTCTGCCCTTCCACCCTAGGGGTAGGCAGGACCCTAATCTGAGATATTTATATTTTAGTAGAAATTCTTCCAGTCTCTC
Source organism: Peromyscus eremicus (assembly GCF_949786415.1). Classification (NCBI taxonomy): domain Eukaryota; kingdom Metazoa; phylum Chordata; class Mammalia; order Rodentia; family Cricetidae; genus Peromyscus; species Peromyscus eremicus. Next base: position 933,913 of record NW_026734288.1, read on the forward strand.
AAAGTACTTTCTGTTCCTCTTCCAAGGCACATACTCCCTTGTGTACAAATTCCAATGCACACTGTCCAGTGGTGCCAAACCTATGACTTGCAGCTGGGAAGTAAAACACAAGTCACATTCAAACAGTAACTATGATTACTGTGTAATTGTTGTTATTGAAAAACAGGTCAGGAATTAGAAAACTGTGAGTCATCAATGGTAGGACTTCTAAGAAGAAAAGAGATTGAGGCATGATGTAGTCATAATCTCAAAGAATTACTTTGAAAAGTCCACACACAATTGATGGCCATGTGTTCCAGGGACTAGGGATTAGTATGACAACAAACCAAAGATTACATGTATCTTTTTTTTCTGAAGCTATATATCTTAAAGAAGGAAAATAACAGTCTGCTAGGCAGGGCTGCACTGTTTTACTCAGACCTTCTCTGTTGGTTGAACCAGTGTAACTACAGTAATTTCATTGCACTACAAGGTCAGTCCTTTATCCAGATTACTGAATGATCTGGTCTAGGGACCCCAAGAAATGGGCAGTCAGGATATTTATGGTGAATCTAAAATTGACTACATGACTCCACATTGCTAATCTCAACCACTGTTGAAGCAGGTAAGCTCTCACCCTCCTTCCTGCCCCTACCTTTCTGCACGGCCACTACATCAGCTGGATCAACTTTTGCACAGGTTCATTTGTATGTCACCCTAAATGCCAGAGAGACTGGTGGACTAATTAACTGGTCCATTTCCCCTTCTCATTGGGTCCAGCCTGGAAAGAGGTGCAGGACTATCTTTCCAGCACTGGGCAGCAAAGGCAGGTCTAGGTGTTCAAAGCAATTCTCAATTACACAGCATACATCAAGTCTGGACTACAGGAGACACCTCTCTACACAGAAATCAATAATCAACAGCACTTGTGATAAAAGAAATGAAACAATTAATGACCTAGAAACATTAGAGAACAGAAACAAATAGATAAGAACAGTAATGCACTTCAAATGTTAAACATAATAATAGGTAATATTTAAAAGTGATAAAGTCATGTATTTTTTTAAGATAAAATACTTAGATATATTGACTTCCAAAAAGAGTGGGACCTTCCTTAGTAGAGGGAATGTCATTAATAAGAGATAGGTTGATCTTCCCATATTCACTTGTGGGCTGTTGTGATCTGTAACCTGACACACAGAATTACAGTCAATGGACTTTTTTACAAACTTCTGAGCTGACATAACTGTGTCAAGCAGGACTGAAAATATCTGCATAGGAGAATTGCCTAATTGAAAATTCAACATCATTTGGTGCAAGTTGATCTTCACAAATTGTACACTGACCAGTCTGGTCTATCTTCATTCACAAGACAGCAATTAGTACATGCTGGGAAATTATAAAATCACTTCCCCTGCTACAACCAGATTTGTTTTCATAAGGGTGACTCCAACAGGTGATTGTCTACCCTGTTTCCCCCAGCAGAGTACACAATAAACTATTCCTTCTATTCTGGTCTGAAGGTAGAAACCATGCTCCACATGCAAATCCTTTTCCTTTTCCTGCAATAGATATGCAATTGCATGACTCAAATGGATAGTTTGAAACTCTGAGGTGATATAATCATTTAATATAAGATTTTTAATGTGCAATATTAGAGGACAACAAAGTCATTGCCTTAGAGAGCAACAGACTGGGACCAAGGCCACTTGTGTCAACATAAGAGAGCTTGTTTCACAAACAAACAGGACAGAAATGCAGCTGTTCTAGAATTAAAATGCCTTCCAAGGGAGAAATCACTCAACACACTTCAGAGAAAAATAAAGAAAAATCTCTTTAACGATAGTGTGCATCCATCTCCAGCTAATGATAAAAGAGGAGCCAGCCTGGAAGAGACTCTGCATTCCACAAATGCTAATGATCTGTAGATGTAACCAACCTTCTTATTAAATAAGAAACACAGAACCAATGAAAAGAAGAAAGCCAAGAGGTCAGAGCTAAGAGCTAAAACCTTACCCTTCCTCCTGCAGTGGTCCTACCGCTCCGAACTCACTACCCCTGTGTTAATGTCTTTATATAGTGTTCCTGTTCTGCCTTCTCATTGGTTGTAAACCCAACCACATGACCGCCTCGTCACAGCCTGTCTGTATAGGCCTCCAGGTTTTCCTTGCTTGGTATTGAGATTAAAGGCATGTGTGTCCAATAATGGCTGTATCCCTGAACACACAGAGACTTACCCAGCTCTGCATACCAAGTGCTGGGATTACAAGTGTACGCCACCACTGCCCTGTTTTCCTATGGCTTGCTAATAGCTCTGACCCCTGGGCAACTTTATTTATTAACATACAAATAACATTTTAATACAAATAAAATATCACCATAAATGATCCTTGTGACTTTTAGGTTCAGTCTTCAGGTTACACTTTCAGCAATTTAAATAGGGACAGAAGACTGCAAGTCTACTCAATGAGACAGAGGAGAGTGACTTACACAGCAAGGTCATTTCCAAAATTATTTAAATACCTCAGTGATGTGGAACAGCAGGATCTTCTTTAGTGACAGCATCCTGAGTTGAAGGTCACAGGGGATGAGAAAGAGAGGAAAATTATAAGGTAGAAAAGATAAAAGCAGGGGTGGGAAGTCTTACATAAGCTATGTCTCAAGTCAACCAAGCTTCTTAAGAAGAAATAGCACTTTGGGTACTACTTCCAGGGGTGAAATGAAAGGAAATGGGGCACTTCTAGGAAATCAGCAGACAGTGTCATACAATGGTTCAGACACAAAGGGGAGGCTAATCAAACAATGTTGCACAAGGGGAAAAAGGGTATCTCAAGAACATTACTGACTAAGCCTACAGTGATCTGTGGACTAATAACTATAGCCCCATATGGTGGAAAGAGTTGGTTTCTCAGGATCTGAAGTAACCCCACCACAAATGCCCTGGTTCCAGTCCATTGCTAGTTCTCCAAAGCATATTCCCGGTTTTCAGAAATGAGCTCTATTTTATTATTAGCATATCTGGCCCTTAGGGAAAGCTCCCTAGTCCTAGGTCCAAGGTTATTAATTGGCTTTCCCAAGAATTTTCCTAATCCCAGCCTGATGTCCGAAGTGAAAGCCTTCCTTGATCAGGCAATTGGTGTTTTACTCTTCTTTTAACTTTTTCTTTTCTTTTTTTATTTTTATTTTTTTTCTTTTAAAGTTTTATTTATTTGTTATGTACACAGTGTTCTGCTTACATGCATGCTTGCAGGCCAGAAGAGGGCACCAGATCTCAATACGAATGGTTGTGAGCCACCATGTGGTTGCTGGGAATTGAACTCAGGATCTCTGGAAGAACAGCCAGTGCTCTTAACCACTGAACCATCTCTACTGCCTTTTTTGTTTTTTCAAGACTGATTTTTACTGTGTAGCTTTGGAGCCTGTCCTGGAAATCACTCTGTAGATCAAGCTGGCCTCAAACAAACACAGATCAACGTGCCTCTGTCTCATGAGTGAGTACAGAGATTAAAGGTATGCACCACTAACACCTGGCTAGTGTTTTACTTTTCAAATAATTGTCACCTGGTGTCATATTGCTCATCTGGCAGAACTATGCTTTTCTCAAGAAGAAAACTGGAACTTTATGGCATGCCAGGACTTCAGGTTGGTTGTTACCCTGTAATGCCTCAAAAAGCAGCTTGTTAGAGTCCCATTCTTTGATTAAGTGGCTTGTTTTATACAAGAAGTGGCTCCTTTGTAATGGTTTGGAGCCAAACAAATGTGTATCCTCCTGTCCTAATCTCTAATAGGCCATGCTACAATACACTTACCTTTGAGGTTTTTTTGTTTCTTTGTTTGTTTGTTTGTTTGTTTTTTGAGGTTGTCCTCCTTCAGCTAAATTCTATTTTGTGAGACTTACTATCTCCAAAGAATTAGTAAATCCTTTATATCACCAATTCTACTCTTCTACATCACATGTTAATAGTGGAGTGTTACACAACACATGACATGCCTTTTACAACCTCCACAAAGTTAACTCTAAATGGATCTTACACATGAAAGTGAAATGCAAAGTACTGAACCTCTAAAAGGTATGGATGGTACTCTTCATTTTTGACAACCTATTTTTTATGAGTGCACCAAAAGCATGTCTAAGTTTACTACAAAATATTTCTTTTTTGTTGTTGTTTATTGTTTTTGTTTTTTGAGACAGGGCTTCTCTGTGTTGTTTAAATGCCATTCCTGGTTCTCACTCTGTAGACCAGGCTGGCCTTGAACTCAAAGAGATCGGCCTAACACTGCCTCCCCTGTGCTGGGATTAAAGGTGAAGGCCACTCTCACTTATCACAAAGATGTTTCTACACGCAGCTCCCTGCACCAAATTCTGTGAGCAGATTCAGCCCACAGAGCAAAGTTATTCAGAGACCTGTCCCCAGGTCCAGGGAGTTTCAAGTACCACATGGGACTTCACAGGACAGGGATTCTGCAGGCAGGTTCCTACCCAGATGAAAGGAAGTCTCACCACTATGGATCCCAAACCTCACCATCTATCTGCCCTAACCCATCTGAGGACAGCAGCCCCTCACTTACTATGTCATGGTTTCCCAGCTCGGCCATGCTCTCAGCTCAGCTCCCTGCAGCAGGACTCACAGTACACCACACAAAACTGCTGGAACCAGCTCTTCTTCAAAGCCAAGTCTGAAGCCAGTGGCCAGAAGGACCCTGAAGGACTTCTCACTGGCAGGTCACAGACTGGAGCGCCTGATTGGCTAGTGAGGCCTGAGTGACAAGAGTACCTCCCTCATGGTTAGAGTGTGCTTAAAGACACAGTACATGCTTCCTGATTCTTCCTTCTACTCTAGACAAAATTGTTTTTTTAAATCAACATAGATATGCACATTAATAGCACTTATCCCTGGTTCCAATAGCTGACCCTGCTTACTTCCTGGACTCCATAGGAACTTCACCTTCTTCTTCCTGGACAGAATGTGGCTAGCTAGCTTGTACAGTCCAGTAAATTATATGGGGTGGAGTGATTTCCTGTCACACAGGTAAAAGGGATCCCAGAATAAAAACTAAAGAGCAATTTAAAGACACACAAGGAGAGTGTTTATTATGTGACATAATACTGACATCAGGTGAACTGAAGGTACTTTTTACCTGGTTGTCATAGGGACTTCAGACAGCCAACAAAGAAAAGCAGGAACTTCATCACAACCAAGAAAATAGGTCCATTGCTTTAGGAATTTTATTCCAGAAATTCAGAACAAACTGTTGGCAAATGAATAATAATACAGAGTAGCCATCATGGATAGTTTAATATTTAGAGAATAACTGAACTAGGAAGAATGTGTTTATGAACATTATGGTTAGTCAGCACATCTTCCTCAGTGGCCAGGTGAAGGAAAAAAACTGCATTATTCAAGGTTCTCTACCTGAAAAGGACTGGTAGAATGAATCTCTCTACGTAAGAAGAAAATGGATTTATTAGAATGTCTCACAAACTGTGGTTCAAGTAGTCTATCAGTGGCTGCTACCAATGGAAGTTTGGAGAATTCAGTAGTTGTCCAGTTCATGAGGCTGTATATCTCAGCTGGTCTTTAGTATACAATACAATTCTAAGGAAGTAGGCTCTAATGCTGGTAAAAGAATGAACTTGGAGCTGGGCAGTGGTGGTACAAGCCTTTAATCCCAGCACTTGGGAGGCAGAGGCAGGCAGATCTCTGTGGGTTTAAGGCTGCCCTGGGCTACAGAGAGAGTTCCAGGAAAGGTGCAATGCTATACAGAGTAACCCTGTCTCGAAAAACCAAAAAAAAAAAAAGAAGAAAAGAAAAAAAAAAAAGAAAAAGAAAAAGAATGATCTTGGTAGCCACAGCCAGGGCTACAGATATTACTCCTTCTGTGTTCTTCATGTATGTAGGCTGCCACCTGAAAGTATGATCCAGATTAAAGGTGGAGCTTATACTTTCTTTGATTTTTTTTTGATGTTTTTGAGACTGGATTCATCTGTGTATCCCAGGAACTCATTCTGTAGACCAGGCTGACCTCAAACTCAGAAACCTCAGATTCTGTCTCCTCAGTGCTGGACTTAAAAGTGTGCACAGACACCAAGCAGCTAAAGGTGGATATCACCTCAAATGTTCTAGATTAAAGATGGTTCTTTAATATCAAAACATTTCAAAAATTCCTCACAGGTGTACGCAACTCTTTTGGTTTTAGTTAATTGCTGAGGTAGTCTGTTTGACCCCCAAGAATAGCCATCACAATATCCAAGATGGAAGAAAGGGGAAATTTTTTTTACCTGCAGGTGGATGGTAAAGTATGGAATACTTTTCCAATGCTTTTGCTAAACAAAGGAAGCATGTACATATGGAAGCTGGACATGATCATGTAGAGGTGTCCATATTCCTAAGCAGGCTAGGTTAACCAATCCTTTTCTGAACATGATCATAATGTAAAAGTGGTGACACTTAGGGGAATTCTTACATAAAAATCATGCAGAGCCATATATAAATTATAAAATTGCTGTCGGATGTTCTGTATGGTAAACATGTTGATCTGATTGGATAATAAATAAAACACTGATTGGCCAGTAGCCTGGCAGGAAGTATAGGTGGGACAATGAGAGAGGAGAATTCTTGGAAGGGGGAGGCTGAGGCAGAGAGACACTGCCAGCCGCTGCCATAACAAGTGAGATGTAAGGTACTGGTAGCCACAAGCCACGTGGTAACTTATAGATTAATAGACATGGGTTAATTTAAGATAGAAGAATTAGATAGCAAGAAGCCTGCTATGGCCATGCAGTTTTACTGGGACACCAGTAAAAGAATTCCTTTCCTGTCTACAATTGAGAGTTTGGTCGTGACAAATGGCCCTCTGGAAGGGTATTCCAATACTTTCACCTGATTAATGAAATTCAGTTGGAAAAAAAAAACACATCAGCCACTGCCCCATCCCATAATGGCAGTTACACGTAAACCTTCAGAGGGAAGTCTCATAAGAACTGGAGGTGAAAATCAACTGGACAATTTAAGATAAAAAAAAACCCCAAAGAAAAGTAAGATGTTGCTTTCTTAACCAATAGCCAGAAGTGTCACTGGGATTCTGAGGATTTCATCCTTTACAGAGGCCAAGATGTCAAAAGCATTTTAGGAGCTCTGATCTCTAAAGCTAAGTGATTCTACATGCCTTAGGAAGGAGAAAAGTTAAAAGTAGTAATGAAAGCCTGTTAAAAGGGCCCTGTTCAGGAGAACTGGATCTTTGTCCTGGGTACAGAACTAATGTTTCAGTGGGGATATGTCAATCTCCTGGACAAGGGACCTAGTTAGTGGAGTCCAAGAAATGATCACTCAGGACATTTATCTATCACTGATAATTGATTAATTAATTGCACATTGGCAACCCAAACTACAGCGAAAACTGGAAAATTTTATGGCTTCTTTCTATCCCTCCCTTTCTGTACTGTGAACCCCACTGGTTGTAATATGTGGACAGTGAATTTCTATTCTTACCCAAGCACCTCTGCAATGCCCCTTCTCATAAAGAAAACTCTGGAATGAACGAAAATGTTAATTTCCTTGTTCCTTTTGCCTTCTCACTGAGCAGGCAAGGCCCAGCCTAGAATGCCTGACACATTTGTGCTTAGAGGCAGGGAATGGATGGTGAAGATGATGAAATAATAATCCCCAAATTTATGTTAAGAAATTGAAACAGACCTTATGGCCATGAGCTCCAGAGACTAGAGATTTCCATTAGAGCACAAGGACTACTCATAGCTTTTCTCTCAGGATAAACATCTTAAATCTGGAAGATAACAGTCTTGTTAGTCAGGATCACACCATTATATTCAGGTCTTCTTTTTTGTTGTTGTTCAACTAGAGTTAACTACAGTAATTTCATTTCATGTTCTTTAACTAGATTCTTGATTGCTTGGTCTTGGGCAGTCAGGACAGTTATTGATCATCTAACATTGATTACTTCAGAATTCATTACTAATGTCATCTATTGTCAGAGCAGGAAAGGTTTCACCAACTTTCTTGCTCATCTTTTTATTTACTGTGTCTAATCCTGATTAAAGTTGATCTGTAAAATCAATTATTGCACAGGTCCCTCTTCACTTGTAAGCTCCCAAAAAATGCCAGATAGTTTGGAGGATACTCATTCACTGGTCTATTTTTCTTTCTTACTGATCAGCCAAGACCCAAAATAGAAGGAATGGCAGGACTGCCTTCCCAGCCCTCAATAGCAGAGTCAGGATTAAATGAACAAAGCAATTCTCCATTACATTGTGTGAGAAAAGTCTGAGATACAGAAGAACATGCTGTAAATAGAAAAAAAAATTAACCAACATCTAGAAAAAAGCAAAGAAATTCTTAATGATGGAGAAATATGTAAAATAAAACAAACAAGAGATTAGAGGAATGATACAATCAAAGAAAATCAAATTTAAATAGTGAAACTAATAATTGACATTTAAAAAATATAAATATAATTGAAAAAAAACACATAGCAATCCTGACTTTGATAAGGAGCAGGCCATTCCCTGGTACAGAACTGGCATTAAAACCAACTGTTTGACTTTGCACTATGTATTATGCTAGCTGCTGAGCTTTGTCAGCTGCTACACACATCTACAGTCAATGACCTGTGTCTCAACTGTGTGAGCTGACTTAACAGTGAAAAACACGATTAAATATATCTGCCAAGGAGAGCCCACTAGTTAGAAATTCAGTATTCATTGGCTTAAAAGAACCTTTCCAAATTTTATACCCACTAATCTGGCCTGCCTTCATTAACATGATGTGAAATAATACATGGTGAGAAATTACAAATCAGTAGCCCTACCACAATCAGGTCCTATTTCATAATGGTAACTCCAGCAGTTAATTGCCTATCTTCTTTCCCCCTGCAGTGTACACATAAATTATTCTTCCTATTCTGTTCTGAAGGCAGAAACCATGCTTCACATGTAAATCTTTTACCAGTTACTGCAATAGACAGTTGAATACATGACTCAAATGGGTAATTCTAAAACTCACTGTTGGTAGAGCCTTTTAAGAATTTAGTTTATTTAATCAAGAGGACAGTAAGGTCATTTCCCAGAGAAGCAACTGACTGGGATCATGGTCACCATAATTAACATAAGGAGAGCTTGACTCAGAATCATTTTCTTAATGACTGTGTGTACAGCTGTTTTACAATTAATGTCTTCCTAGAAACGAATCACTCCATATACTTGAATTATTAATGAGCAAAACTCTATTTAGTAACATTGTGCATCCATCTCTGGCTAATGCTACAAGAGGAGCACGTCTAGAACAGATTTTGCATTATATATGCGATATCTTCCTTATATCTCTCTTAGGACCAGACCACAACCCATACTTTGAACAATCTAAATATGACAAGTGTAGCTATTAGGCAGACGAAGATATATAGAGAAATATCTGTGTTTTAGATCAAATTATAATCTACAATTAAAATATGTATCAATACATTAAAAAGATGTGTCATTGTCTCTAATTCTCACACATACAAAAGGCAGAGAACACAAATATAAAAACACCAAAGAAAGTCAAATATTAGTATGGTGGATGGTGTTTTAGATGAACTGTCCTACTGAGCTATGCATAACTCAGAATAGGGCTGCACTTTGCTCTAAGCACGCTGCCTCAAAGGAAGCACACAGTTGTTTCCATAAAAGTTGGGAAGGAGTTCATTTTAAATAGCCTTGCCTGCTGTCTGTCTCAGGGCTTTGACATCATTGTGTGTGTATATATATATAAATTATTTTTTCAAGACAGGGTTTCTCTCTGTAGCTTTCTGCCTTTACTGGAACTCACTCTGTAGCCCACAAAGGCCTCGAACTCACAGAGATCTGCCTGCCTCTGCCTCCCAAGTGCTGGGATTAAAGGTGTGCACCACCAACGCCCAGCCAGAATTATTTATTTTTAAACTTTATTTTCATTTTATGAATATGGCTGTTTGCCTGCAAATGTCTGTGTGCAGTACACGCAATGGCCAAAAGAGGGCATCAGAACCTGTAAAATTAGTGTTAAAAAAGTTAGTAAGCTACCAGTTGGTTTCTGGGAATGGAACCTCTGTCCTCTGTAAAAGCACCCAGTGCTCTTAATTTCTAAGCCATCTCTCTTGCTGCTTTTTTATTTAAAATTTATTTTCATACATACATTAACTAAAATGTATTGTATTGCTTTCCCCTTTTTTGTCCTCTCTCCATTCTTTTCCTCAAATTCTTCCCTAGTTTCTTCCTTGTTAAGCATTCAGAAATTAAGTATGGACAAATATATGAATAAAACCTAATGAGTGTAGCTAGAGTTTTCCTGCCTGGCCCACGGTCAGGGCAAATCTCTCTCAGGCTGGAGAATTTCTCTCCAGCTCCCGCCACCAAGTCCCGCCAGTCCCAGAGCCCACTTATAAAATAAACACACAGACTCTTACATTATTTAAACTGCTTGGCCATTAGCTCAGGCCTGTTATTGTCTAGCTCTTACTCTTATATTTAGCCCATTTCTATTAATCTTTACTTTGCCACATGGCTCATGGCTTACTGGTACCTTACATCTTCCTTGTCCTGATGGCAGCTGGCAGTGTCTCTCTCTCAGCCAGAATTCTTTTCCTTGTCCCGCCTATACTTCCTGCCTAGCCAATGGCCAATCAGTGATTTATTTACTGACCAATCAGCAACACACTTGACATACAGACCATCCCACAGCACTTCCCCTTTTCTTTTCTTAAAAAGGAAGGTTTTAACTTTAACATAGTAAAATTACATATAACAAAACAATTATCAAGCAAGAATTACAGTTACAATATTAAAGAAGAGATCCTATCTATCTTATATTTGTAAGTTTAAGGTTTTATATCTAACTTATCTTTTATTATAACTAAGGAAAATTGTAAGTATCTAGTCTTTAACCACATCAAAGACCTCAGAAGGATATACTACTACCTGAGAAATGGAGAAGGATATAAGCAACTTTTAGGAGTCTTGTAGGGTAGACAGAGACAGCTGAGCCTGGACAGTCATGCAAAGTTTTCTTGTAAAGTTGGGGCATCTGTCTTCAGCCCACAGGCCTAGAGTCTCTTATTCACTTTTTTCTGTGTCTTGTAGAATGTCTGGCAGTTTTCTCTGCAAAGCAGGAACCTGAAGGACCATTTTGTCAAGCAAAGTTCAGTGGTCACCTTTGTATGGGTCCTGCATGTCCAGTTGATCAGGCAGTCCAGGCAAGAACAGTTTCTTGCCCAAATGGCTATTTTTGTCAAGGTGAAGATAAACTCCATATGGAGTGTCTTCGATGCCCATCCTCCTCTCTGAAGTAAATCGGTGCTGTCAGGAGCAGACATGTCTCACTGTCCAAAAAGTCTAAACTTTTAAAACATTTTAAATGCCATATTCTGTAGGTCTTTGAAGTGTTTGAAGACTACCTATCTATCTGAAATATATCTATGTATACCTAGAAGACTTAACTAACATGGCTACAAATATTATCATAGATGACTAACTATTAATCTATTTTTTAATTATCCATTACAATTTTAAATGAGTTACATAAACATAATACCTCAAACAAGAATAGAAATATATATACAGTATAACACAATTAAGTTTAAATTTGTATCAATAAACTAAAATCTATAGCAATGTAAAACATTTTAAACAAGTTGTTACTCTTTAAAAGTAGGTTCATTAATCTACCCTTTCATCCTATCATATCTAAACTATCCCCTTTTTTTTCTTTAGAAAGAGATTGTATTTATAATCAACCTGCTTTAAATAAAAATATTGGTTTTTCTCTGTCCCACACCAGAGGGCTCTTCTGATTTGGGACACAAGAATCTCTTAACCATTTTTTTTTTGAGCAATATGTCTGGGTTTAGAGGGGGAGTGAGCCAATTCCATCTCTAAAGCCAGCTTGGTATATTTGGGAATTTGGGCGTAGCTTCTCTTACTACTTCCTGCTGGAGGGGGGCGCTGTATCTTATGGGGACACGAAGAAAATTTTAGGATCATGGAGTAGTCCATGAGGCTGTATCGTCTGAGCCAGTTGCCTTGAAACCATTCTGGATGTTGAATCATCTGGGCCATGGTGTCACTGGAGACCTTTCAGGGGGTCTTGGCTGGTCAAACCTGATGTATCTTAATCTGGAACAAATCCATAGTCTCTGGCTTTCTGTGGAAACAAAAGCAGAGACTCTTTTCCAAAGCAACATATCCTTATATCCAAATTTTGAAGTCAAGGTACCTTTAAAATATACATTTTGGCATAACTCAACAGCTTTTACAATCAAATGTTTTTCTGCAGTTACGAATATCAAAGAGAACGTAATCCAGATTCTCTGTGTGGTAGTCATCTTTACGTGGCTTATTTTTTTATATTAGCTTGAGCCTATTCCTTTTAAACTTCAGCCTTCTAAGCCTGAAACGGCGCAGTGGCTGCTGGCTCCACCCACTTCAGCTTCCCAACATGGCGGCGGTCCGCTTTCCGCCAGCTCTGGGAGCCATAACTCTCAGAAATAGTGGGTCTACACTTTTACCAAAGTAGCGTGTAGCCCAGAAACCTCTTTTTTGTTTTGTACTAGCAAAGGCTAAATTCACCACACAGTTTAATGTGCTACTTGCAGAGGCCTCATTCCCACCATACTGCAGGTCGAGAGCGCACGCTAGGAACCCGCCAGTAGCTCAAACCGGCAACTGCCGCTTATTTGAGAGAGACAATTAGGAAGCTGTTTTTAGGTCCGTTTTAGAATCTTTTTACTCAGGTTTTAGGTGGAAACTCTTGCCAACACGTTGGACGCCATTTGTAGCTAGAGTTTTCCTGCCTGGCCCACGGTCAGGGCAAATCTCTCTCAGGCTGGAGAATTTCTCTCCAGCTCCCGCCACCAAGTCCCGCCAGTCCCAGAGCCCACTTATAAAATAAACACACAGACTCTTACATTATTTAAACTGCTTGGCCATTAGCTCAGGCCTGTTATTGTCTAGCTCTTACTCTTATATTTAGCCCATTTCTATTAATCTTTACTTTGCCACATGGCTCATGGCTTACTGGTACCTTACATCTTCCTTGTCCTGATGGCGGCTGGCAGTGTCTCTCTCTCAGCCAGAATTCTTTTCCTTGTCCCGCCTATACTTCCTGCCTAGCCAATGGCCAATCAGTGATTTATTTACTGACCAATCAGCAACACACTTGACATACAGACCATCCCACAGCAAATGAGTCCATTTCTGTTGGTTGTGTATTGGTTACAGTACTGAACACACAGGATTAGATAAGCATTTAGGGAGTTTATCCTTAACCAAGGCTAATTCTGTCACCTACAGGAGTATTCTACTTTTTAATGAGCATCAGGAATCTACCCCCAAAGTGATCTAGGCTGCAGTAGTCAGGAAACATTACCAGAAATAGAAAACCTGGGTTATCAAAACTTCAGCAGACACTCACTGTAGCTATGGTTTTGTAGCTCTAGAACTGCATAGAACACTAAAGACTTCAACCAGTCACACTTCTCTTGGTTCCATGTGCTTCACACCATACTCAATTGACCATGTTCACCTTGGATGACTTTGAAATCTTGAAATTTCTGCCTCAAATTCTAAATACCATGATTACTGGTTGGAGCCATTGTATCTGACCTGGGCTTCAACTGTATTTAGTGAGGCATTAGAATAACAGCATAAGTGAGATGAGCAGAAACACTTAACCATATACAAAATCAAATATTTTTTGAACATGGGTTTCATCATCTGGAGAATATAGGCAGAACCCACATTTACTCATTTGATGAGTTATAACAGAATCATTCATAAAGTAAGACAATATTGGTCATAGTTGGAAGACAGTAGACTTGAAAGCAGGAGGGATCAATCTTATGGGAGCCATCTTCTGTTACTGAAGTAAGGGCCAGAGCTTGTGCCCTTGACACCAGCCTCAGACATTCATCTGAGTAAAATGATGTAAAACAAGTTATCCACTTGTGATGTGCCCACTTATAATGCATTCACTCTGGAAGCAAGGTGGGCAGATCTCTCTGGTGTCCTAGAACAGTTTAGTCTATACCATGAGTCACACAAGGATATTTACTAATATTATACTTTAAAACAAAAAGGAGAAAGAAAAAAAAGAAGAAAAGAATCAAAAAGCAAAAAAAGCACATTACTAATGAACAATGAAAACATGATATTTATTCAGTTATACTAATTTGGTTATAGATATATAAGGTACATAATCCATTCTTGAGTTCTTAAAAGGTTTAGAAGGCAAAGATAAACAAAAATGAGTAATCTAATGAAGTCATACAATGAATTTTCCCATCTCTAAAACCTTCCCCCATTTTCAGGTCCTGTCTCTCTAGCCATGTGGTCAGATAAGTAGTAAATATTTCTAGAAACATTTTTATCCTGAGGACTCAGTCTTTTCACACAATGGGATTCCCAGGGAAATTACAAGTTCATGGGTTCCACTGTCTCACTAGTTGTGAGTCAAAAAAAGTAAGAACCTGCTTACTTTTGCCATGCAGGCCAATTGCCGAGATGTCAGGGTGGAGAGTGAGGCACATTAAGGTCTAAGGAGAGATGCAAAGTGGAGAGAGCAGATTATCATCACTCACAGGTACAGGTAGTTGCCAAAAAAAAAAAAAAGGAAAAAGCAGAAGACCTGGGTATGGCTAACCCATCACAGGTGATTGGATAAACATGGCACAGTTTGAATCAGCTTGTCCTCAGGTACACACTAAGCATTGTTCTCTGATCAGTTGATATTTTGGCTTTTACACCCAAAGTTCCCTCCCTAACAATACCTCCATACTTTATAGCTCTTTGTAAATGCCTGAGTGTCCAACTCTTAGAGTGACTTCTGTTTAACTCTCAGGATCTCCTGACAACCTGGATGTCATCTGAAGTCACAACAAAAAAAAAAGGTTCCTAACTGAAGGGTTTTTTGGGAATCAGAAAAGCAGCATATGAACTCCTTCAGACAGATCAGTTTTTGTACCTGCAAGTTCTTTTTGTCTCTGTATAGGAGGTATAAATTCCAGCAAGAGTACACATGACATATACTCTTGTCTGCTTGCATTGCTGCTCATTTATGACCCTGGTGATAAACTCAATCTTGTGGCTTTGATCAAGCTGTCAGCTACTTTTAAGATTTGGATTGTGAATTCCACTCCTGATCATTTTGTACTCTTCTTTTATTTTGTGCATATATAGGTATGGAAACTTATTTAAGCATGCAATCTAAATGAGTTAATGATGATATCAGCTTGTATCTCTTCTGGATCATCAGGGCTGAAGTAAAGATGAATTCAGGATTATCCAGTCATGTTTTACTGCTTTAATGAAATGTTCATGTGGCTAAATAGTTTGCTCAACACTTATGAGTACTGACTGCTCATCCACAGGGGCCTGACTTTGATTCCCAAACACGAAGAGACTGCTCACAACTGTCTGTAACTACAGGCACTGAGAAACAGACACTGTTGTGACCTCTACTGGTACCTGGCATACAACTGATATATACACTGGCTAAACTTATATGCCTAAATTAAATGTAATCCTTTTTGAACATAACATATATATAAAGAAAAAATTTTTGAAAATATGGACACATAAATATCTGTCTTTTCACCTTTTGCATATCTTGTGCTCTAGGAGGCCAGAAGAATGCATCACATCTCTTTGATCTGCATATAAGGGTAGTTCTGAGCCATTTGAGGTAGATGCTATGAACCAAACTGGGGTACCTAAGAAAGTAATATTGAGCAAACTCTCCAGCTTCCAAATACATCATTAAAATACCAAAGATGAAAATGCCCCATTGCTCCTTTTGTCTTTTCTCATTTAAATGTGGTAAAAGTCCCCAGAGGATTTTCAAAGAATTCAATGGCTTTCTATACTTCTGTAAAAGGACTCTCCACATAGTGTCTTATTTTCATTGTTAACAAAGTTCCCTTAAGGTGAGTAAAGATAACAAAACTTTTGGTTGAAACAAGTCAGAGTCCAGTCAGATTATATTATGATAACTTCCATAATTTGATATTTCTATTAATTTTTGGAAGTTTGTGGAGATAGGGTATCTCTACATATCCCTGGGTGTACTGGAACTCACTATATGGACCAAGCTGACCTCAAACTAAGAGAAAGTGGCATGCTACCCTCTTCCAAATGATAAAGTTACAGCCATGCAAATCTAAGCCCAAATGAAATCATGAATTCATAAGTATCAATGACTACTTACTTACATTCAAGCTATTCTCTCACATTTACTTGTTGGTCTGAGAAAGTGCTATGAACAAATCTTTGGTCCTCAGAATAAACTAAATAATTTAACAAGCAATAAAAAGAAAAACAAAAGAGATGCCAATATGTCATTTTCATTTGCGAATAGGATTTATCATTCAATTTCCCCTATTTTGCATAATCTTTCAATGAAAATATGTTTACAATCTGAAAAGATGCTATTTTATTCATTTAATATTACAACTAATTCTATTTGAGCATCAGTGAGACCTCTGTGTTGGAAATGTATTTCTTGTGCAAGTCTGTAATGTTATGCTGATCACCATGTGAAGTTGGACAAAAGTAGACCCCACAAAATATATCTCACTGCTATTACATTATCTGGCATCTCTGGATAATCATCTTAGAAGACAATACTTTGGGATGAAGTACCAAATGCCTAACAGATGAGGACATGAAGATACATGAACTTTAAATAATGTATACATATTCAGAGCAAATTAATTTTATTGTGAAATATACAGTTGATTACTGACTCACTTAAATTATTACATCTCTTCCAGATAGATGAAAATATTTCTTTGGATACATACATGAAGTATTTAATGATTTTCATATTCTCTATTGAGTATTTTAAAATTAACATCATTAAAATGTATTTGTAAGTAAATTGGTTGCAACAACTCTGGGGTTGGTCCCAGATTATGTTACCAAAACGTGAGTTTTGCAACTCTGAAGAAAGGTGTACTGACTCCTTGAGAGTCAGAAAACACCTTGAGCTGCTTATGACAACTCTGACAGCTGGAACTCAAAGGAGACAGTTCAGCCCTGAAGGGCAAGGTATCCTGGACACTTCAAACTGCTCAGAACAATAGGTCTGCCCTGAAGGTGTCCTAAACACCTGGAGCTGTTTAGCACAGCTCTGATGGTTGGGACTGCAAGGAGATAGTTCAGCCCTGGAGGAATGTTTTTTTCTCATTTCTCAGAAAAGGCAGGCCTGGAACTACTTCAGCATCAAAATGCATCCTGACTGGAAAAGTCAGGGTATCCTGACAGTTCAGGAAAGTCCGGCTATACATGGTATGATGGGAGATTGTCTCCCTGCAGGATAGAGCAATCCTGCTCCTCTCGTGGAGAGCCACTACAGCTGAGTTTCCACTCAGCCCCCACTTAAGAGGGCTTCCTAGCAAAGTTCTGCTTCTCCTGACTAAGAAAATGCAAAATTTTAGCCATCTCCTCAAGCTCAGGAGAAAAATGTTACTTTTAAGCTCTCTCTTGCTCTGTCCACTCACAGACATCTCAGCAAGGATCTTCTATTTAGCTCCCCCCTTGCTCAATCGACTATGGGATATTTCAGTATGGTTCTTCTGTACACCAATGAATGAAGGTCGTAACACCCAAAACTCTTTTGAGAACATGATTTATTTGGGAAGGATGAATACAGAAAGTAGCTGCCTCTACCAGGGTGGATAGAACATCTCACAACTGACAAGGCAGGATTGTTACAAAGGATGTCCTGGGGGCAGAGTCAACCCATGATGGGTTAGTTGTTTGATTGTTTGTTTGTTTTTTCTGCATAGGGATTAGCCAGTTTTGTGGGTGAGGGAAAGAGATGGTCCTAATTTCAGGGCCAAACTGTGTTTATTTTACTACTCTTTCTTGGCTTTTTGATACTACCTCTAAGACCAGGGCTCATTTCTTTCACTGACTCTGGTTCTAGGAACCAAGAGTGTTATTTTGGCACTAGATTCAGAGTCAGGACATATATTCTCAGTTCTGGGTTTGGAGATGAAGGGTTAATTTCTCTGGCTGAGATCTCAAACATAGGCTGTAATTCTTTTCCTGGTAATGAGCCCTAGGGACAGGATTCTACTCTCCTACTCTGTGATTGGTTGGTTTCACAAGTCAGTTCACCAGGGTCAGAGATGGCTCTGATTTGATCCAAACTGTGTTTCTTTCATGAGTTTTATCTGAGCCATCTTTTCCTTGTCCTGGGCTCCAGGGTCAAGGTAGGTTTCTTTAGCAAGTTTTTATCCTCTATATTCCTCCCTTTTTTGTTTATAAATAAGCCACTGAGGGTTGCAAAAGGTAATAAGCAGCTGGGATTTGGAGAGGGTAATAAGGAATTAGGAGTTGGAAAGTGTAAATAGGCAGCTCAGGGCTGGAAAAGTGGGGGTTATCATTAAACTGTTTCCTACTGATTTGGGGCATTGAGGTTCTTGGAACAATCTTGATCTTCCTTCTCAGGTTGTAAACAGGTTCAGCAGATCTGGCTTTATCAATAGGGGCCAGTAATCCTGTAATATTAAGTGGCTCAGAGTTCGGTTACAAATATTTTGGATCTGTTGTTGAAGAAATCTAACCAAGATGTTTATGAGGCAGGGTGCAATTTGCATGGCTAGGCAAAAGAAGAAAAGGGGGAATAAGAAAGGCAGAATCCATTTCCATATCTGACTATTAGTGCTCCATTGTCTGGGGGCATCAAGCTGTTTTTTGTTTGAAGATTCATCTGGTGTTGTTGGATCTTATTTTTCACTATCCCTGATTGATGGTCATAAAAGCAACACTCTTCCCCAAGAAAGAGACAAAGACCACCTCTTTCTGCTGTTAATAAATCTAATCCTCTCTGATTTTTTAATACTACAGTGGCCAGTGAATTAATTATTTCTTGAAAAGTAAGGATGGTCTGAGCTACTCTTTGGAAATCCTGGATGAATTATGAAGAGAGCTGATGGTAAATATCTAGGGGAGTAGTTAGTCCTTCTATTCCAGTGGCTGTACCTGCACTTATTTCCAAGGCTGCTAGAAAGAGTATTATTTGAATGGCTCATTTGTCATGCCTTGCTGCTATGAATTTGGTGTTGGGAATTGGCAAGGCTCTTCACCAGGTACCACACCTAATTTACAAAACAGTAATACCAGAGTACGAGTCCCAGACCACCTAGCAGGTAAACAGTGATAAACATGAGTACCACAGAGAATAGAGGCATTGTGAATGTTTTGACATAGTGACTTGGTGTTAGTACCAAGGGTAATAGTATTATTGCAGTCTACAGAATCCAGAGTACACACAAAGTGTATTCCCAAGAACTTAAAGCCATCTGTAATGACAAAGAGAGGAATGTGAGAGAGATAAGTGGTAGTAGAGACATTTGGCTTGAAGTGATTAACAAATGGTAAGGTGAGAGAATCTAATAGGACAATGGGTGAGGCCAAAATGGTGAATGAGCATTTGACCCTGGAGGGACACATAACCAACATTCTCCAAAGCTGTCAGGCTGAGCATCATTGAACAACTAATATGTGGTAGTTTGCGTCTGAAAAAAGAGGGGATGTGACAAAGAGGTTGAATAAACATCCTCAAATAAGGGTGACATTCGGGGTGTGAGAGGGTTTGAGGAGCTTTGGACCACTTCTACTGTTTTTATTCCTAGGGGCTGAGAAAGTGGCATGTATACCCTCTGTATTTTGAGTGTTAACAATGGTGTCTACTATGGGATATCTCAGCAAGGATCTTCTGTTCAGCTCTCCCTTGGTCAATCTGCTATGTGACATCCCAGCATGGTTCTTCTGTGTACCAGTGAATGAAGATCTTCACATTCAAAATTCTTTTGAGATTTATTTGGGAAGAAAGAGTCCAGGAGAGTATCTGCCTCTACCAGAATGGAAAGAACAGCTCACAACTGACCAGGCAGGTTGGTTTATATAGGAAATCCTGGGGGCAGAGTCAACTTGTGATTGGTTAGTTTTTTTATTTTTTTCTTGCCCAGGGATTGGCCAGTTATGTGGGCTAGGGACAGAGATGGCCCTGATTTCAGGGCCGAACTGTATTTTTTCCACTGGCCTTTCTTGGCTTTTTGACACTACCTCTAAGATCAGGGCTCATTTCTTTTACTGACTCTGATTCTAGGGACCAAGAGTGTTATTTTGGCACTAGATTCAGAGTCAGGGCCTATTTCTTTGGTTCATTTTTCTGGCTCAGGTTCTAAACATGGGCTGTGTTTCTTTTTCTGGTCTTGAGCCCTAGTGCAAAAATTCTACTGTCCTGCTCTGTGATTGGTTGGTTTCAAAAGTCAGTTCACCAGGGGCAGATATGTCTTCTATTTGATCCAAACAGTGTTTCTATCACTGGTCATATCTGAGCCATCTTTTCGTAGTTCTGGGCTCCAGGGTCAGAGTGGGTTTCTTTAGCCAACCCCATTCCCCTACTGTTATGACAAAACAACAGTCATAGATAATACATCATCTACCCTTAGAATTGTACTCAAGAGACTGACACACAAGGATCATGAATTCTAATGTATCCCTGGCTAATGACTGAGATTCAAGCCAGGCTAGATAACAAACTTTTGAAGCACATCTGTGAATATTAAATATTAAAAATACAACCATGAATATTAAATAATAAAAAAAACCATGAACAAAAATCCATTACCCTTTCACAGAAACCCTTACTTGAAAGTGTGATCACATACTGCCTGAGAGTTAAATAAAAATGAACCACTTAGATGATAGCCATCACATTCTGTACAAGGCAGCAGATAAATACCTCTGAATAAGTGAAAGTGCAAAAGAAGATGAACAAATGCCACAGAAGGAATATAAGGACCACAAAATAAACTTTACTAATTGAATTTAGCACACATATCCCACACTTCAATATCTTTCTCACATGTTGCAAAATAGAAGCCACACCTCTGAATAAGTGAAAGTGCAAAAAAAGATGAAAAACACCACAGAAGGAATATAAGGAACAAAAATAAACTTTACTAATTAAATTTGCCACACATATTCCACACTACAATATCTTTCTCACATGTTGCAAAATAGAAGCCACAATGGGATCTTCACATCAGTCTTTGGTGAACCTGGTTAATAATTTATTTACTTCAAATATACAATGAAAAAGACTTAAAACAAGGTTTTTTTCCTTGAAATTAAAAACAACTGTGATGTCTAAAGTCTTAACCAAATTGTTTACATAAATGAGGTTTTCTTTCATGTGAGTACCTATCTGTTTCCTGACATTAAGATAATATAAAAAGGGCTGGAGAGATAGCTCAGAGGTTAAGAGCACTGACTGTTCTTCCAGAGGTCCTGAGTTCAATTCCCAGCAACCACATGATGGCTCACAACCATCTGTAATGAGACCTGGTGCCCTCTTCTGGCTTGCAGGAACACATGCAGGCAGAACACTGTAAACATAAAAAAAAGACATTAAGATAATATAAAAAAGCTTTAAAATATTGACAGGGATAGAGACATGGCCAAGACTTTAACACATGTTCATTCCCTGGACCAAGATCTGGTTTTGGATGACTTCCAGTAATTCTTGCAACAAGGAGCTCCAACAGTTTAACCTTCTTGGGAACCAAAACGCACATGCATATACAAAGAGGAAGACACTCACATATAGCATAATTAAAATAAAAACAAATGTTTAAACTAATTTTCAATTATGAATGTTTTTCTATTATAATTCTGGTAACATGGGTTTTGAAGCATCTAAATGATTACAGAAATTTTCTCCATAATGACTTGGTCCATTTAACAGAAAACAAGCATGCAGTCTTGAAGTTGGAGTAATCTATCATTTTCAGTCAGTGACATCATTTGAGAAGATTTAGAAAATGGTACCTTGCTGGAAGAATTCAGTCCTGAAGATTGGCCTGAGCATTTATATCTGCACACCATTTCTAATTACACTTTCTGCTTTATACTGCAGGACAAGAATGTGAATTCTTAGCTGCCTGCTTTAGCAGCCATGTCTGACACTTGTTTCCATGCCACTTTTACGGGGTACTTGTACTGCTCTGGAACCAAGGGCCAAATTAAAACCTTTTCTAAGTTCACTTAGATATGGTCTATTATCAAAGCAACAGAAAAGCAATGATACACATCTAAGAAAATTTACACCAGAATTCATTATTTCATGTATTTGAAGAGAAGTATGAAATCTAAATGGGTTACATTATCATTTCGTTTATAGGTCTTTTGTCCATATTTTTTTTAGAGCTGAGGATCGAACCCAGGGACTTGTGCCTGCTAGGCAAGCACTCTAGCACTGAGCTGAATCCCCAATCCCTCTTTTGTCCATATTGTTTGACAGGTGTAAACAAAATAAAAAGAGATATTATAATGCTTGAACATATTGACACGTTTTAATTTTTTTTTCAAAATAATTAATCTTGTGTAATTGAATGTAAGTTTGTTGGATGAAGATCATACCAATTCATATATATTCAGATTTCCATTGATATGAGTTCTTTTCAGATCCTCAAAGTCTAATGTTATATTCAAAGTCTTTAAGAGACCAATTACACACTAAAAGTTTTACAGTTACAGGGTTGCTCTGTGTTGTGACTAGGCATTACCACATTGATTATATTCATAGGATTTCTCTCCAATATGTGTTCTTTAATACACTTGAAGATGACTGGGCTGTACAAAGGCATTACCACACTGTTTATATTCACATCGTTTCCCTCAGTTATGAATTATTTCATGCAATTGAAGGGCACTATGATGAACAAAGGCTTTCCCACACTGATTACATTCATAGGGTTTCTCTCCAGTATGTATTCTTTCATGCCTTTGAAGAACACTGTTTTGAGCAAAGGCTTTACCACACTGATGACATTCATAGGGTTTCTCTCCAGTATGTATTCTTTCATGCCTTTGAAGAACACTGTTTTGAGCAAAGGCTTTACCACACTGATGACATTCATAGGGCATCTCTCCTGTATGTGTTCTTCTATGTACTTGAAGATTATGGGGCTGAGCAAAAGGCTCTATCACATTGATTAAATTCATAGAGTTTCTCTCCAGTAGGTGTTCTTTTATGCCTTTGAAGAACACTGTTTTGAGCAAAGGCTTTACCACACTGATGACATTCATAGGGCATCTCTCCTGTATATGTTCTTCTATGTACTTGAAGATTATGGGGCTGAGCAAAAGGCTCTATCACATTGATTAAATTCATAGAGTTTCTCTCCGGTAGGTGTTCTTTTATGCCTTTGAAGATCACTATAACATGCAAAAGCTTTACCACATTGTTTTCATTCATAGGGCTTTTCTCCCATAGTTTTCTTTCATGCAATTGAAGAGCATTGTGACAAGCATAGGCTTTACCACACTGATTACATTAATAGGGTTTCTCTCCAGTATGTGTTCTTTTATGTACTTGAAGATGACTGGACTGTGCAAAGGTTTTACCACATTGTTTACATTCGTAGGGTTTCTCTCCAGTATGTGTTCTTTCATGCCTTTGAAGAGTATTGTTTTGAGCAAAGGTTTTACCACACTGATTACATTCATATGGTTTCTCTCCAGTATGTGTTCTTTCATGCAATCGAAGAACACTATGACAAGCAAAAGCCTTCCCACACTGATGACATTCATAGGGTTTCTCTCCAGTATGTGTTCTTTTATGTACTTGAAGATTGTGGGGCTGTGTAAAGGCTTTACCACATTGATTACATTCATAGGGTTTCTCTCCAGTATGTGTTCTTTTATGTACTTGAAGATGACTGGACTGTACAAAAGCTTTACCACATTGTTTACATTCATAGGGTTTTTCTCCCGTATGTGTTCTTTCATGCAATTGAAGAGCACTGTGTCGTGCAAAGGCTTTACCACACTGATGACATTTATAGTGTTTCTCTCCAGTATGTGTTCTTTTATGTACTTTAAGATGGCTGGGCTCTGTAAAGGTTTTATCACATTGATTACATTCATAGGGTTTCTCTCCCGGATGTGTTATTCTATGCAATTGAAGAACTTTCCAGTGAGCAAAGTCTTTCGCACATTGATTATATCCATAAGGTTTTTTAACAGTATGTGTAGTTTCATGCCTTTGAAGATGACTGTGTTGTGTAAATGTTTTACCACGTTGATTATATTCATAGGATTTCTCTCCAGTATGTGTTTTTTCATGCCTTTGTGGAAGACTACATGCAAAGGTTTTATCACTCTCAGTATATTCATGTGGTTTCTCTCTAGTATGACTTCTTTCATGCCTGCAAGAATAATTGAAAATTCAAAAGCTTTACCACATTCAGTACATTGTTGAGTCTTTATATCTGCATGAATTAATTTTACAATTGTTCTAAATATATAGAGAACTGATATCTTAATGTTTTAGCATGTTGTTTACACTCACATTGTTCCCCTGCATTAAGGATGGCTTTGCATATTTGAACATGCCTGTCATGGTAAGAGTCTTTATTACCTGGCTCATATTTATGGCATCATTTTTCTCACAAATATGTGAGGTTTTTCACATATTTGAAGAGAACTGGGAGAATTTGGACATTCACTTATTCCATTGATAAATTTTCCTATACTGTGAGTCATGCTACATGTTCAAAGTTAACCAGGACAAACAGAAGCATGTACACAGACAGTCTTAGTACCCATAGGCCTTTTCTGTGGTGTATTTGTTGATCTATTCTGAATGAACTGGAAAACCAATTGTTTGTAAACTTGAATCACATTCAACAAGTTTACTCAACATGAGACTACTACATATATTCTATGTTCTGAAATTGAGAGATGGACATTGTTTCTTCCCATACCCTTATGTTCATAGAACTGGTATCCAGAGTTACATATGATATAACTATTAAAGAAAGAATAAAAACAAGA
Organism: Peromyscus eremicus; assembly: GCF_949786415.1. NCBI lineage: Eukaryota > Metazoa > Chordata > Mammalia > Rodentia > Cricetidae > Peromyscus > Peromyscus eremicus. The sequence continues at coordinate 958,769 of NW_026734288.1, forward strand.
ATATTTACATTTCATTTACAGTTGGACTTTCTGTTCTTCATCAATATATGGTATAGGGAATAATGTTTCTCTACAACAACTCTCCCCTCCCCTTAACTCTTGACTCTATCTACCCATCTAACTAAAATTAGAAAGGCAAAACACCTATATGAGTAAATATTCTATGGACTATTTGCTTATTACAAGGTTGTGTATATATTCTTATCACATATTCAATGAGTATGTCTTTTGTAATATGAAAACTATGAAACTAAATGGATTGTCAGTTGTACAGCATAGCTTTGATGAAGCCATTACTAAAATGGTGATTTCTGCTAAGGCATTGTTTTTTTTTCTTCCTTCTTAAAAGAATGACTTGCAAACATAATTCACTTACCTACCATTGAGGTACATGTGTTTATGAGCATTTAATTGTCATTGATGCACTTTAAACTGTGATTATTTACACTGCTTCATTTCACTAAGGCTTCCAGATAAATTATATATATCTACAGGCCCATCTCTATCAGCTTTTACATGAAAATTACCTTTCATGTTTTTGAGAACTTTGACAATGTTCTTCAACTTCAAGATCATCCCAATTGTAGCCTAAAATATAGGACAAGAAAAATGTATGAAATATTACAGGAAGCTGAAAAATTTACATTATTATCTGCAGTGATCCTTAGAACCAAATCTGATTTATTCATTTCATTCTTCCTCATTCTCAATCAGAATTGGAGAAGAGCATCAATAACCAAGAAACAGTTGTCCCGTTATTTAAAATGTGAAGGGAAATTTATAGTATTACCTATAGCTGTGAGGTTCATATAGGTCTCCTCCATCACATCTTTGTAGAGATTCTTCTGTGAAGGATCCATCAATGCCCACTCTTCCTGAGTGATGTTGACATGCACATCATTATAGGTCACTGTATTCTAAAATATGCCATACATAAATATGTCATCCATATGAATAAAACAAAAGGCATGATACATCATTGTATATGTGTGCTTCTTTGACAAATAGCCACATAATTCTGGTGACTGCTACACATATTCTATAACTCAGACATTACAGTGAAATCATCAAGTTATTTCACAAAGAAACTGAATAGGAGATTTACATCTATTATTTCTGAATGCTTTGAATTGAAAATCACCTTGCAAGAAAAATGCCGATTAACAGAAATAGAGTGACAAGCAAATATTTTAACAGTACTGAGCACACAGAGAAATTGTATGAACAATTACTAACTACAAAGAAGATTTGTAAGTTGGGTGTAATGGCTCATGTATTTAATTCCAGAACTTAGAAGGTAGAGGCAGGTATATGTGCTTCAGAGTTGAAAGTTAGCCAGTCTATGTAATCAGTTATAGGACAGGAAGAAATAAATATTAAGAACCCATCTGCTCTGTAAAATTCCATCAAACAAACAAAAATTTAAGATGAACTCAGAGATTGTTTTACTGAAATTCCTACAAAGAGTTAAGCATTCACTCTGGTTCTGTATTTATTTTTCAGAAATCTGAATTTCTCCAATTTAAACTATACTTTAATAAACCTTACTAAAAAAAACCATGTATTTAAACAGTTACAATTTGAAAGATGATAACATTAGAAATATCAATGTTGGTCATAAATAATCAACACAGGGAAGAAGAGATGGCTCAAAAGTTAAGAGCTCTTACTGGTCTTGTATATAGAGGGCCTCAATGGCCAGTACTTATACGGGGGAATCACACAACTGTTCATTATTCCAAGCTTGTGGGTTCTAAGACTCTTTTTGGACTACTATGAGGACCAGGCATACATGTGGTACATATCCATTTATACAGAAAAAAAATCATATTAATTAATAAACATCAAAACAAACACAAGAAGCAAGAAGAATACCACACACTTTGTAATCTAATGACTCAGAAGGCCCAGACTCCTATCTGGGAGTTTTTCATTCAGTTGATTAGCTCCTGATGCAGGTCACTATATGCTCAGGGTCATCCATTAAAAAAATGCATTTAGTAATTTCAATGATGCTCATAGTCTGCAACAGCCCCTACACTGTTCAAATATCTAAAATCTCTTTTGACACTCAAGACCAATTCTTGACTGTCATTTTATAAGATCAAAGAATATGTTAAATCTTTTTAACATACAAATGCTACAGAAAACCCAATTCTCATTCCAAAGAGGAATTGAGACAAAAGTGAAGGAAGACAAAGGGAAGACTGAAAGCCAGCATGACAACAATCAAATCTAGTAGTTCTATGGCAGACACATGGGGCTTCATTTTCAAAGGGCTTAGATTTCTCTGTCCCCACAACTTCCCATTCATCTCTCTCTTTGGTTATTTCTACTCCATATATGCAGCAAGTTCTCCATGAATGATATCTCACAGTTTAATTATCTCAACATCTTATGGTCTCAAAATACAGCCCAGATGATAGAGATCTGTAGCAGGAATCTTAGAAGTTCCTATTAATAAAATCAAACCTGAGCCAGGTATTGGGGTGAACTGGAAGGTCAGAGAACCAGAACAAGCCACAGCCACCTCCTCACTGGATCTTCAGCTAGTCTTGTTTCCTCAGACTGGAGGCTTCTGAGTCCTCATCCAGAATGGGTCTCAGCTGAACTGTGCTACTCAAAACATAAAAGCTTAACCAGCCAAATGCTTCTAGTTTCTGGTCCTCACACCTTATAAGCCTTTCTGCTTTCTACCACCACTCCCTGGGATCAAAGGCTCACTTTCTGGGATTAAAGGTGTGTGTCACCATGACTGGCTGTTTCCAATGCGGCCTTGAACTTACAGAGATCCAGAGGAATTTCTGTCTCTGGAATGCTAGGATTAAAGGTGTGAGTGCCACCATTTTCTAGCCTTCTGTCTCTGACCCCAGATAAGTTTATTAGGGTGCACAATATTTTGGGGAACACAATACCACCACAGAGGTTCTTAAGAAGAAAATGAATGAATCTCTTAAATAAATTTATGAAAGCACAAACAAATAAACTATTGGAGTAAACAAATAAACAACTTAAATAAAGCCAAAATAAAACAAAAAAAATAGTTGAAGGAGACAAATAAAACTGTTTAAGACCTCAAATGGAAATAGAAACAATAAAGAAATCAGAAACTGAGAATATTCCACAAATGAAAAATTTAGGACTAAAAACAGGAAGTACAGAGGCAAGTTTCACAAATAAAATAGAGAGATTGAAGAAAGAATCTCAGGCAGTAGGGACAAAATAGAAGAAATGGACATATCAGTCAAACAAAATGCTTAATATAAAAATTTCTTGACACAAAATAACCAGGTAATCTGGGACATCATGTTTCAGAGACTATGTGGATCCAGCTCCTCAACAGGCCCATCCCAAGGTCCAGGAAGAATCTATAACCAATCAGTAATTTATTCTTTGATGACAGGAAATGAATCTACATAAACAAATTTTTTTATTCCATACATTTTATTTTTCTGAGTCAATTTTTTGCTTCTATTCTGCTCTCTTACCTCGCATCCTTCTTCCCAGATTTATATCTACATTTGTCTTCTGTCACCTCTAAGTCCTATCTTAATTCTCTTACCTTAGTTCTGCCCCATGTAGGTTCTCATCCATCTAGTTCTTTTCCTCATTAGTTCCTCTCCCATCTCCTTCCTTCTCATCTTGTTCTTCCTTATCTGGCATCCTCCATCTTGGTCCTCTAGTACTCTCTTCTAGCCCTTCTATCTTGTTCTTTCCCATTTTAGTACATTCCTCTCCAGTTCTTAACAATCTAGTTCTTCTAGTCCCTCTTTTCTCTTCTCTGCCCGTCCAACTCTGAAAATAAAAGTTCCTTTTTATTCCCTTGACCCTTATTTCTCCAAGATATCTCTGCTCCTGTGGTTTCTGGCAAGTGTGCTCAGACATTAGGCAACTTGGCTAGGCAAATTCCATCATGGCTAGATGTACCTTAAGTAGGAATCTTTTAGTTCTGAGTTAATTGTTAAGGGTGAATCTAAAACTAAGGATAAGACTATAGAAATGAGAAAGGTAAACTTAATCAGAGCATGTACCAGATCTCCTCAAACAGGTATTCTAGATGCTTAAGTCTGTTTCTAGAGAGTACAGAGCTATCTCTGATAAGACACCTTTGTCTTATCACAAAGGTGTCTTATCAGAGATACCTGGTCCTGGCTGCTAAAGATAATAATGACAGAAGGGCCTGAAATTAGGGATCCTGGCTAAGTTTGTACACAGAAAGTTATCTAAATATTCCTTTAGTAGAAGGGAAAATGTGCCCAATGAATGATGGAAAAGCTACAAGAGCACATGAGAAATTCATAGCAGGAAACAGCTAATAATAAAATGACAGCCGGGCGGTGGTGGCACACGCCTTTTATCCCAGCACTCGGGAGGCAGAGCCAGGCGGATCTCTGGAAGTTCGAGGCCAGCCTGGTCTCCAAAGCAAGTTCCCGGAAAGGCGCAAAGCTACACAGAGAAACCTTGTCTCAAAAAAACAAAAACAAAAACAAAAAAAAAAAACAATAAAATGACAATATTAACAAGACTCTTTGAGTCTCAACTTGATCTCTGGAAGGCTTTTGGCTTTTTCCAGGTATTAGCTTGTCATAATCAGCTGAAATCCTACTTCATATATTCTATGGCTTTCAGTAATTATGCAAAGATCAAACCTATGAATGACAAAAACAAAGGAAAGGGATAAAACCCAGCTCCAATGTCCACTAAATATTTTTAATAAAATAGTCTGATTTTTTTTTAATTTAATGGAGGTGTTGATGAAGGTACAAAGAAGCATCCAAAACACCAAATAGATTGGGCCAGAAAAGAACATCTCCTTGTCACATAATAACCACATCACTAATCTTACAGAAAAAAGAAAAATATTAAAAGCTACAAAGTGTAAAATCAAGTAACCTACAAAGTCAGACGTATGAGAATTACAGCTCACTTGTTTTTTTTTTTTTTTTTTTTTTTTTGTTTTTGTTTTTTTTTTTTTTTTGAGACAGGGTTTCTCTGTGTAGCTTTGCGCCTTTTCCTGGAACTCACTTGGTAGCCCAGGCTGGCCTCAAACTCACAGAGATCCGCCTGGCTCTGCCTCCCAAGTGCTGGGATTAAAGGTGTGCGCCACCAACACCCGGCTACAGCTCACTTCTTAACGGCAATTCTACAAGACATAAGTGCTTGGACACATGCAATGCAGTCTCTAATTAACCACAGATACCATCCCAGATTACTATATCCAGAAAATTTTCAATCACCATAAATAGAGAACATAAGATATTTCATAATAAAGTGAAATTTAAACAATATCTAGGTACAAGTCCAACCTTACAGGAGGTTTTCAGAAGAAAATATCTAACCCAAGGAAGCTAACTGCACACACTAAAAGACAGCAAATAAGTAATATCACATCAGCAAAACCAAAAAAAGGGAAACACACAACATTAACCCAAACACAAAACAACATACTCTGATACACATACCATCATCACCATGAACAACAACAACAAATTAAAAGATATAAATAATAATTGTTCCTGATATCTCTCAGTATCAAATGTCTCAGTTCCCCAATGAAGACACAGATTAACAGTACAAATTCTAAAATATTACATCCTTCCACTGCATAAATGAAACACTTCAACATCAAGGATAGAGATTACCAAAATGTGAAAGCTAGAAAAAAAAAACGTATTTAAAGCAATTGAAACTAAACAGCAGGCTTGTGTAGCTATTTTATTATCTGCCAAAATAGACTTCAAACAAAAATTAATCAAAAGTGATGTGGATGAATACTCCTTAGTCATCAAAGGTAAACTACACTAATCTGACATTTCAACTATTAATATCTATGCCCCAAACACAAGGCCACCCACATTTGTAAAAGAAATACTTCCACAGATTACATGACACATTAACTCTCACACAGTGTTTGATAGTGGTAGACTAAAATACCACACTCTCACCAATGGACAGGTCATTCAGACAATAACCAAATGGAGAAATATTTGAGCTTATGGATTTTATAAACCACATGAATCTTACATACTACAGAACATTCCACCCAAAGAAAAAGAATACACCTTCTTCTTGGCACCACATGGAATTTTCTCCATAGTTGATGACACATTTGGACATAATTCAAGTCTCAACAGATTAAAATAAAAATAGCTCCTTGCATTCTATCAGACCACCATGGATTATAGCTGGATTAAAAAAAATAACCAGAAATCTTAAAAAACTGATGAAAACTGAACAACATTCTTCTGAAGAAAATGGGTCAAGACAGAAATAAAGGAGGAATTTAAAGTGTTTATAGAATTCAATGAAAATAATTTCACAAGCTACCCAAAGTCAGTGGACACAATGAAAGTGATAATATGAGGAAACTGTATAGAACTGAGTTTCTCCATTAAAAAAAAAGAAAAAGACTTCACTACCAGCAACTTAACAGCACACATGAAAGTACAAGAACAAAAAGAAGAAGTATACCCAAGAGGAGTAGACATGAAGAAAGTATCAAATGAGGGTTAAAATTAACCAAATAGAAAGAAAAAATACAAGGATTTAATGAAACACGGAATTAGTTCTTTGAGGAAATCAATAAGACAGACACTTATCCAAACTACCAAAGAGAAAATTAGTCCTAATTAATAAAATCAAAAATGAAAGGGGGCCCTTAACAATAGACAATGGGGAAAGCCAGGGACTAGTTCAAGGGCTGCAAATGATCAGAACAGGTGACACTCCTTGAAGAACTCTTTCAGCTCCACAGATATTTGAGATAGGCAAGACAAGAGCTCGGATGATGCACAGGTCCTGTGAGCTTATGAAGCCCCATCTTGTTGCCTCTCTGGGCCAAGCCTGTGGGTCACCTACTAAACACCTCCTCACCCTGAGGATGGAAATTCCTCCAGTCCTCTCCTCACAAGCACAGCAATCTCCAGATGTACCCCCAGACAAGTCCCTTTCAGACACACCCACAGAACATGCTCTAAGACATTCCCCATCTCTGGAATGTCCTTCTAGACATTATTTTTATCCTGATGCAGAGGACCTGGGACTCCTATCTGACTTCAGTTTTGAAGAAAGAGGCAGAAGCCATGTGGTGATGGTGCTCACCTTTAATCCCAGCACTCAGGAGGCTGAGGCAAGTGGATCTCTATGAGTTCAAAGCCTGTCTGGTCTAGAGAGTGAGATCCAGGAAAGACACAAAGCTACACAGAAATCCTGTCTCGGAAAAAAAAAAAAGGCACAATGTAGAGTGTGTGGTAGCTAAACTGGAGAGCTGCTCTAAGATCAAGGCCAGTGGAGACAGAATGACAGCCCATCCACTGCATCCATAGGCTGTGGAAGAGGAGAACTGGACCTCCAGAACAGGAATAATACAGGAACTAAGAACCCAAAGCCAAATCTGGCAAGGTAGATCAACCCTGAGTCGTGCAAGATCTCAGGTGAAGGAGAAAACATGGCCAATACACAAACTAACTTAGAAGGTTTGGGTGGATCTAATGAGACCCTCTCTCTAGACCAAATACTACAGGAAACTAATGACTGTTAAGGGGAAAATTGTTTTTTCCCAAGGATGATTCTCCTAGTTGGTTATCCAAAAACATTGGTCTGCCATGAAATCATATAAAGAGAAGAAATACCAAATGGACTCAGTAGTTCATATTTATTTATGTGCATAGACATATAAATATATATATGCAATAATAATAGCAAAAGATAAAGAACTAATTTAAGACTGAGTAAGTGAGGGCATGTAGCAGTTTTTTTTTTTTTTTGAGCAACCAATCAGTTCCCAAATTATGGCTGAGAGACTTCTTATTAGTTATGAATGCTTCCTGTCACATGGATTATGGCACAAAATGTGGACTCTGTCCTTTATACCCACCCAACACCATGCACACCTGAGAAATCTCTGCAGATCAGCTATTCCCTTTGTCCCCTAGAACCAAACTTCACCATATCACACCATTGTGGCTGGTGGTAGCAGAAAGTTAGAAGCATTGCAATCATGTATTGCTGAAAGATGATCCACATCACCATCTTCAAAACCAGTTTCTAAATTATTTGTAAAATTTATAAGACAAACAAGAAAGTGTAGTGCAATGTTCAGAACTTTTAGAAACTAGTTTTCCAATATGTCTTCCTACTACACACCAAAGTCTTGCCTGTGTGTGCAAATATACAATGATATTTCAAACATTCTTTTTCAGAGTCTCCCCATACCCAGGAAATCCATACACAGGGAGGCTCAGAGGACAAGGACTACTGCTCACTCAGATCACTACATGGATGAACAGAACCACAGTCTGGCTCATGGTCCATCCAAGTCCCAGCAGAAATGACAGCTCAGCAGACCTGCTCTGAACATGCTACTCTCACCATGGAATGGCTTGTGGACTTCCTTACAGCTCCTTATAGCAGAAGCAGAGGAGAATCCTGGGAAGAACGAAGAAGCTACCTTCTGCTGATGCTCCTGATTGCTAACCCTCCTTGGAGTCCCTCATCTGCTAGGACAACTCAGCTAGGCCACAGGACATTAACAGTTTCCCTACCAGATGAGAAAAGATCAAAGGACTCAGAGAGAAAAATCTTTCCAGGTAGTTCCTTCCACACTATGGTTGGACAGGACACTAACCAGGCAGGGGATTTGGTAGTTTAGTAAATTCCTCCAATCTCCCAGAGCATTTCCTGTTCCTCTTTCCAGGCAAGAGACCATATGTGTGCACATTCCATTACATATTCAATGTCCAGTGCAGACAAACTTTCACTTCATAGCTAGGAAGTCCTGCAACCAAACACAGGTCACATTCAAACAGTAACTTGTTAAACAAAAAGAGGCAATGGATTAGAACACAATGAAGGGTCTATGGGAGGGGTTGGAGGCACAGAAGAGATAGTGATAATAATGTAAATATTATCCCAAATAATTCTGTTACAAAGTTGAAACAGACTTTATGGTCATGTGCTCCAGTGATTAGGGATTTGTATTAGAGCACAACAAGTACTGCTCCCACCATTTCTCTTGGTGTATAAATCTTATACCTGGAAAACACAGGCATGTCAGGCAGGGACACACCATTTTTATCCAGTTCTACTACTTAGGTTCAACTGCTGTAACTACTGTAATTTGATTTCACAAACATTAAGTTCTTTATCCATATTCTTGATTGCCTGGCCTGTGGATCAAAGAAATGGCAAGTCAGAACATTTATTGCTCCTGTAACATTGCTTACCTCACTACTCACTGCTAAGGTCAACTACTATCACAGCAGGAAAGTTTTCACCCTCTTTCTTGCTCATCCTTCTTTCTGCTATTACTGTACCTGATTCACAGCTGGTCGGTGAACTCAATTTTTACACAATCCCACTACATTTGTAAATTCACAATAAAATCTAGAAAAGTTGGAGGATACTCATTCACTGGTTTATTTTTCCTTCCCACTGATCAATCAAGGCCCAACCTGGTAGGAGTTGCAGGACTATCTTTCCAGCACTGAGAGACAGAGACAGGATTAGGTGATCAAAGCAATCTCAATTATATAATGTGAGACAAGCCTGAGCTACAGGACCTGAACCAATGGTTCACAACCTTCCTAATGTTGTGACTCTTTAATACAGTTTCTCATGATGTGGTGACACACAAACTATAAAATTCACTGCTTCTTCATAACTATATTTTTGTTCCTGTTAATGAATTATAATATACGTATCTGCATTTCCTGACAGTCTTTGGTCAGTCCTGTGATAGGGTCATTTGATCCCCCAAAGGGAGCCATGACCTCCAAAGTTAAGAAGCACTGCTATATGGTGACATAAATAAATTCATAAACAAACAGCAGTTAAAAAAATTGAATAAAACTCTTAAACTGGGAAACATAGAAAAATTAAAAAAAAACTATTAGTAATGCATTAAAAGAAAATGAACATTAAAAAATAATACCAATAATTAGAGTTTTAAAATGATAAAAACCAATTGAAAGCATATGTAGCTATACAAACTTTATTTTTTTATTTATTTATTTTTTTTTTGGTTTTTCGAGACAGGGTTTCTCTGTGTAGCTTTGCACCTTTCCTGGAACTCACTTGGTAGCCCAGGCTGGCCTCAAACTCACAGAGATCCACCTGGCTCTGCCTCCCGAGTGCTGGGATTAAAGGCATGCGCCACCACCGCCCAGCGCTATACAAACTTTAAATGGAGTAGGCACCTCCATGGTAGAGTGAATATCATTAATATGAGACTGTATGATTTTGTCCCATGTAAAATGTTAGCCACTGACTGCTGTAATCTAACAGAAAATGGCCAATATCTCAATCCTCTTAGCTGACTTAACTGTGTCAACCAGGATTGAACATATCTGCATAGGAGAGTTTGCTAATTGGAAACTGAATACTTAGTAGTTCAAGCTATCCTCCATAAACTGTACACCAGCCAATAGTGTCTGACTTCATTCACATGGAAGGAATTAATACATGCAGAGAAATTACAGAGAAAGTCACTTACCACACCCCATCAGTCCTTCTTTGTATTGGAGACCCTGCAGCTTACTGCACTCAACTTCAGTCTGTGATCAAGCTGTTGTCTAGTCTAATGCCCCCTCTGTGTACACAGTGTCTCATTCCCCTGTCTGCAGGCCCCACCCCTGTCTGCAGGCCAATTCCACTCTTCTTCCTCTTCTGGTCTGAAGGAAGAAGCCATTTTCCACACACATTTCCTTTCCCTGTTGTGCAATGGAAAATTCATTATGTGACTTAAACTGGTAATTTTAGAACTCAGATTGTACAGACATGTAAACCAAACATGGGGTGATGAGTCAGGAGATAATAAAGACAATGCTCTGTGGGGCTACAGACCGGGTTCAATTCCACATCAAACAATGTAGGAGACCTTGACTTAAAACTGCTTTTCAAAAAGACTGGAAATGCGTTAGTTCTAGAATTAATATACCTCCATGGCATACCAGGACTAAATGTTGGTTTTGACCCTGTAATGCTCTCTTGAGCAGCATGTTAGAGGACAATTATTTAATGGAAGGATGGGATTTTCTACCTGTTGTAAACCAGGATTGTCTCCCATGTTATGGAATGTAGCTGGTTATTCTTGGGGAACAAAATTTACATCTTATCACACTAAGGTCTAACCAGCATGGGTAGCATACTACTTATCTTTAGGGTATTTGTGATGCAGCCCTCTGTTACCTAAATTCTACTTTGTGACTTAATGTATCCTAAGAACTGTAAAGACAATGTACCATATTTCGATTACCATCAATTCTACTCTTCTATATCACAGTTTAGCATGGGAGTACAACTTTACACAGGAAATACTGTTTAGAAGCTCCTAAAATTAATTCCAGTTGGAGTATAAATCTTCATGTTAAATGTTCAAAGTGTAGAATTTCTGGAAGATAAGGGAAAAACCAGGCCTCTTTGACTTTGGAAATCTGTGTTCCGTAGAAACAATACATGTATGGTGCCAGCATTTCACATTATGTCAACAAGGACATTTCAAAGCACAGTCCTGCTCCCAATGCTCTTCACAGATGCAGCCAGCAGAGTGAGTTTATTCAGAGGCAGCCAGCGAGCCTCAAGAATTGCAAAGACTATACAGAACCATGCAGGAAAACAAATATCTACACTGGAGTATGCAGGATGAGTGGGACCATGCTGGACAATGCATGACGAGGCAAGAATAAGCTGAACTCTACATCTGAACACTTGCTCCCACCCAGCAAGAAAAAGACCCAACACACTGACTCCCATGACTCAATGAGCACTCCTTTGAGTCCGGGCATGGAAGCCCCTCACTCACCATATTGTGGTTTTCCATCTTGGCCATGCTTTCTGCTCAGCTCCCTGCAGCAACACTCGAGCTGCACAGCAAACAAAACTAATGGAGACAGATTCTCTTCAAAGCCAATACTGAGGCTGGTAGCTGGAAGGACCCTGCAAAACTTCTGACTGGCAGGTAGCCTGGAGAGCCTAATTGTCTAGTGGGGCCTGACTGACTAGAGCATCCCCCATATGGTTACACTATGCTTAAAGAAACAGCACAAACATTCCTTATCCTGCTTTCCACCCTAGGCCCAGACCTTTTCTGAATCAGCAAAGAATTACATTTCAATAGCATTTGCCCCCGACTCCAATAGCCAACTATGTGATCTTCCTGCTCTCCATAGGCACTTCCTCTTCATTCTCCTGGACACAATGGGGCTAGTTAGCTTGTGCAGCCCACTATTCTGTGTGGGGTGGAGTGATTTCCTGCCATTCATATGGAAGGACACCCAGAACATTTACAACTAAAGAGAGATTTAAGCCCACAAAAGGAGATGTTTGTTAGTTGGCTTGGGCCCAAGCAGGTCTTGAAGGCACAAGAAAGCTACATGAAGAATTTGCCCAAATGCCTCTGGTCTCTATTCCTGTTACAATGCCTTCTGCTGTCAAGCATGCACCTATAGGCTCATGGGGTATTCACTGTGATTGGGTGACAGAGGAAGAGAAGACCTGGTCAGTTGATGGTCCGGTACATTATGCAGGTACAACCCAGAAGTAGACAGTAGCTGCATTTCATCCCCATTTTTGGAAATCCTAAAAGATATTGGTGAAGGGTGTAGGGGGCCCAAAAGAGCTTGACTACACTGCTGCCATGAAAGGATTAGGGAACCAGGCAATGCTGCCATGACAGGCTTACTGGTAGACAACAACTGGATCCATAAACTGACACCATTCAAGGATCCACCCAAAGATCAGCCAGCAACTAATGGAAGATACCTGACATTCAAAACATTACTTAAGAATAGATCAGTATTGCCAGATGTCTGTGTGAGGGTGTCTGAAGCCCTAGACCTGGAGCTACTGACAGTTGTGATCTACCATGAGGGTGCTAAGAATTAAATCCAGATATTCTAGAAGAGTAGTCAGTGTTCTTTAACTACTGAGCAATCTTCCCAGCACTATCATTCAGTCCATTAACTACAATTCTAAATGGTGGCTTTAGAACTTGAGTTTATTTTCTCTTTCCTTGGTGATTGGATCATTGATATTTGTGTTCCCCTGTTAATCATCAATTTATTTAATATTTGAATTTAATAGATTAAAGAATACTAGATTGAATAAATAGGTAGCATTCCACTAAGTAACAAGTACCTATCAACTTGATCCAAACAAATAACCTAATCTTGCCATGTATCTAAGGGCTATTATTATTTCATACATTTTTCATCAGAAATAACATCTAACCTGATGTTTCACTGTTCCCGTGTTCTTTAGCTTTATACAATATTAAAGGTATTTTCTGCAAATGTATATGACCTGGTACTGAAGTATTTGCTAAGAGTATTTCAGATGTGTGGAATATAAATTGAAAATTAGAACTTAAAAGTATAGAAATTGAATTGACTTGGAACCACATTATATTAGTCAGTGTTCTCCAGAGTAACAGAACTTATGGAATGAATCTCTCTGTCTCTCTGTCTCTCTCTCTGTATCTCTTTCTCTCTACCTGCCTATCTATCCATGTTTCATTCCATCAATATCTCTGTGGGCATATATATGTATACATATATATGTACATACATGCACATGTAGTGTTGTGCCCAGATCGTGACCCCCAGAGAGACCACCAAAGACGAGCAAACCGGAATGCAAAAGCATGGTTTAATTCTGGATATCCAAAAGCAATACAAGCCTAGGCAGGGACTTCGTCCAATACATCCAACACAGTGGAAGCTGGAGGAAGCGCCCACCTATCTGCAAGCTCAGCTTTTAAAGGGAAAAGTCACAAGGTTACATTGTTTAGGGGTGCTAGTATGGGTACAATTCTGATTGGCTCGCTTCTAGGGGCTTCTAGAAATTACTTCTAAGGGAGTGGTTGCCCGCCACCATTTCTTATTGGCTGCCCTCAGGTGGGGGCATTTTTATGGTCAGTTACCCTAGAAACCAGGGAGAGGACATTCCATAGTCTGGCAGGCATTACCTCATGACTATCTTGTGACTCTGTACTTTTACACTTCCTGGTTTCTGGAATCTGAACTGACTGGTTTCAGTAACTAATGGCCTATTCCCAAAAGGAAAAATCTTAGGCCTTAATTTTTTAGGTGAAGGCATTTTCGTCTTATTTCTAAGATGGCTCATTTTCGTCTCACAGTAGATATTCATATGGAGATTAATTGGAATGCCTTACAAGCTACAGCTCAAAAATTGCAAGTTATGAATGGAAAGTTGGTAAATCTAGTAGCTGTTCAATTGCATGAGTCTAGGTATCTCAGTATTTTTTTTTTACTAGACTCCTAAGGAAGTAGTCTTCAATGCCAGTTAAAGAATGGATGTGCTGTCAAAGTGAGGTAAAACAGGCAAAGAATTAATACATATCTTTCCTTTTTTTTGTCTGTCCAGCAGAAGGTGTGATCCAGATTAAAGATGTGTCTTCCAGCCTCAAATTCTGGACTAAAGGTGTGTGTCATCTAGCCTCCGGATCTGGGTCAAACACACTGTTGTCTTCTTGCCTCAAGGTCCAGATCACAATTGTGCCCTGTATTTCTGAATCATAGTTCATTGCAGATATAGTCAATTGAGTTGACAACCAAGAATAGTTATCACATTCCACAACTTATCAACTTGACACAATCTTATCTCCTTATGTCATGATTAGTTTCCAAATGAAAAACAGTAACCAAGTCATAATTATGCCTAAATATAACACAACTATCCCACATAAAATCAGAAATGCATTACATATTTAGCATAGTAGCAATGATCCTTGTGAACAACTCTCTAGTATCTCAAACTTACATCTGATAACTGTGAAGGCAATACAGACTCCATCTTAGGAAAAGGCCACCACCTAAGACTTCCTGCTGTTCTCAATTCCAGGAAGGATCTCAGGAATGTACCATAACAATTTGAGCAGATACAGGGCAATTTGCTTCTGTAGACATTCTGTATGTGATTTATGGCCCTTGAAGCTATCTAGAAAATCCTACTAAGTAGCCCAAATAATCCTTCTCAGCTAGTTGTGGTTCCCCACCAAAAAGTCCAACCCAATGGTTTCAAATGTGTTTTCATGGTCAAAATCTAGACCAGTAGTTTCAAAAAATCACCTTTCCCCCATCCCTTCTACCCAATCCCAAGTTGCCAAAGCATGTAATTCCAAGATTTTTGTTTTCCCCGAGGAAAACTCTCTAACTCTGGGCTCGCTGCTGCTGCCACATTTCCCTTCAGCAGGAGTGTGAAAGCACCAGATTCAATCCTAATAATACAAGGACGCTTATGTGTTTGTATCAGAAACTGGCTCCTTCCTGGTCTCTGTTTGTTTGTTTGTTTGTTTGTTTGTTTGGTTGGTTGGTTGGTTTGTTCTCTTGTGGTTTTTTGAGACAGGGTTTCTCTCTGTATAGTTTTTGTGCCTGTCCTGGATTTCACTCTGTAGAGCCTCAAACTCACTGAGATTCACTTGTCTCTGCTTCCCAAGTACTGGGATCAAAGGCATGCACCATCATAGCCTGGCCATGATATTCTTTTAATTGATGTTGCACCATATTATAAGTATACTAAAGGAACATACACTTTTCTGTACAAAGGCATTATTAACAAAATACAACACAAAAACTCATTTAGTTATAATCCTTATTTCTGCAACTGGTCACATGACCTTAGATGGTATTTAGAACTATCTTCCTCTAGCACCCATTCTGTATTTCTTCCACCTTCTGCAAGCACTTCAGCACATCTGGTTCTTTTCCTGGAAGAGTGACCCATATCTTCATTCCTGATGCATCTGTGCCCTTTGTCATCCTTCCTGGATTAGATTGTTGTAGTTTCCCAATGCCTTTAATCACAGGGCACAGTAGCACCAAGAGATGCCCCAAAGAATCTCTTGCACTCCAGACATAATCCTTCTTTCCTTCATTGTAGAGAGACAGTCCAGTTTCTCTATGGTAATCTAGATATATCGCCCATCCTGATGATGTTATTCCTTTCTCAGTCTGTTGTTTTAAGGGCATTTGAATCTCAAAATAATCAGGGGTCAGTCTGAGTTCAGCTCAACAGAAAGTTTGTTGGACCTCCTGGCAGGAGCACAATGGCCTCTGAACAAAAACTTTTAGGGCAGCAAAATTTGGTGTTACAGAAACAGGCAGCAAAACTGTTCTAGTCAGTCACTAGGGACAATAGTGAGTGGAACTATCCCCTTTACCAACCCTTGATTACTGGACACATGGATACTGGCTATAGGAGAAAATGTACCATATATTGTATGCTGATTCAGAGCATATACTGCCTCCTGGAGAACCTTGCCCCAGCCCTCAAGATGCTGCCACCTAATTGGTGCTGTAACAGTATCTTCAACAAACCAAAGTCCACTCCATCTTTCTCTCTGGCCAGCATCTTCAGGATGCTGGGGAATAAGGTAAAAACAGTGGATTCCATGAGTATGGGCCCACTGTAGTGCTTCTCTGGGAGTGTAGTGAGTTCCTTGGTCTGAAACAGGACTCTGGAATAACACGTTGGTGGTTAAGACATTCTGTAAATCCATTGATGGTATTTTGTGAAGCATTACATGTAGGAAAGGCAAATCCATAATCAGAATAAGTTTCTACTTCAGTAAGGACAAAGATTTGTCCTTTCTACAGGAGAAGTGGTTCAATGTACTCAACCTGCCACAAGGTTGCTGACTGGTCACCCCAGGGAATGGTGCCATACCGGGGGCTCAATGTTAATCTTTGATGTACTGTTGTTGGATGATCTGGCACTCATCAGAAGGTGTACCCAGGACACCCTTGGTGAGTGGAAGACCATGTTGTTGAGCCCATGCATAGTTCCCATTTGTGCCATCATGGTCACTTTGGTCATGGGCCCATTTGGCATTGACAGGAATGGCTGAGGAGAGAGACTGACTGTCCACAGAAAGTCATCCTATTTATTTGATTATTGAACTCATTCTCAGCTGAAGTCACCTTTTGGTGAACATTTACATGGGACGCAAGTATCTTCACATCCTTTGCCATTTTTAGAGATCTATGCACATACTTCTTCCTCACATTTCTTTCTCTTTTCAACCTTGCTCTTTCCAAGTCCCCGACCACTCAGCCAGTCCATTGGCTATAGCCCATCAGTCAATAAATAGTTGTACATTAGGCCATGGTTCCTTCCAAACAAACTGTATAACCCTGTGTACTGCCTGAAATTCTGCCTACAGTAAAGATTTCCCCATCACCAGTATCTTCATGCTTGTCCCAGAATGGAGTTGAAATGCTACAGTTGTCCACTTCTGGGTGGTGCCAGCATGATGTACAGAACCATCAGTAAACCAAGCCCTAGTCTTCTCTTCCTCAGTCAACCAATCGCAGGGAACACACCCCATGAGGCTGGAAGTGCATGCTTGGGAGCAGAAGGCATTGCAACCAAAAGCATTTGGGCTGCATGTCTTTTTTATGACTAGATGGGTGCAATAACACCCAGGTCATGAAGGGCAGTTCAGGTTTCATGGTAAGATGGTGGCCTACTATGAAATATTCACTTTTTCCCATTTGGTAGTATTATTGTCTTATTCTCACATGCTTGGCCATATTTATTTTTGAAAATGATTCTATGGGCCCCAGTGGCAGAGACCTGAAATGACTTTAATAGATACTGCATTGCCCCAATTCTTCAATGTTCCTATTCTTGTACGTTATTCAGGTTTGTTCTTTTCCTCTGTGTGTGTATGTGTGTGTGTGTGCGCGTGCGTGCGTGTGTGTGTGTGTGTGTGTGTGTGTGTGTGTGTGTGTGTGTGTAGACTATGTAGCCCAGTGTTTATGACTCACAGTGATCTTCCTGCCTCTGTGTCTGAAGTGCTGGTACTAAAAGAATGCACTACCACACACAGCTTTAAAAGTGATTTTCATGGTCTAGTCTCCTCTTATCCTGGCTAGGGAGGCTAGGAGATGGTGTCAGAAGCCCTGTTGCTGGAATTACAGATAGTAGTGTGCTTTTATGTGAAATGGAATTGGAACTTGGATGCTCTGAAAGAATTTTCAGTGCCCTTAGCTGCTAAGGTATTTTTCCACACTAAGTTTTATGTTCTTGATTAGATTTTCTGTCCAAGGCATCATAGTCCGTCTGATGATGATTTAAAATGGAATTTTCCTCCATTTGAGAGAATTAGCCTCAGGCAGGGATGAGTTCCCTGACTGTTTATCACATACAATGTGGTCAGCCAATTATCAATATATATACAACCAGAAAAAATGGATGCAGCGGGTGTTATTCATGCACTCAGCAAACTTATTTACCCATACTTAACGAGAAGAATTTGGAAAAGATTTGGGAAGGCATGAAATGATGAGATAAGATGGTAATGTAATGTAATATTTTTAATTAACAATTTATAGAAATAAATTTTAAATAAAAAGAGGGACTTGATAGAGGGCTCAGCAATTACGAGTACTGGGTTTTTTACAGAGGACCCATGTTCCATTCCCAGAATCAATGTGGTAGTTAACCTCTGCTATAACTCTAGAGAGACATCTCCTGACCTCTTATGGCCTCCTTAAGTATTTTCCACAGACATATACAGGCAAAACACCTGTATAAATATTTTTTTAAAAGAAGTTAGAAAAAATGAGAGAATGGAATTCTCTACAGTGATACCACAGCCATGATACTAACAGAAGCCAGGGCTAATTAAAATGAAATCTTCTGGTCTTGCATGGAAGCAGCATTGGCCTTGTAGAGAGCCAGCCTACAGAGAGGTAATAGCAGCTTTCTTCTGAGTATAATAAAAATCATCATAACCATTCATCTAGGAGCAGAGTATACAGTGCTGTTAGGTGACTTTTCCTTGATGTTTTCTCTATCTTATGTATATGTGAGAATTAACACATTGGTACAGTTCTCTTTTACAACAAACATCAAGATTGACAGGTAGCATAGTCTCCAAAGGAATCTACATGCAAAGTGTCATTTCCTTGACTTTCAGGTAAGATCTTGTGGTACAAGATGAACATGCCAGAGGCATGTCTTGCCATCATTTTAAATAATTATGTTTCTGCATGACTTTCATGCAAGAATGTCCCTTAATGTCTCTGCTTTTACATTGTGATCATGTTTAGAAATGGATTTGTTAATTGAATGTAACTAAGAAAAGAGAGAACTACACATGAACATGTCTAGACTCCCTCAGGAAAATCTACATGCTTTCTTTTTTTATGAAAAGTATTGTTTTGAAAATAACTTTCATGCTGTCTGGCTTTTAGCAGATAAGAAATTCTTCTCATTTCATCTGTCTTGTCCGTTGTGTTGGATATCCTCAATAGTCAAACTGACTACCTCTGTAACTAATTAAAAGCCCAAGATTTGGATACATGTGTGAGGGATTGTCCTTAATGATTTTGAAGTTAAAGATCTATCTTTAATCCAGATAATTTGAGGTAATCAATCCACATTTAGCTGCTTGGTGGCAGTACACACCTTTCACCCCAGCACTCAGGAAGCTGAGCCAGTTGGATTTCTGAGTTTGAAGCCAGGTTGATCTACAGAATGAGTTCGAGAGATACACAGATAAACCCTTTCAGAAAACTCAAAAGAACCAATAAACAATAAACAAGAGTAAGGAGCCAAGTGTTGGTAGTGCACGCCTTTATTCCCAGCACTTGGGATGTAGAGCCAGGTGGATCTCTGTGAGTTCAAGTCCAGCCTTACCTACAGAGTGAAATTCAGACATGCACTTAAACTACAGGGAGCAACACTATCAACACAAACAAACAAACAAACAAAACAAAACAAACAAACAAACAAACAAAAACTGGATTAAGGTCCACCTTTAATCTGGGTAGCAACTCTTGATGGCAGCCTACATATATAAAAGATATTGAAGGAGGAAGCTCTCTGTCTGCTTCTGCTAGCTCTGGCTACCAAGTTTATTCCTTTACTAGCATTGGAGCCTACTTCCTTAGAATTTTGGTGTATCCTGAAGACCAGGTGAAACATGGACTGAGGAACTACTGGACTTTTCAAATTTCCATTGGTAGACAGCTATTGTTGGACTAGCTCAACCATAGCATGTGAGACATTGTAATAATTGCACTTTCTACGTACATAGAGAGATTCATTCTCCCAGTCCTGTTTGTTAATATTCTAATCCTGCCCTTGGCACCATGCTATGTCCTGACATAGAAGCTTATTCTTAAGGGAAAATTCCACCCATTTCGTGCCTCTCTCTCCTGCTTTCCTCCCAGGAAGTGTGCACAACCTCAGACTTCTCAATCTTTCTCCCCCTCTCTCTTTCCTTCTTCCTCTTCCCCTTTCTCCCTTCCCCCACCAAATAAACCTCCTCACTGAGTTTATCTGCATGTTGTCTCTTTCTGTACCCAGCATTGGGGCACCTTGGCTCTCTACCTGCCAGAGCCTTCTTTATACAATTCATAATTCTGTTCAATTGCAGAAGTTGGAATAATGCAGTGGTTTTTTTTTTCCACTGTCCTAGGAGAAAGGTGTACTGACTAATAATAGTGCTTGTGAACATATTCTTACTTATTCTATCATGTTTTAAACATTCATCTTTCCTTGAAGGTTACTCTTTATTATTATTTTTTTTCTTTTTTTTTTTTTTTTTTGGTTTTTCGAGACAGGGTTTCTCTGTGTAGCTTTGCACCTTTCCTGGAACTCACTTGGTAGTCCAGGCTGGCCTCGAACTCACAGAGATCCACCTGGCTCTGCCTCCCAAGTGCTGGGAATAAAGGCGTGCGCCACCACTGCTCGGCTTCTTTATTATTTTTTAATTTGCCAACAGTTTGCTCTGAATTTCAGGAATAAAATTCCTAAAGCAATGGAGCCATCATCCCACTTTCTGATGGGAGGAAGACCTATTATCTTGTTTGTGATCTACTTCCTGCTTTTTTTTGCTGGTTGTCTGAAGTCCCTGTGACAGCTAGGTAACATGTACCTTCAGTTCACCTGACATCAATGTGAAATCACAAAACAAAAATATTTTATGTCTTTATATTTCACTTGGGTTGAGCCAGGGGCAAGTGCTATTGAAATGCAAAACTCTGCAGTTTCAGAAAAGCTCTGGGTCTGTGGTGGAAGGCAGGATCAGGAACCATTGTGACTTTAAGCACAATGTAACCCTATGGGAGGTGCTCTTGTCGCTCAGAACTCAGTATCCAATCAGGACCTCCAGGTGACCTGCCAGTCAGAAGTTGTGCAGGGTCCTTCCGGCTGCCAGCTTTAAGCTTGGCTTTGAAGAAACTGCTGCCAGCAGTTTTGTGAGCAGTGCTGTGAGAATTGCTGCAGGGAGCTGAGCGGAGAACATGGCTGAGCTGGGAAACCACAACATGGTGAGTGAGGTGCAGGAGCCAGTGTGGTGGGTCCTTCTCAGACCTGGGTGGGATCCTTCAGCTAGAATCCTTATCCTGTGAGGTCCCATGTGGTCCTTGAAACTTCCTGTTTACAGGGCAGGCCTCTGGATATCCCTTCCATGTGGGCCGCATCTGTTCACAGAATTGGGAGCAGGGAGATGTGTGTAGAAACATTTTTGTAGTCAGCTTAAACATGCTTTACTGCACCCATGGAAAGCAGGTTGCAAAACTTGGATCGGCCTAGTTTCTCCAATACCTTCTAGAGCTTCAGCACTGTGTATTTAATTTTCATGTGTGAGACCCATTTATAGTTAATTTTGTGGAGGTTGTAAAAGGCATCCCATGTGTTGGGTAGCACTCCACTCCTAAGGTGTGAGAGAGAAGAGAGAAGAATTGAACTCGTAATATAAAGGATTTACTAATTCTTAGGAGATAGTGAGTCTCCCAAAATGAATTTACCTGAGGAAGGACTACAAAACAAACAAACAAACAAACAGCCAGGTAGTGTTGGCACATGCCTTTAATCCCAGCACTGAGGAAGCAGAGCCAAGCAGATCTTTGTGAGTTTGAGGCCAGCCTTGTCTAGAGAGCAAGATCCAGGACAGGTACCAAAACTACACAGAGAAACCCTGTATCAAAAACAAACAAACAAACAAATGAATGAATAAATAAATAAAATAAAAACTCAAACATAAGAGTATAGTAGCCAGCCCTGTTGGAGATTAGGACAGTAGGATACACATTTGTTCACCAAGATTGTCCAGACATTTGGCTTCAAACCATCACAAAGGAGCCATCACTGGTTTACAACCAGCCAAGAGGCATAACCAGCCTAGATGCCATATCAAAGAAGGGAACTCTAACAAGCTGCTCGTTGAGGCATTACAGAGTCATAATTAACCTTAAGTCCTGATATGCCATAAAATTCCAGTTTTCTCTTGAGAGCAGCATAGTTCTTCCAGATGGGCAATATGACACCAGGTGACAGGTATTTGAAAAGTAAAACACTAGCTGGGCAGTGGAGGTACACACCTTTAATCCCAGCACTCACTCAGGAAGTGGAGGCAGGTTGATCTCTGTGTGTTTGAGGTCAGCTTGATCTACAGAGGTATGTCTAGGA
This sequence comes from Peromyscus eremicus, assembly GCF_949786415.1. Lineage (NCBI taxonomy): Eukaryota > Metazoa > Chordata > Mammalia > Rodentia > Cricetidae > Peromyscus > Peromyscus eremicus. The sequence continues at coordinate 981,209 of NW_026734288.1, forward strand.
CAGACTCCAAAGTTATACAGTGAAAATATGTCTCATTAAACAACAACAACAAAAATGCATAAAACAAACAGAAAAATAAAATACTGTTGTGTAAAAGACTGCCCTGATCCAGCAAGGTTTTCCTTTGGGCCCTCAGGCAGGGATTAGGAAAATTCTTGGGAGATCTAGTAACAGCCTGGGGCCTAGACCTTGGGAGTCTGATGTATTGATGATTAAACAGTGCTCCTTCCCTAAAACTGGGAATAGACTTTGGAGAACTGGCAATGGTCTGGAACCAGGGCCTTTGTGGTGGGGTTGCTGCAGATCCTGTGAAACCAACTTTTTCTACTATGTGGGGCTATGGTTATCCATCCACAGATCACTGTGGGATTAGTCAGTAATATTCTTGAGATACACTGTTTCCCCTTGTGCAACATGGTTTGATTAGCCTCATCTCTGAGTCTGTCCCATTGTGTGATACTTTCTGCTGACTTCCTAGAACTTTACCGTTTCCTTCCATGTCTCCCCTGGAAGTAGTATAAAGGTGCTATTCTTCTTAAGAAGCTTATTTGACATGAGATATAGCTTGTGCAAGACCTTCTCATACCAGCTTTTATCTTTTCTACATTATACTTTTCCCCTCTTTCTCATCCCTTGTGATAATCTCTTCAGAACCATGTCACTGAAGAAGATTCTGCTGTTTCACATCACTGGGGTACTTAAGAAACAATTTTGGAAATATTTTTGCTGTTTATGTCTCCCATCTGTCTAAGAAGGTAGACTTGCAGTTTTCTGTCCCTAATTAAATTGTTCATTGTATAACCTGGAACCTGAATCTAAATGTCCCAAGGTTGATAGAATATGTGGAATCCAAAATCACGTCTAGTCTGGATCCTCTTTTAGCATTAGCTGGAGATGGATACAGGCTATCATTAAAGAGATTTTTTGTATTAATCTCTGAAGTATATGAAGTGATTTCTCCTTGGGAAGGCATGTTAATTCTAGAACACAAGTATTTTGATCCTGCTAGAATAATGTTTCTGAAACAAGCTCTCTTATGTTGACACAAATGGTCTTATTCTCAGTCTGTTGCTCTCTATGGCAATGACTTTTCCTCTGCTCAATATTACACATTAAAAATCTTAAATTCAATAATTGTATCACCTCAGAGTTTCAAACTTATCTACTTGAGTCATGCATTTGCCTATCCATTGCAGTAAAAGGAAAAGAATTTCCATGTGGAGCATGGTTTCTACCTTCAGACCAGAATAGAAGGAATAGTTTGTTGTGTACACTGCATGGTAGGCAATCAGCTTCTGGAGTCACCACTGTTTAAAAGGATCTAATTGTAGCACGAGGATTGATTTTGTAATTTTCCAGTATGTACTAATTGATGTCTTGTGAATGAAGACAGACCAGATTGACTGGTGTACAATTTGGCAAGATCAACTTTCACCAAAGGATATTGAATTTTTCATTATGCAGTGCTCCTGTGCAGATAGTTTCAGTCCTGCTTGGCAGTGTTATGTCAGCTCAGTGGTTTGAGAAAAAGGCCATTGACTGTAACTCTGTGTATCAGGTTACAGATCTCAGCAGTCAACAGATGCTTATTAATGACATTCCCTCTACTAGAGAAGGTCACACTCTTCTTGCAAGTCAATATACCTAAGTGTTTGATCTTTAAAAAATACATTACTTTATCATTTCAAAATTTGGCTTACTGTTATTATTTTTAACATTTTTTTAAAGTACATTACTATCCTTATCTATTTGTTTCTGTTCTCTAATGTTCCTACGTCAATAATTGTTTTATTTCTGTCGCTCAAGAGCAGTTGATTATTGATTTCTGTGTGGAGCAGTGTCTCCTGTAGTGCAGGCTTGCCTCATGCTATATAATGGAGAATCCTGTCTCATGCCCAGTGATGGGAAGAGAGTTCTGCAACACCTTCTAAGCTGGATATAGTGAGAAGGGAAAATGGACCAGTTAATTAGTGTCCACCAGTCTCTCTAGTTTTTGTGGGTGATAAATCAACAGAGACATGTCCTAAAATTGATTGAGCTGATATAGTGACTGTGCAGAAAAGTGGGGGCATGAAGGAGGGTGAGAGCTTACCTGCTTCAACAGTAGACGAGATTAGCAACGTGGAATCAATTTTAGATTCTCCATATATGTCCTGACTGCCCATTTCTTGGGGTCCATAGACCAGATCATTCAGTAATCTGGATAAAGGACTTACCTTGTAGCGCAATGAAATTACTGTCGTTACACTTGTTCAACCAATATAGAAGATCTGGGTAAAATGGCATGGCCCTGCCTAACAGAACTGCTATTTTCCTTGTTTATGATGTGTAGCCTCAGGAAAAAAAATGCATGTGAGAAATCCTTGGTTTGGTCTCACAAAAACCTCTATCTAGTATCTGAAATACGTGGTCAAGTATTCTATTCCAATTTTTCAAAATGTTTATTTGAGATTATGACTACATCATGTCCATGGTCTCTTTCCTACCCACAAGCCTTACAATTGACCACTAATTGTTTTTTAATTCATGGTCTATTTTTCTTTAACAGTTACTCAGTAAGAACAGTTACTGTTTTGAATGTGACCTGTGTTTGGCTGGAGGACTTCCCAGCTATGAAGTAAAGAGTTGCCTGTACTGGACAGTCAGCATGTATTTGTACAAAAAGGACTATGTATCTTGGAAGGGGAACAGAAATTGCTTTGGGAGACAGGGAGTTTTTCTACAACAATACAAATTTCCCAAATTAGGGCCCTGTCTCCCCTTAGTATGGAAGGGCAGAGCTGAGAAGGCCTGTGCTTTTTATATCATTTGATCTCTGATCACTCAGTAGGGGAGCTGCTACTTTCCTGAGTCCTGGCTCAGTAGCTTTAGCTAATGTGAGGCCCTGGGAAGGCTTAGTAATTGGGTGTACCAATGGGACGTAGCTGTCAGGTTCTTTCCCAGATGTTCCTCTGGGTCTGCTATAGGGAGCTGTGAGGGAGAACACAAGTCATGCTATGGTGGGTGTGGGGACCACTGACTCTAGATCAAGAGGATCAGTTCTGCTGAGCTGTCAGAGCTTCTGTGAATTTGAGGGACTATGAGCCAGACTGGTTCTGTTGGTCCCTGTGGTGATCTGGGAAATGGCCCTTCTTCTCTGAGACACCTGAGTGTGGATTCTATAAGGAGGGTTAAGCGTCTGCTGTCCTGGCTATGGGAGACTGTGATATATGTAATATATTTGCATGTTGTTAGGCAGGTGGATAGAGCTGATTCCAGATCATGTGCCGTAACCCATGTGGCAGGAAATAGTCATTAAATTATTCTACCTTTTTTGTGATTGGGCATCAATTTGGCTGGGTTTACCTGGAACCACAAGGGTACATGAGACTTTGCAGAGCCATAGCAGGAGGTTACCTCCATTTGCCAAGAGAACCTAGAGTTTGAAGTCTCTCTGTTTAAAAGAAATGTCAGTAGTAGCTGGAAGGTCAGAAGCTTTAAGGGTAAGTTTGAGATGATTTTATGGAATCTGTCAAGTCTGTGTTAATTTCTATACACATAGAATTATAGGTAGCTGTAACACTGGTCAAGATCACACTTTTCCTGGATAAGTTTCCTTTGGTCTTTTAATTAATTATAAGTTGACTATATTTTCCTGCTTTTGTTCTTGTCTATCTCCTTTATTCTTTCACAAATATTGTACATATTCTTGATTGTTGTAGCTTTGTGGTAAATAAAGAAGTCACATAGTGTCAATATGTATATTACTTTTTTATGATACTCTTGAGAATTCTGAGTGTTTCCACTTTGCATAGAGAATTGGAACCAGGAATCCTGTCATAAATTGTTCAGGCATTTCTTTGTATTATATTCAATTCATGATGCAAATTTACCATACAAAAACCTCTTAGCCGGGCGGTGGTGGTGCACGCCTTTAATCCCAGCACTCGGGAGGCAGAGCCAGGCGGATCTCTGTGAGTTCGAGGCCAGCCTGGGCTACCAAGTGAGTTCCAGGAAAGGCGCAAAGCTACACAGAGAAACCCTGTCTCGAAAAACCAAAAAAAAAAAAAAAAAAAAAAACCTCTTAATATTGATGCATTATGTTCCCATGCATCATTTGTTTACTTCTATGTTATCAGAATTTTCCCTGGGTCCTGCCATGAGCAAATCCTTCCAAGAGTCTAGGGAAAGATGCTACATCTGGTATGGGGTTATCTGAGGTCAAGGAATGTACACCAATTTATTATGTCTGTTTACTTTATTTCTCTATAACAAACCTCTTTTTTTGAGACAGGTCTTTCCAGTGTTGTTTCAGTCCCTGTCGTGGATCTCTCTCTGTAGACCAGGCTGGCCTCAAATTCACAGAGATCTGCCTGCCTCTGCCTCACAAATTTTGGGACTTAATGTATATGCTACCACTGCCCAGCCATAACCAACTACTAACTATATAGCTTCAGTTCTGTTCTGACACTCAGTTCTTCTTTATCACTTCCTTTTCTGGCCTCTCCTAGCGATAGTAATAGCTAAGCACATATACTCTGAACCTCACCTTCAAATTCCATTCCCCTGTCCTCCATCTTACTTTTATCTTCCCCTCTCCTGATCTGATTCAGATCCATCTACAGTCTTCAGAACTTTTCCTTGCTCCTTACCCTCAGCCTGACCTAGTCTTCCTAACCATCTACAGAAACTCTGCCTTGTTCTCCTCTTCCTGGCCACATGACTCTACCTCGATCAGAAATTCTGCTAGCCTTTACTTCACCTGGGTATGCAAAAAATATCTTTTGTCTTCAGCCAATAGCTTTGCCATGCCACTAGGCCTGAAGGAAAGCAACGGTCTGAGCCTCATATGTGCAAGAAACAAAGTTATGGATCTACAGTCTGCCTATCTCCTAGGCTCTGTAAGGGTGCTACCTAGAAGATCAGCAGTAGGTATAAGATTGTATTGTTTGCCATATGGCCTAGTAGTAGAAGACATCCTTCCTCATACAAACATACACAAAATATGGAGATACGATTTTCAAAAGTTCTTGTGACTCATAAAGCAATCAGAGCAAAACAAGTTGCTTTAGGTGAACAATGCAAATCATACACTGTTTCTTTAAAAATCTGTTATCTTGCATTTGGTTTGGAAAAGTTTTCATTTTCTCACTCTGATGGAGACTCACAAATAGTCATCAGTCATAGGAAACAAAATGGTGCCTAAGTTATCCTAAAATTTACCTTGTTTTTATTATAAGATAATGAGATCCTTTTAGTAATCAGAATTATTTTCTAAAAAGTTAAAACATCAGAAATCTTCATTCAAATCTCTTCAACTTTGATAGAAAAGCTCTCTTCACTCAACTCATTTTCTATTATTTCCAAAGACAAAACTAGAGTGCATTGTGGTTTAATTTTGTTAAGAATCTGTTCTTATTTAAGGGACAGTGACATGTATTTGTAGATAAGTTTTTATGTCAAGTTTGATCGGTGGTGCCATCTATGTTGTTGATTTTATTAATTGTCATCTAGATGTATTGTTTCTCTGGAAATTGATGCATCTTCACCAATATTTTTGCAGAAAATTTGCTATATGATGTTATGGGTGTTTTGAGTTTTTGTTACTTCAAAAGTTTCTGTGTAGAGACAATTTTAGTTTTCTTTTGTTGATCTTAGAGGCTCACTTCTTATTTATTGACAAATCTGTACTTTCCAGTTGTTGCCACCTTCATGTTTGGGTTTCTGCAGCTTAAGTGATTGACATGGTTAATATTTGGGGTTTGTGTAGTTTTTTTGTTTGTTTGTTTTTGTTTTTGTTTTTTTAGACAGGGATTCTCTCTGTAGCTTTGTGCCTTTCCTGGAACTCACTTGGTATCCGAGGCTGGCCTCGAACTCACAGAGATCTGCCTGGCTCTGCCTCCCGAGTGCTAGGATTAAAGTTGCATGCCACCACTGCCCGGCTGGGGTTTGTGTTTTTAAAACCTTCTAATGTTATTGTCTCTGTCTTAATTGGCTTCAACTGTCAATGTTATATAGCCTCGAATCATCTGAGGAAACATCAGTTGAGGCTCTGCCCAGATCAGAATTGATAGTTACTATGTTTGTGAGAAATTGTGTTCATTGGTGTGGGAAAGCTCTTCCACTAAAGTTTCCATGTCTTAAGTAAGTGGTCCTGAGATGCTTGAGAGATCTAGCTTAGGGCATGACAGTGACCAATCAAGAGAGAATTCCAGTAAATACAATTTCCCCATGGTTTTGCCTTCATTTCTTAGCTTCTCTCCTAAGCTTCTACAATTGTTGATTAGATCTGGCAATAGCAGTCAAAAAAACCTGTTCATTACCTGAGATGCTTTCTATTAGAGAATTTAACCACAGCAAGAAACAAGTAAGTTGAATCAAAATCTGATACACCAAAAATAATTTTGTTGCTGAGTAGAATGTGGTAATGTGGTCTTTTGGAGGAATGTGGACGATAGTAGGCCTTTAGATGGCAAAGCCATAGAAAGCTGCATGCAGAGTTTAATTGGCTATATTTTTATAGAGACGATATGGAAGTTTTTAAAGTATTGCAGACAGTGGAGCTTGAGGTTATAGGATTTAAGTGGGAAATAGATTCCATGAAAAATTTAGCTAGAGGTTATTTATACAATACTATGTTCCCAAATCCTTCCTATTTTCTTCATTCTCTGAGAAATCAAGTAAGGCAGAATTAAAAAGTAATTGGCTGATTTTTTGGACAAAGTATTGATTCTGCCTGGTATATATTACTGATGACCCAATTAGGTTTACAGTGGAAAAGAAACAAGTGGTACAGAAACAAATAAAAGCTCAGTGTTCACATCCCTTTTTTTCTTTATTTTTTTCTTTTTTTCTTCTCTAATCCAACACATAGAGAAAAACAGCATGAGATAGTATCATATGGCAGTTGGATGGTGAAGCAGAGGCAGGAAATTTCAAGATGTTTAACACTATTAAAGAGAAGGCCCACCAACAGTGGAAGAGTATTCTACTTGCTCTGCATTCTCTCCAACATAAGCTGTTATTATAGTTTTTAATCATAGCCATTCTAGCAGGTGCAAGATGGTGTCTCAGAGTCATTTTGATTTACATTTCCCTGAGGACTAAGGATGTTGAGCAATTCTTTAAAAGTTTATCGAGTCATTTGAGACTCTTCTGTTGAGAATTCACTGTTTAGTTCTGTTTCCCATTTTTTAACTGGATTGTTCAGTATTTTGATGTCTAGTTTCTTGAATACTTTATATATTTTAGTGATCAGCCCTCTGTCAGATGTGAGGTTGGTAACGATCTTTTCCCATTCTGTAGGCTGTTATATTGTCTTATTGATGGAATCTTTGCCCTACAAAAGGTTCCTCAGTTTCAGGAAGTCCCATTTATTATTTGTTGCTCTCACTGTGTATGCTACTGTTTTTATATTTAGGAAGTGATCTCCTCGGCCCCTGCTTTCAAGACTACTTACTACTTTCTCATCTATAAAAAGTTCAGTGTAACTGGATTGATGTTGTGGTCTTTTATCCACTTGGACTTGAATTTTGAGTATGGTGACATATATGGATCTATTTGAAATCTCCCACAAGTTGACATCCAGTTATGTTAGCACCATAAAGAAGATGCTTTCTTTTTTTCATTTTACAGTTTTGACTTCTTTGTCAAAAATCAGGTGTTCATAGATGTGCAGATTAATATCAGGAACTTCAATTAGACTCCTTTGGTCCACATGTCAGTTTTTATGCCAATACCACCAAGCTGTTTATATTACTATATCTCTAGAGGGAAGGGAGATGAGATAGGGATGAGGATGAGGGACGGGGTAAGAGATGGAGGATGAAAATATAAGAGAACAGGATCATCAAGCTGGAAGAGGTACAGAGTGGTTGAGAAAAGAAAGAGATACCATGATAGAGGGAGACAGGGTCTTAGGTAGGTTCCCAGGAATCCCCAAGGTTGACCCAACCTTAGAGTAATAGCAATAGTGGAGAGGGTGCTGGAACTGGTCTACTCCAGGAATCAGATTGTGGAATAACCTAACTGTCATCATAAAGCCTTTATCCAGTAATTGATGGAAGCAGATGCAGAAATCCACAGCCAAGCACCAGGCCAAGATTCAGGATTAACATCAAAGAGAGAGAAAAGCGTGATTCTATGAGCATGGGGCATCAAGATCATGATGGGGACATGTAGAGAAACAACCAAACCAAACTAGTGGCAACTAATGAACTGTGGATGAATAGCTGTGGATCATCCATAGGACTGGACTAGGACATCTGTATAGGCAAGAGACTTGTTTGGCTTGAACTATTTAAGGGGATACAAGACAGTGGCATCAGGATCCATCCCTGTTGCATGAGTGGCTTTTTAGAGCCCAGTACCTATGGTGGGACACCTTGCACAGCCTTGGTGAATAGGGAGAGGCTTAGACTTGCCTCAACTGAGTATACCAGGCTCTGCTGACTCCCCATGGGAGGCCTTGCCTTGAACAAGATGTGAATGGGGAGTGGGTTGGGGCAAGAGCTGAAGGGTGAGAAAAAAGAGGACAGGGGGATCAATGGGTGGTATGTAAAATTAATAGAAAATTTTTTAATAATAAACAAAGGAAAATAAAGAGAAGCCCTTCTCAGCATTTAAAGCCTAGAAAGGTAACCTAAGTATAAGATTCCATATTTCTAAGTCTTCTATTTATGGAAGTTGCTAACTTGATTCCTAATTCAAAGAAGCAACTTCATACAGAATTTGTTGTAACTCTTATCCAAGCATGATAGCATCCATCACAACTTAGAAGCCAAATGTGGGGGGGTAATCCATGTTGTACTGGTTCTCTGAACAAGGAAGATGTAGATGCAAAAGATGCAATACTCATAGGTTATGGATTTTTCCTCTGTGATTTCAGTTCAGCACTGTTGCACAAACTGGGTTTGGCAGAGGCAAAAACCAAGTAAGGAGACTGTGAGAGTCCATTGCATGAAGCTGTGAAGATGAAGCCATTGTTGGATTTTGAGATGATAGAATATAGAGATAAACAGCCTATGAGAAATCTGTCACAGCTGCATACAATGAGTGGAAGTAGCAAAGGAGAAACATGTATGAAAGTTTTCAGGGATAGAGTTATTTAAGCCCTTTGAGAATGAAGACCCACCTATCTGAGACAAAGATAACAGTAGTTGTTGTTTACCCTGCTGAGTTTTAGTCTTGCTTTGTTCCAAACTTTTCTCACTTTGCCCATATCCTTTACTTTCTTTTTTTAAAAAATGTATTCTCCCATGAAATGTATCCAAACTGGAGTTTCCTAGAATGGTCCCCAAGGTCCAGCCTTTAGAACAGCACTCAGGAGTCAAAGAGAAATCCACAGCCTGGTGAAACTGTGACTTTTCTATCTGAGGGTTATTATGGAATGTCAGGACACTTATGTGCTTTCTTGATGGTTTCTTTTCTTATTTCTCCCATGTTGTTCTCATCATGCTGTTCTCTCTCATTGCGCTATCCTATCATTTTTTTTTTTTACAGTTTATATATTCCAACAAACTCTTTCAGGGAATAAAAGTCACAAAAAACTTGCATTCATAGATAAAGACATTGCTAAGAACAAAGACATCCTGAACAACTCTCATGAAATATATCCAAGTAGCCTCTCATGAGCAAGCAAGGGGTCTGTGTGTAAGCTTCTGATTATTCAAGAATATGTGTAGCCTCTCACAGGTTGGGCTACAATTTACACAAGTCATTTGTTGTCCACTATAGAATCTCTCTGAGCCACCAGTGCCCCAGCATATCTTGCAGGCAGGACATGTGTGGTTCTAAGGTTTTGTGGCTGGCATGTTGTGCCATTTCTAACACTTAGAGCCTTATGTGATTACAGAAGAGGGCTGGTTCAGCCTCTGTGTTCTTGATTACTAGGATTCCTCACTGAGACCACTCTTATAGGTTCCAGAAAGTTTGCATTGCACTATTTCCGTGATCCCTGCTAAAATCATCCCTATTCCAGTCATCTCCCCTTGCCTTCTCCACCTCTTTCTCTTTCTTACTCACCTTCCCCTTCCTGTTTCCATTCCTACCTGATTTCAGTGGATCCACAAAACTATTCTATTTCCTTTTCTCATGAAGATGCATGCATCTCTCTCAGAGCCATTTTTGTTATTTAGCTTCTCTGCATCCATGGATTATAATGTGATTAATTGTGTTCACAGTGATTGTACTTTACTTAACTGCTAATTTCCACTTATAAGTGAGTACATACCATGATTGCCAATGTTTTTCTGAGTTGCCTCACTAAGGTTAATAAAGAACTCAACAAACAAACTAGACAACAAGAACCCAAATAATGCCATTATGATTAGGTGCACCTCTAAACAGAATTCTCAGTAGAGGAATCTAAAGTGACTGAGAAACACTTGAAAAATGTTCAAGATCCGTAGTCTTCAGTGAGAAACATACTGAAACTTCTTTGAGATTTCATCTTACACCTGTCAGTTTGGTTAAGATCAATAACACAGGTGACAGCTAACACTGGCAAAGACATGGAGCAATGGGATTCATTACTATTGCAAGTGCAAACTTGTACAGTCATTGTGGAAATTCATATGCAATCCTCAGAAAATTTGGTATCAATCTACCTCAAGACCCAGCTATAACACTCTTGGGCATATATGTAAATGATAATTTTTCATCCTACCACAAGGATATTTGCTGAACTATGTTCATAGTGGCTTTATTTGTAAAAGTCAGAAGCTGTTATAGGCCTGTGAAAGATTGTATTGATTGATGATTGATGTGGGAAGGATCCTCCACCAAGAGGCAATATCCCTAAAAAAGTTGTGTTGGGCTAGAAAAGGGAGCTAACTGATCAAGACACGGTAACTAGGCAAGAGAGAAAGCCAGGAAACAATCTTTTCCCATGGGTTTCATTTTTAAATGTTACCTTGAGATTCTTTCCTAAGCCCCCAAAATGATGGAGTGTGATCTGACACAATCAGCCAAATAAAAACATTCATTGCCTAAGATGTTTTGGTAAGAAAATTTAATCACAGCTGGCTAAAAAAAAGTTAGAACCACAAAGAAACACCAAAGGTGAATTTGTTGCAAGGTAGAACCTGGGAATGTTGTCTTTTGGAAGAATGTGGAAGACATCAGGACTTTACGTGGCAAAAATCATAAAAACTTCTACACAGACCTTAACTGACTGTTCTTTTGTAGAACCAGGAAGATGGGAGAGAATATTAAGAGTAATTGCAGAGAATGAAGATTGAGATAATAGGATTTTAGTCAGAAATAGACTGCATAAAATTTAACCTAGAGGTCATTTGTGTGATAATTTCACTCCAAAATCTTATTCTACCCATAACCTGGAAATTTAGTGTTAGGTTTAGGGTTGTGGCCAAATTAAAAATCATTGATTGGTTTCTAAAGTGGAATTTTGAATCTGTTGGATGGTTATTACTGATGACTCATTATGGTCTCTAGTGGAAAAAAGGGGGGGCAGAAATAAATGAAAATGAAATGGTAGATTCAGAGGGCACTCAAGTGTTGAAATAGGCAGAAATTTTCTAGGAGTTTAATCACCATTATAGAGGAGGCCCTTGCCATGTAATGGAAGTCTAGCAAAGTGCCCAAAGTATGAAACTCCATCCATTAAGCATTCAATATGTGGAAAGAGTAAGCAAAGTGATTCCTACTCCCAGAAAGTATCTTCATACAAAAGCTTCTGCACCTGTCATCCAAGCACGTTAGTGTCCATCCCAATTAAAAAGTCAAACTTGACAGGATTCCCCATCATGTATTGGTCCTGGAAACAAGAAAGAATCAAAATTTATGGTCGTAAATTCTTAGTCTGTGGTTGCAGTTTAGCACTGCTGCAGGCATTTATGTTTGGCAGAGGCAGAAATCCTGTGAGGGCACAGTGAGAATTCACTGCATGATGCTGTGAGGATTGAAGGTGGTGGTAGTTGTTTTGGGTTTTTGTTGTTGTTGTTTTACTCTTTATTCTTTTGGTGAGTCAGCCACCAACTCTCAAATACATCACACACAGGGAGGTTTATTCTTTCTTATAAGTGCATGGCCTTAGTTGCCTTGTTTATAGTTAGTTTTTCTTAACATAAATTATTCCTTCTATCTTTTGCCTCTGTGCTTTTATCTTTCTCTATTCTGTATATCTTTCTTTACTTCTTATTCCAGGGCTTGCTGTGTAGCTGTGTGACTGGCCACTGGTGTCCTCTCATTTTTTTGCTCCTTCATGTTTTTCCTCCCAGATCTCTCCTCCCATTTATTCTCTCTGCCTTTCAGCCCTGTTTATCTTTTTCCGTCAAGCTATTGGCTGTTCAACTCTTTATCAGACCAATCAGGCATTTTAGACAGGCACAGTACCACAAAGTTAAACAAATGCAACATCAAATAATGCCACACATATTTGCATTGTTAAAACAATTGTACCACAGCAAAGACAAATATAACCCATCTTAAAATAATTTTCTTCAACAGACTGGGTTGCAATTGGTGACCACAAGTTGTTGAGATAACTAAGCCATTAGACATATTTGATGGAGAGATAGTTGCACAGAGAGAGTGGAAGTAACCAAGAGAGAGAGAGAGAGAGAGAGAGAGAGAGAGAGAGAGAGAGAGAGAGAGATGACAAGTTGCAGGGATAAGGCCATCTGACCCCTTTGAAACTGATGCCCTATTCATCTAACACAGAGATAAAGGATTTGTTGTTTGTCATGTTGTGCTTTAGTCTTGACTTAGTCCAGTTTTTTCCCTCAGTGTCTCCATTTCTCTGTGTTGGAATGTGAATGGTATTATGTGCCATTGTATGTTGGAAAGATGTAACTCATTTTCTGATTTTATAAGATGTCACTGTCAAGAGATCATCTTGAGTGTCTAAAGAGACTTTAGACATTTTAACCATATAGGGGCTGTTATAGACTATGAGGATCAATAATGTGACTAAATGCATTTTCTTCATTTCTGACCATGAGCCTACCATTACTTTGGTCAAATATAGTTGATTGGATAAAAAACCTCCTAGATGTGGTGATGTATTTCAACATGTCTCTCTTTTTCATGAATTGTGATTGCTTGTGAAACTTTTTGTAGGAGCAGACTTTCTGGATGAAATTCCTCACTGGGGGTATGATATGCATCTCTATAATCTCAACCCCTTTCCTGTACTTTGTGTCTACTGTGTTTTGGTTGAAAATAATCAGACTTATTTCTTTTTATGTTGTCATGCCTTCATCATCATTATAGACTCTATCTCTATATCACAAGATTACAGTAGAAGCAATTGCTGTTCAGTGCTATGGCAGTTTGATAGCCTGCTGGTTTATTTTTTTTATTTGTTTGTTTTTGAAGACAAGTATTGTCTGTGTAGTTCTAGCCATCCTGAAAGAACTTCTGCATACTATGCTGGCCTTGAACTCAGAGATTCCCTGACATTGGCTCCCAAGTTTTGGCATTAAAAGTAAACCAACATTCTTGGCTTTTTTTTTTTTTTTTAGTTTTTTGAGACAGGATTTCTCTGTGTAGCTTTGTGCCTTTCCTGGATCTCACTCTGTAGACCAGGCTGGCCTCGAACTCACAAAAATCCTCCTGCCTCTGCCTCCCGAGTGCTAGGATTAAGGGCATGTGCCACTACAGCCAGGCTGGCATTTTATTATTATTATTATTATTATTATTATTATTATTATTATTATTATTATTACTATTGAGTGATTGGCCTGAGATATATGTTTTTGTATACGTGAAGCATGTGCTATTGTACTAAGCTTCATCCATATCTTGAATTTTAAAATTTGGCAGTGTGCTTCATTCTATTACTCAGAATAGCATATATTCATGATACTAACACTGTCTGATCCTTCTGAGCTATTGAGTTACAAGTTCATGACCTTCTTCCTGTCTAGTGTTTTTGTTTTAAATGAATATAAGTATTTTACCTGTATGCATCAATATGCACCATAAGGGTGCCTCGTCTGTAGAGTGATCAATGACAGTCTCACAAACCCTGAACTAGGAATAATGGATAGTTGTGATAACACATGTAAATACTGTCAATTTACCCAAACTCTATGTAAGACTAGCAAGAGCTCTTTACTACTGTGTCATCTCTTCTGCCCTATGTTGATTTTTTTACCATCAATATTTACATTGCTAATGTTTTCATCTGTCCATTTTGTAATTGTTACAGCATGTAGTAGCTTTTAGTAAAATCTTATTGATGGTAGTTTGAATTGGGGGCACTTCAGATTTCTGGAAGGTGAATACAGAACTGGAGTGAATGTATAACTCTTTGTAGGAACTTTAGTAAAAGCCTCTGAATTCTTTCTATCTTCTTTTTTATTTGACTGATTTTTACATGGGAGACAGGGTCTTACTTAATATGTACTTCTGGCTGTCCTGGACCTAATTGCATAGACTAAGCTTATATTCAATTCAGAAGCAGATACACCTAGGGTTAAAGGGGTGAGCCAACACACCCAGTTTGTCCATCTTATTTTTCTTTTTTGGAGTTAGTAATTATTCACACAATTTCTCTCATGTGTACTCTGTATTGTTTATCTGTTTACTTGTCTCTATGTTTGTTAACAGGCATTTCTCTTGCAATGTGATATCTCTTCCAAAGGTACAGAAATGAAAAAATTGAACCTCTTATTCAGTTTTTTTCTAAAGTGCCTTGATTACATTATAATGCCTATGTTGTGGAGTAAGACTAAGGAGCACAAGAATTATATGAATATACTGTCAAATAAGTATACATTTACAATGTTTTCAGTATCATACTTTCCATTGTACACATGCATGGATATTTTAGAATGCAGTGACCTATAATGATGTGTATGTTGACTTCACTTGGGAAGAATGGACTTTGCTGAATCCTTCCCAGAAGAATCTGTACAAAGATGTGATGTTGGAGATCTACAGGAATCTCACTATTATAGGTAAGACAGCATTTTTTTTTCATATTTTAAAATAAGGGGACAATTGTTCTTTGGTTTTGGGTGCTCTTCTGTAATTTGATTAAGAAAGAAGAATGAGGTGAATAAATCATGCATGGTTGTAAGGTACACTTAAGATAGGAACTTAAATTTTGCACAGTTATCAATAATAAATCTTTTCTGGTATTATATTTCAGGATACAAGTGGGAAGACCATAATATTGAAGAACATTGTCAAAGTTCTAGACAACGTGAAAGGTGATTTCCTTGAGCAAGCTAATACAAGTGTGCCTCTGAAGAAATTAGATTGTGTCCTGGAAGATTTTTTATTTTTTTATTATTTTGAGACAGGGTTTTTCTGTGTAGTTTTGGAGCCTATTCTGGAACTCACTCTGTAGAACAGGCTAGCCTTGAACTCACAGAGATACACCTGCTTCTGCCTTCCAAGTGCTAGGATTAAAGGCATATGTCAACACCACCTGGCAAACACAGAAAGTTGTAAACAAAAGCAACAGTGTAAATAAGCACTGTTTAAAGTACATTGATGATTATTAAATTCTCACGAAATCATATAAATCAATTTCAGGTAATTGAATTGCATTTGCAAGGCATTTTTTTTAAATAAAAAAGACAAGGAAACAATGCCTTAACAGATATCACCATTTTAATCATAGCACCATAAGGGCTTTGATATAGAAATTTCAGTCCATTTATTTCATACCACTCATATTACATAATTTCTACATGTTGAAGTGTTGATAAGTATATCTTCAAGATCTTCTAATAAGCAAATAGTCCATATTAAAGATATTGTACTTGTTGTGATAGTGCTAAGTTTAGTAAGCAGGGTTGTTAGAATCAAGATTCAAAAGGTAATTTTTTTGTTTGTTTGTTTGTTTTTTTTTTTTGGTTATTTGAGACAGGGTTTCTCTGTGTAGCTTTGTGCCTTTCCTGGAACTCACTCTGTAGCCCAGGCTTGCCTTGAACTTACAGAGATCCACCTGTCTCTGCCTCTCAAGTGCTGGAATTAAAGGTATGTGCCACCACTGCCTCCACTGCCTGGAAAGAGTTAATTGTTATAGAGAATCCTTAATTCCTATACCACAAGTCTATGAGGACAGAAAGGCAAACTGTGTATTCAATGTAAAACCTTTTTTATTAGTTATTCTTCTATTACTAGGTATAACATATGTCACTCTGAATACAAGCCATATGAGAATAAGGATGAGAAAGACATAACATACCTCTCTCGTCAGAACAATTAGAAGGTTTGTAGCAGTCTCCACATTGAATATACTTGTTAAGTTTGATTCAAGTATAAAAGTAATTAGTTTTCTAGCTTTATTGTTAATAAATCAATAAACTCATGTGACAGGAAAGACCTATGAGTAACAGACTGTGTAAATATTACATGAGAGTTAAGACAGTGATAAAAATTTAAGTTCTGATTACAGTTGGACCAAATTGTAAACTTAATTCAAACATATAAGGAGTCAACAGTGTGTTGAATGGTCTAAAGCTTTTGCATGTACTAATTATTCTTGCAGGAATGAAAGAAGCCAAATTACAGAGAAACCTTCTGTGTATTCTCGATGTGGTGAAATTATTGCATGTCAAAATAACCTTCAAAAGCATAAAAGATCACACACTGGAGTGAAATCTTTTGTATGTAATCAATGTGGTAAAGGCTTTGTATGTCACAATCATCTTCAAATGCATGAAACAATACATACTGGAGTGAAACCCTATGAATGTAACCAGTTTTCCAAAGCCCATGCTCATCACATTACTCTTCAAATACATAAAAGAACTCATACTGGAGAGAAATCCTATGAATGTAGTCAATGTGGTAAAGCCTTTGAATGTCACAATCATCTTCAAATACATAAAATAACTCATACTGGAGAGAAACCATATGAGTGTAATCAGTGTGGTAAAGCCTTTGCACAACACCATCATCTTCAAATGCATAGAAGAACACATACTGGAGAGAAACCATATGAATGTAATCAGTGTGGTAAGGCCTTTGCACAACAGGGTACTCTTCAAAGGCATAAAAGAACACATACTGGAGAGAAACCCTATGAATGTAATGAGTGTGGTAAGGCCTTTGCAGAACATAATACTCTTCAAAGGCATAAAAGAACACATACTGGAGAGAAACCCTTTCAATGTAGTCAGTGTAGTAGAGCCTTTATATGTCACAGTAATCTTCAGAAGCATCAAAGAACACATACTGGAGAGAAACCTTATGAATGTAATCAGTGTGGTAAAGCCTTTGCCGGACATAGTAATCTAAAAATTCATAGAAGAACACATACTGGAGAGAAACCTTATGAATGTAATGAGTGTGGTAAGGCCTTTGCACAACACGGTACTCTTCAAATGCATAAAAGAACACATACTGGAGTGAAACCATATAAATGTAATCAATGTGGAAAAGCCTTTGCACGTCATGGTTGTCTTCAAATGCATAAAAGAACACATACTGGAGTGAAACCATATAAATGTAATCAATGTGGAAAAGCCTTTGCACGTCATGGTTGTCTTCAAATGCATAGAAGAACACATACTGGAGAGAAGCCATATGAATGTAATCAATGTGGAAAAGCCTTTACACGTAATATTTATCTTCAAATGCATCGAAGAACACATACTGGAGAGAAACCATATGAATGTAATTAGTCTGGTAAAGCCTTTGAAAGTATCAGGAATCTTCAAAATCATGAGAAAATATCATATTGCAGAGAAATCCCATAAATGTAGTCAGAGTGGTTAAGGTTTGTGTTTTACATGTGAGTAAAACTTTGTATCTAAACAATCACTTAAATCCTTTGCATATTACAATAGTCTTTGACTACCTTAATGTAGTAGAACAGGCCCATAGTGTTGAGGAAATTGGTTCAAAGCAGTTGCCAAGGCATGCATATAATGTACTTCCTTATGAGACCACTGGGAGTCTGCCTGAGAGCCTAGCAACTGGTGCTGTCAGAGTACCTGATTATGCTGCATCTGCATGAGGGCCTAGCAACAGACACTGTTAGAATTCCTGATAATGTCACCAGATTTGGACACAGTCTGAGTACTGGGAGGAGGGTATATAAGGCCTTCCCCATCATTGAATAATCAATTCTGCTGTTTGCCTTCAACCAATCCATGCTGTCTGTGTTGTTGACACCACGTTTTCTTACTCCCTCCCCTGAGGGAGCCATTGGTACCCAGCGACACTTGAAAGAGTTACCAAGGGCTTATTATAAAGTATTTGACAAGATCTTTAGCCAACCCTCTTATCAATTTTATAAGAGTATTTTAGGGAAAAACTGACAGTTTCAGCAATCTGTTCAAGCATTATCATGGCCACTTTTATATTATTTACAAGAGCAAACTGATGGAAACAATGAATTTATGAATTTACGAAGCCCTGTGTGTAGAGTAAAGGGTCAACCAAGAAACACACCTGGACCCTGAAACCAGAGCTAGTGAAAAACACACACTTTGGTCCTGAATCTGGAGCCAAAGAAACACACAATGATCCTGAAAACAGAGTCAACGGAACACCCTAAATCAAGAGCTAGTGAAAAGAAAAAAAAACTCCCTGACTCTGAAACCAGGCCTAAATGGTGAATAGGGACCTGAAACCAGAGCCAATGAAACACACTCTACTATTGACCAACTGAGCACAAAGACAACCAATCTCTGAGCTCAAAATCACCCAATCCCTGATTACAATATCCAGCCAATCTCTGAGCTTGTACAAGCTCAGGTACTGAAATCTGACCAATTCCTGCCTTGAAAATCCTCCCCACAGAAAAACTCTGCCTCTAAGAAGCTTTGTATAAGCCCTGTACTTTTTTCAGTTGGCAGCTCTCCTTTTCCACCCTTACAGAGGCAGACACACTTCTGGATTCCTCCTTTCAAAGTAAATTGATTGAATGAGTTCTGTGTGAACACCTTTCACTGGAGCAGATCAGAAACTCACTACTAGATTGGAGCATAGATGCAACGGATACCTCTGCTGGCAAGCTCTCTTAAAGGACCAGAGCAGAAGTAACAACCTTTTCATCAGTGACTGCTACATTTCTGCAGCAGTTTTCCCCTTTACTTGAGTGAAGTCGAGAAGTAACAATTTGGGCTGGAGCTGAAAAGAAACGAACATCTCCCCTGGGAAACTCTCTAGTAAAGCAGAGCAGAGAAGCATTTGACAGGTCTGCTGAGAAACTCCCTTAGGGGAGTGGAACAGGGCAACCATGGACATCTCCACTGGGAAACTCAGCAGAGTAGAGCAGAGTCCAGCTGCAATGGCTTTTTTTTTGAAGAAAAGCAAAATTATTAAATCCTGTAGGGAGACCATTCCCCATTGGAATACAGCTTTAGGTATATATACGCCTGACTTCCCAATTGTCAGGGAACTTTTTTTCTCACAGCTGTAGGTATCCAGGATACCTTTCCTTCACAGCTGTCACTATAACCTGAATCTGAAAGTCAATAAACCTTTCTCTTCAGAGCTTTAACACTTAAAGTATAAATTTAAATGATAATGTAACCCTGTTAGACTTTATACTTAAATTGCATAAAAATGAGTAATTCAGGTATAAAACTTTGTGGGTTTGTATTATTTACTTTTCTGTTGTGATATAATGTCTAGGTCACTTTATAAGTGAATTTAATATGGCCCTTCATTCCAGAGTGATAGAGAATTACCATGAAAGTGGTATGGCAACAAGTTTCAGACATGGCAGCTAAAATAGGAAGCTAAGAACTCACATCCTTAAGATTTAGTATGAAGCAGAGAGGGAACTGGAAATGGTGTGTGGATGTGAATTCTAACAGCCTACCCCTAGTGAGATATTTCTTCCAGCAGGGCAGCATCTCCTATATATTCCCAAATGAAATCACCATCTTACGAGGATTGATTTCCCAAACTTTATGCTTAAATGGTTATTTTTTGTTACATGAACCAATTTATGGTGAAGAAAAACTCTGTATGTAAGCCATTAAAAGCCTCAACACCTGTTATAGGAATAAATGCTTACAGAAGAAAAACCTTCATCAAATTTGGTTGTTTAAAAATTTGTTTTAATTGTAATTATGTGATGTCACTGTGTGTCTGTGGGGATATGTGAATGTGCATGCTGGATCCTGAGATGTTAAACCCTTGGATCTTGTAGCAGGAATTATAAAAAGTTGTCAAAAATCAGACCTTGGTCCAGGGAATGAACATTTCTTAACTGCCCAGACATGTTTCTAGTGCTGTAAGTATTTTAAAGCCTATTTATATAGTTTTGAAGTCTGGAAATGGGAAAAAATTCATACAAAAGAAAAACCCTATGCAAGTAAACAATTTGGTAAAGACTTTAGACATCATAGTTGTCTTCAGCTTCAAGAGAAAAAAATCGCATTTCATTTATTTTTCATTGTACCCTTGAAGGAAGTAAATTACTTACTACATTCACTCAAGATTGATGGTGAAGATCACTGCATTATGGTTTCTATTTTGAAACATTTAAGGTAGACAATAACGTGTCTTCTATGTATGGCAAATCCATTTAGTGAAGTTTATTTTGTAGTTTTTATAGTCCTTCTGTGGCTTTTGTTTATCTTCTATTGTGTTTTTAGTTAGTGACAGGTATTTTCTGCCATGATGTATAGAATGGGATCCCCATCACCTAAGTAGTCCATTGTTTATTTAAATATCAGGCAGTGTGTGGTCATACTTTTCAAGCAAGGGTGTTTATGAAGGGGTGATGGTTTTTTGTTCCAGGTTTTGTTTTTCATATATACCTTTGAGATTTTGTTGTTTATTATTCATCCTGGCTTGGATGTCAGTAATAATTCAAGGATTCATTTGAACTCATGATCCTCATGTGTCTATTTCAGAATGCAAATCTAAGGGTAGATGTTGTACTCCCAATGTGTACTGTTTTGTCAAAACAATTTAACAATGTTAATGTTGAAATGCTTAATAGAAGAGAATATAAAAAAAACATTAAATGCCTCATTAATAAAATAATAAACTATTAGGGTTCAGTCTCTAATATTTCCTTCCCAGGGTCTCCAGAAGAATTGCTACCATCAGCAAGAATAATCTGAGGAAAAAAAAACTCTAAGTACACCAAGCTCTTTTCTCCATTCACTTTATACCTCTGTGACAAAATTCTGGCAGTTTTCTCACAGAACCAGTCCACAACCTCACCAGCAGCCACTCTTTTACAATACAATGCAAACACTTTAAAGTCCCCATAAGAGCAGTGCTAGTCAGCTTCATTTGTACCCAAAAGGGGCATGAATAAAGGAGATGGGGTCACATATGGCCTAGAATAAGTCAGAAAGGGAATTTATTTGCACAAAATATATCTTTATTGGTGGTTAGGTGACACCTTACGAGTTTATTATAAATGAGCTCAAACTACAATCTAGCAAGTGGTTAGGTAAGAGCACCTATGAGGCACTAAAGTAAAACTGCCTTTATTTTTCTATGTCTCCATTTTCTAGCAGGGCAGGAGAAGAGAAATTGATAACAGCATAGCATGCATCATGTCTTGAAGCACCTGGCATGAAGAAAAACCTTTTGTTCTAAGTAAGTTGCCCTAAGGTGCCACTTGGGGTGTGAGAGAAAGGGAGAACTGAGTTTAATTTGTACAATAAGTATTATGCAGTAAAGATGTAAGAGTGAAAAGACACTTGCTCCCATGCATCATCATTCAGATATTTACATTAATTACATTAATTCCAAACAGCAGAATATATCAGCATCAATGAACTAAGACCATTTACTAAAACTACTAGGATGATTTTGTTTGAATTTTAGTAGATTAATGAAGTAAATTACACTGTTTCTCATCTTTAAGACACTTCCATACCCGAAACAGTGATGTGTCCTTTTTCTTTTTACAAATTTTAATGATTTATTTTCATTTTTTATTTATTTCCCATACTGAGCCCAGATTCTTCTCCTGAACTCATACTTCCTCTCACTTCCTCCCATCTACCTCACTCCCCACTCATTCCTTCTCCATCTCCATTCAGAAAGGGGCAGGCCTCCCATGGGCTTGAACCAAGCATGGAACATCAAGTAAGACAAAATCAACAGCCTTCTCTTGCACCAAGGTTGGGCAAGTAATACAGCATAGACAAGAAGTTACCAGCTAAGCACCAGGCACAGATCCTGATCCCACTGCTAGGAGCCTTCCAAACAGATGGAGGTACACAACTTTCACACATATGCAAAGGGTCTAGGATGGTTCCATGCAGGCTCTCTAACTGTTGGTTTAGAGTCTATGAGTTCCCACAAGCTAAGTTCAACTGTCTCTGATGCCCTAGCTTGTACAATACACCTCCTTTTCTTCAGCTACGTATTTACTGATACTTGATGTATTACTTTTCATTTTTATGTTTCTTTTTTTCTGTTCTGAAGGAGTTGGTTGGAAAATATTTGTTCTTTAACAAGACATACTTTTTTAAGGACTTCCATAAAATAAACTTTGAGTATACTTCACCATTCCACTACCAAAAATGTTGCATGAAGGTAATTTTTTTTTAGTAAAACCAAAACTTATTATAAGCCATGGTCGTCCTAGGGTCCTCCATGCTATATATACATAGCCTTCATGGTTCTGTGGGCTGTAGTCTGATCTTTATTTTATATCTAGAATCCACTTATAAGTGAGTACATACCATATTTGTTTTTCTGAGTTTGGGTTACCTCACTAAGGATAATTTTTTCTAGTTCCATCAATTTGCCTGCAAATTGCATTATGGTAATTTATGTCCCTATGGGAAAAGAAATCTCTGTTATTTATAAATTTTTCCACAGAAAAAGATTTAAAAATGTGATATAGATAATGGAATTACACAGCATTAAAGAAAATCAAAATTGTGAAAGTTGTAGGAGAATCATCACAATTGAAAATAATTTCGTTAAAAAGCATGACTGTTTTACAAAAAACTGAATAACTTTTCACAATCCCATATGGATATTTTACTTTCATTTACATATGCATATCAATGTGTTGGACGATATTGGTATACGTCATGAAATTAGAAAGTGTTCTGTCAAATGGAAAGAAGAATTCTCAAAATAAGTGATTGGAAAGAAAATGCAACAGGAACACATAATGTACTAAGGATTTAGAAGGAATTTGAAAGTATCACAGGCTCCTGAACAAAAAGAAGAGGGAGGCATTGAAACAATGATAATCAAAACATACACAATATAAGAAAATGTCATTATTAAACACTTGGCAATAGAGGCTAGCTATAAGGAAAGAGTAGAGAATGAAAAAATAGAGGTAACCAGAGAAGACTCATGGGCATCAGATATAGAGAATGCTTAAAAATTAAAAAGAAGGGGAAATGATATAAGGTGCCAGAGGAAAAATTAAGTCAAGATGTCCTCAGCATGGAGGGAAAGAACAATTAAGATATATGAGGTGTCTTACTATTATTGTAATTTGGATAATGGTAATTGTAACAATATGTTCATACGCCGGGCGGTGGTGGCGCACGCCTTTAATCCCAGCACTTGGGAGGCAGAGCCAGGCGGATCTCTGTGAGTTCGAGGCCAGCCTGGGCTACCAAATGAGTCCCAGGCAAGGCGCAAAGCTACACAGAGAAACCCTGTCTCGAAAAACAAAAACAAAACAAACAAAAAAAAAACAACAACAATATGTTCATACAGAAATGGGGAGGTTAGTAATTTGGAGTGTTAGGGACAACAGTGTTAGTGTGTATCAAGGCTAGGAATAATTAAAAAAGCAAAGAGTGAATAGACTCATTCATAAGTGGAATGGGAAATGTAGTGAATAAATTTGGAGAGGAGCATATTACAGATCACTATAACCCAAGTAAATGCCAGGTGGGGTAGCAAGCCTGTAATTCAAGCCTTGCAGGGAGAGTCATGGATACCCACAGAACATATTGAAAGATAGAAAGACTAGCTATCTTGACAAGTTGTGGGTTTATCTTGCCTCAGTTAATAAGATGAACAATCAAGAATGTTTCCTATAAACCATATGTACACATCCATGCACACATTTTCACTCATACAACCTCATAGATGTTCAAAGTAGAAGACTGAAACTAGAAAATACGACCCACACAAAAGAGCCAAATTATGCAAAAAAGAGTGTTTATTAATTGGAGCACTCTAGTCTCATTATGGCTCAGCAATTTGAAAGTAACTCAAAATCCAGAGTTTCTACACATCAAATTTTTTAGGAGAAATTCATTTTAATATACTCATGTCAAATAAAAATAATTAAAATACTGAATGCACAAGATTCCGGTATTTGATCCCTATGTCAACCCAGCGTGCATTTGTGAAACACGGTAGCACAGCCTTCCTCAAAGACAAGCAGAAGTATGGAGCAGGTAGCTCAGCTCAGTCTATGAATCAAGACTCCCCGTCTGAAATATTAATTCTCAGAAGGTGACTTTAAGAACACAATGACCGTGCAAGAAGCTCTAATAATCCAAAGTATTCTCATTGCTGAGGTTTTTGTGTGTTCCCTACTCCCTGGAGTATTTTTGCTTGTTTGTTTAGAGACAGAATCGTTCTGTATATCGCTATACCCTGCAATGTGTGATGTACATTAATTTGGCCTCAAATTGACAGATATCCTCCTTCCAGTGCCACTTGTTGGGAGGATTAATGTCATAAATCACCACACCCTGACTCAATGCTGAGTAGTTATTATGGCCAATGGCATGCAAAGATACTATTTAATCAGTAAACCACAGGGACATGGAAATAGAATGTTTTGCTTAGTAGACAACTGTGATGAACATATCCATAGAGCCACTTGTAAAAGTAGATGGCAACGTAACAGCCCTTCGTGTTTAAGAAACAGAACATTCCTGTGTACTTGAAGTAGAAATGTAAGTTTTACAGAATGTTTCCCAGTGTCCTCAATGTGCCAAGTTCCACAGAGCTCTTATTCACAGAATGTATGTCTGTCTCAGAAAAGCCTGCATGACAACCACATAATTTTTAAGAAATAGCACATTCTAGCTTTCATGAAATGGAAGCCTGCTGTTTAGGAGATTTCCTTTGGTAGGAACTGTGCCAAGTGTCAGAATGCTCTTACGTGCTTTATATGATTCTTCTTCAGACACTTTGCAACAGAGATTTATTAATTTCACAATGAATAATGAAAACTGAGAACTCTGTTTTGTCTCTTAAACTTACTAGTTTTCACTAAATTGCTGTTCCTAAATCATTATAACAATGTCAAATTTCAGAATATGCCTGAACAATATTCACAGTCGTTTTTTCTGTAGCAGATGCATACCCAAGATCAGGTTTATAGAAGTAATTTTAAATGAGTCCTGAAATTGTTGTCAGTGTACTAGAACTAGAACTACAGCAATTCTGAAATATATAGTTTGATTATGGTAAGTACAGAAAAGATTCAATAAAATCACCAAATTTGAAGTGGCATACCCCACATTGCTCCAGTAAATGGGAACAATATGAGAAGTCTGTTAACTACTTATCAACTCTTAAAGATCATTGCAGAATTTACACTAGGGAGAAACTATACAGATATAAAGAATATTGCAAGTATGATCCCTCAAGCTCAAAAATTATATTACTTCAGAAAATTTGTAAATAGTAAAAAAATGTGACAATCACTTTCCCAGGGTTTAAACAGAGAAAATGTTCTTTAAATTAGAATGACTTGACTAGAGTATATTAAACCATGTTCATATCTTAACTGATGTCAAAGAAAATAAATCAAGAAGCCATATGTATAAATGAAATTTAGAACCATTTTACCAAGAAATATAGCTGATATTCACTGAGCAGCTTCTTGGTTAAAAAAAAACCTGCATAGGCAATAAAATTTCATATAGATTGATTTTATACAGAAATTATTTTTTATTATGGTGCTAAATTTGTACCAAAATTAACTAAAGCAAAAATGAGTAAAATGTAAGGACTTTAACTCAGGTAGTACTAGTTTATAACCATCAGTAAGATCGGATATTAGTGTTTGTGTTACATTGTACATGAAGATTATTATGTTCACAATATTTGCAATTTTAACTAAGTATATTATAGAAAATTTTAACTTTTAATTATTTTCTTAATTAAATTCTGGATACATATATTAATGGTTTGTTCTCAGTAAATGCTGAATTGGAATGATAAGTGTTCATTTAATGGTAGAAATGTGTCATTAACATTATCGGCTCCATGGATCATAATACAAACTAAAATGTGTTTATTTCATACTACATTACTTGATGTAAATTCTAACATACAAATTAGTAAATGTGTTTATGAAGAGCAGAAGAAGTTTGGAATTTGTGAAAAACTGAATGAGTGTCATTTGTGTACAGGGAAACTTCCATGTCAGAGACCACACACTCAGATAATTGGGAAACTTGTAAAACCAACCATTTCTGGCACAGCAGAATGAGAACCTCCTGTCCTGCATGTGAATGTTGGTAGTGTTCAGAAAATATTCACCCCCAGTCTTCTCCAATAATAGTTTAAGCCTCAGCAGTGATCCCCTACTGTCCTTCCTGACATGATTCCAACCTGATGTCTTACTCACCTGGATAGAATGACCCCTCTGCCTGTAGGTATTATGCCTGAAACATTGTTCATTTTTTGGTAATAAATAGGCAGAAATGCCTGAGATGTTGTTTTTCCATCAGAGGGCAGGGTTCACCTAATTACAGCTATTTTGTGTGTTCCTTTTTCATTTCAATGAATTTTTTTCCTATGACATCATCAGCCAACTTTAATATCACCACTGGAGAGGCACAGACAGGTCAATCCTTGTCAGTTTTAGGCCATCTTGGTCTAAAGAGTGAGTTCGAGGACAGCCAAGTTCGTTACACAGAAAAACCCTGCCTTCAAAAATAAAAAGATAAAATAATATTAATTATACGACATAAGTAATTATAGTAAACTAGTTCATGGGAGACAATGGGAAATGTCACTGAAGGCATTAATGAGGCATGGATTGTCCTTATGCTTTTTGCCTCAAATACATAGTTTTTTTTGACAGATGAAATACTTTCATCTGCATCTGCTCCACAGATTTTGTCTGTCATTTTCAATTAAAGCATCAAAGGTGTTTTAATCAGTCATTAAAGAGAGACAAAATGTGTGCGTGTCCTTAAGGATCCTTGAAAGTTCTGAATAACAGCTGTGCTGAGCCTCCATTTGAAATGGCTAGCTGACTCTGCTGTATGTAGGAGCTTAATTCAATCATATTCCCACCTACTAAATACCTTCATGATGCTGGTCTGAATGCATGAAAGGGGAACCTTTAGTTTGGTCTGCCTCTAAGAATCAATAGTACTCTGTATCTTTGCTCTGCTTTAGAACATAGAATAAGGTTTTTGATCCTTGCCTTCCAGTCTCTATGTGTGGTAGCGAGCTCAGGGTGCTGTCGGTGTTTGAAATCTGAAATATTACCAGGAAGGTGAAGTTTTAAAATAAAGTTTTCTGAGAGAATCCACATGGAAGGGAAGAGAGAGATGACATAGTCTCAGGTAAAAATATAAACAGAGATAAGGTATGATGACTGTTGTTACAGAAATGCTTCATTTGCAGTACTTCCTAATGTTTAATTTACCCCTTAGTTTTTACAAGGGATTTTTCTTTTTTTCAAGTGGTTGTGAGAGTAAATACTTTTGAGTGCACATGACTTATGTGAATTACCCACTTTTCAGTTTCTCACCATTTTAGTTTTTTCTGGATAAATTCTCTCAATTAATTCATAATATAGATGTTTTGATATTACACACAAACATAGATACTCACCTCCTATTTAGAATGTAAATTGAGTCATTTCAATCACTGAGGAGAGAGACGTGTTATATGATCCTTCCTCCCAGAGATCAATTGCGCATTATGTAAAAGTCAAAGAAAGAGGCATGAAGAAACAAGATGAAATGTCTGCATTGCAAAAAATAATGTTTTTTTTTTAAGATTTATTTATTTATTATGCATACAGTATTCTGCCTGCATGTGTCCCTGCAGGACAGAAGAGGGCACCAGATCTCATTACAGGTGATTGTGAGCCACCACGTGGTTGCTGGGAATTGAACTCAGGACCTCTAGGAGAGCAGTCGGTGCTCTTAACCACTGAGCCATCTCTCTAGCCCCCGAAAAAATAATGTTTAAAATAGAATTTCTATAAAACACATACCATATCATATACTAAGTTGAAGTATTTAAATGTGACACAAACTTCCAATTGGAATTTGTCAGCCATAAGTGGTGTGAAATTATCCTAACAGAAGTTTTTTGTTCTTTTTACTCTTCTGTTTTTTTTAAATACATTTAAAGAGTCTATTCCATTGTTCATCTTTGTTAGCTACTAACATTCTAGTGAACCTGCAGTGCCCTTCAGTTGTGCTGACACCTACTACCAATCTCTCCATAAGGGCTGAGGCTAATTTTCTTGCCCTGGCTGAGCAGTTCACATTTGCCTTTATCACTTAGAGTTCACTGTTTTCTCTTTAGCAGTAGTAACAGCTTTGAGGAAATTTACAGATGGATATGCAAATTTAATCAGGATTAATGTGGAAACTGGAGTTTTTTTTCAGGTATCATCTTTACTCATTTGTGACACAGGAGAAAATTTCCAACATTCTGTATCTGCACTCAAGCTGTTAAAGGCAGAGATGCTGAAGCAGGCCCAAGTTGTATGCCTTTACATTTGTGTTGCTTACTCATGCATGAAATGTGCCATTGATAGATCAAAGCCCATCCAAGATGAGAAACAACCTTTTTGAAGACATAACTTCTAAACTTTGCTAAAGAGATCCACCTCCTAGAGAAAGGCATTCAAATAAATGAGCTTATGGGGTCAGTGGGAACACACCTCACTCAAAAGGAAGTAAGCCATGCCTTTAACTGGCCCTTTCATTTTGTACATTGTGGAAATCTATCCACAAAGACAAGGCAGTGCCACTCATGTAGGTCATGTCCACTCCAACTGGGTTTTATGCAAGTACATACATATAGTTAAGAATGATTCTAGGGGAAGCACAGCCCCACCGGGAAGGATCCCCTTCTCCATGACCCCTGGCAGACCCTGCAGTCTCCACGCCCTGCCCCCACCCCCATCCGCCTGAGCCCCAAGCCTCTTCCTGAGACTTAGAGGCCGGCCCCCAGCTCCCAGCTCCCATCTTGCCCTGGACTTCCCTTCTGAAGCACAGGTGAGTCCCCTAACTTGCCCCCAACCCCATCCCTGGGCACCAGCCACTCGGGAAGATCTGTCCAACTTGGCCCCAGTTTGTGGTCACCGGGCAAGTTCTCTTCTAGCCCCACCGGGAAGGATCCCCTTCTCCAAGACCCCTGGCAGACCCTGCTGTCTCCACACCCTGACCCCACGCCCATCTGCCTGAGCCCCAAGCCTCTTCTTGAGACTTAGAGGCTGGCCTCCAGCTCCCATCTTGCCCCGGATTTCCCATCTGGAGGAGAGAGAGAGAGAGAGAGAGAGAGAGAGAGAGCACCCATCCTCCCCCGGACATCCCTTCTGAACAAGAGCTCCCATCCTGCCCTGGACTTCCAATTTGGACAAGAGAGCTCCCATCTGGACAAGAGAGAGAGACTTCCTCAATCTGTCAGCTCTGTCTGAACCAAGTGTGCGGATAAGGCCAAGAACGAACCACAAAGAGATGGGCAGACATCAAGGCAGAAACACATGCAACAAAATGAATAGCAATACACCATCACCAGGCCCTAGCCCTCCTCCAACACCTAGACCTGAACATCAGAAATTGGAAGAAGCAGAACAAAATAGCCTTATGAATGTCATCATGAAGAAGCTAGAGGCTCGTGTAGAGGAAAAGACAAAAAAATGTGAAGAATGCTGTAAACAACTAGAGGAAAGGGCAAACGAATTAGAAGAAATCAAAAAAGTCCTGGAAGAGAACAATAAAATACTGAAAGAAAATCAAGAAAAATCAATGAAACAAATGAAGGAAACAGTCCAAGACCTGAAAAGGGAAATAGAAAAAATGAAGAAGACACAAACAGAGGGAATGCTGGAAATAGAAAATCTGAGAAAACGATTGGGAACTTCAGATGCAAGTATAATCAACAGAATGCAAGAGATGGAAGAGAGAATCTCTAGCGTTGAAGATACAATAGAAGAAATAGATTCATCAGTCAAAGAAAACACTAAAGTCAACAAAGTCATAAACCAAAATGTCCAAGAAATTTGGGACACCATGAAAAGACCAAACCTACGAATAATAGGGGTAGAAGAAGGAGAAGAATACCAACTCAAGAGCACAGAAAATATATTCAACAAGATCATAGAAGAAAACTTTCCCAACTTAAAGAAGGAAATGCCTATGAAGATACAGGAAGCCTATAGAACACCAAACAGACTAGATCCCCCCAAAAAAGTCCCCTCTCCACATAATAATTAAACAATTAAACGTACAGAATAAAGAAAGAATATTAAGAGCAGCAAAGAAAAAAGGCCAAGTGACATATAAAGGCAAACCTATCAGAATAACACCCGATTTCTCAATGGAGACTTTGAAAGCCAGAAGGTCCTGGACAGATGTAATGCAGACACTAAGAGACCATGGATGTCAGCCTAGACTAATATACCCAGCAAAACTTTCAATCATCATAGATAGAGTGAACAAGACATTCCATGACAAAGCCAGATTTAAACAATATTTATCAACAAATCCAGCCCTACAGAAAGCACTAGAAGGAAAATTCCAACCTAAGGAAGTCAGATACACCCTCAAAAACACAGGCAATAGATAAAGCCACAGCAGTAAACCCCAACGAAGAAAAGTACACACACATCACCACCAAAAAATAACAGGAATGAACAATCACTGGACATTAATATCCCTCAATATCAATGGACTTAATTCACCTATAAAAAGACATAGGCTTACAGAATGGATACGAAAGCAGGACCCATCTTTCTGCTGCATACAAGAAACACATCTCAAATTCAAAGATAGACACTACCTAAAAATAAAAGGCTGGGAAAAGACTTTCCAATCAAACGGTCTTAAGAAACAAGGGGGTGTAGCCATCCTGATATCCAGCAAAATAGACTTCAAACTAAAATCAATCAAAAGAGATCAAGAAGGGCATTACATACTCATCACAGGAAAGATCCACCAAGATGAAGTCTCAATTCTGAACATTTATGCCCCAAACACAAGGGCACCCACATATGTAAAAGAAACATTATTAAAGCTTAAATGACATATAAAACCCCACACATTAATAGTGGGAGACCTCAACACCCCACTTTCACCACTGGACAGATCCCCCAAATTGAAACTTAACAGAGAAATAAAGGACTTAACTGATGTCATGACTCAAATGGACTTAATCGACATCTACAGAACATTCCATCCTAACAAAAAAGAATATACCTTCTTCTCAGCACCCCATGGAACCTTCTCTAAAATCGACCACATACTTGGTCACAAAACAAATCTAAACAGATACAAAACAATTGGAATAACCTCCTGTGTTCTATCAGACCACCATGGTCTAAAGTTGGATTTCAACAACAACAAAAACTACAGAAATCCTACAATCTCATGGAAACTGAACAATACCCAACTGAATCACCAATGGGTTAAGGAAGAAATAAAGAAAGAAATTAAAGACTTCCTAGAGATCAACAAAAATGAAGACACCACATATCCAAACCTATGGGACACTATGAAAGCAGTACTAAGAGGGAAATTCATAGCATGAAACGCCCACATAAATAGGCTGGAGAAATCTCACACTGGTGACTTAACAGCACACCTGAAAGTTCTAGAACAGGAAGAAGCAAAGTCTCCCAGGAAAAATAGATGCCAGGAAATTATCAAAGTGAGAGCTGAAATCAATAAAATAGAAACAAAGAGAACAATACAAAAAATTAATGAAACAAAGAGTTGGTTTTTCGAGAAAATCAACAAGATAGACAAGCCCTTATCCAAACTAACCAAAAGACAGAGAGAGAGAGCATCCAAATCAACAAAATCAGAAATGAAAAGGGGGACATAACAACAGACATTGAGGAAATCCAGAGAATCATCAGGTCATACTTCAAAAACCTCTATTCCACAAAACTGGAAAACCTAAAAGAAATGGATAATTTTCTGGATAGTTACCACATACCTAAATTAAATCAAGACCAGATAAACTATTTAAATAGTCCAATAACCCCTAATGAAATAGAAACAGTCATTAAAAGTCTCCCAACCAAAAAAAGCCCAGGACCAGATGGTTTCAGTGCAGAATTCTACCAGATCTTCAAAGAAGAGTTAATACCAATACTCTCTAAATTGTTCCATACAATAGAAACAGAAGAAACATTACCAAACTCCTTCTATGAGGCTACAATTACCCTGATTCCCAAACCAAACAAGGATACAACAAAGAAAGAGAACTACAGACCGATCTCCCTCATGAACATTGATGCAAAAATACTCAATAAAATACTGGCAAACAGACTCCAAGAACACATCAAAACAATTATCCACCATGATCAAGTAGGATTCATTCCAGGGATGCAAGGATGGTTCAACATACGAAAGTCTGTCAATGTGATACACCATATAAACAAACTCAAAGAAAAAAACCACATGATCATCTCACTAGATGCTGAAAAGGCATTTGACAAAATCCAACACCCCTTCATGATAAAGGTCTTGGAGCGATCAGGAATACAGGGAACATACCTAAACATAATAAAGGCAATTTACAGCAAGCCAACAGCCAACATCAAATTAAATGGAGAGAAACTCAAAGCAATTTCACTAAAATCAGGAACGAGGCAAGGCTGTCCGCTCTCCCCATACTTATTCAATATAGTACTTGAAGTTCTAGCCAGAGCAATAAGACAACATAAGGAGATTAAGGGGATACAAATTGGAAAGGAAGAAGTCAAGCTTTCCCTATTTGCAGATGACATGATAGTATATTTGAGCAACCCCAAAGATTCCACCAAGGAACTGATACAACTTATAAACACCTTCAGCAACATAGCAGGATACAAGATCAACTCAAAAAAATCAGTAGCCCTCCTATATACAATGGACAAAAAAGCAGAGAAGGAAATCAGAGATACATCACCCTTTACTATAGCCACAAATGACATAAAATACCTTGGGGTAACACTAACCAAGCAAGTGAAGGACCTATATGACAAGAACTTTAAGTCCCTGAAAAAAGAAATTGAAGAAGATGTCAGAAAATGGAAAGATCTCCCATGCTCATGGATAAGCAGAACTAACATAGTAAAAATGGCAATCTTACCAAAAGCAACCTACAGATTCAATGCAATCCCCATCAAAATACCAACACAATTCTTCTCAGACTTGGTAAGAATAATACTCAACTTCATATGGAAAAACAAAAAACCCAGGATAGCCAAAAGAATCCTGTACAATAAAACAACCTCTGGAGGCATCACGATCCCTGACTTCAAGCTGTACTATAGAGCTACAGTAATAAAAACAGCTTGGTACTGACATAAAAACCGACATGTGGACCAATGGAATCGAATTGAAGACCCTGACATTAATCCGCACACCTATGAACAAATAATTTTTGACAAAGAAGCCAAAAGTGCACAATGGAAAAAAGAAAGCATCTTCAACAAATGGTGCTGGCAAAACTGGATATCAACATGTAGAAGGCTGCAAATAGATCCATATCTATCACCGTGCAAAAAACTTAAGTCCAAGTGGATCAAGGACCTCAACATAAATCCAGCTACTCTGAACCTGCTAGAAGAGAAAGTTGGAAGTAGTCTTGAATGCATTGGCATAGGAGACCACTTTCTAAATAGAACACCAGTAGCACAGACACTGAGAGAAACAATCAATCAATGGGACCTCTTGAAACTGAGAAGCTTTTGTAGGGCAAAGGATACGGTCAACAAAGCAAAGCGACAGCCTACAGAATGGGAAAAGATATTCACCAATCCCACATCTGACAGAGGACTGATATCCAGAATATATAAGGAACTCAAGAAATTAGACACCAAAATGCCCAACAGTCCAATTAAGAAATGGGCTATAGAACTAAACAGAGAATTCTCAACAGAGGAAACTCAAATGGCTGAAAGACATTTAAGGAATTGCTCAACATCCCTAATCATCAGGGAAATGCAAATCAAAACAACTCTGAGATACCACCTTACGCCTGTCAGAATGGCTAAGATCAAAAACACTGAAGACACCTTATGCTGGAGAGGATGTGGAGCTAGGGGAACTCTCCTCCACTGCTGGTGGGAATGCAAGCTTGTACAACCACTTTGGAAATCAATATGGTGATTTCTTAGAAAATTGGGAATCCATCTCCCCCAAGATCCAGCTATACCACTCTTGGGCATATACCCAAGGAATGCTCAACCACACCACAAGAGCACTTGTTCAGCTATGTTCATATCAGCATTGTTTGTAACAGCCAGAACATGGAAACAACCTAGATGCCCTTCAACTTAAGAATGGATAAACAAAATGTGGTACATATACACAATGGAATACTACTCAGCAGAGAAAAACAATGACATCATGAGGTTTGCAGACAAATGGATGGATCTAGAAAAAATCATCCTGAGTGAGGTATCCCAGACTCAGAAAGACAAACATGGTATGTACTCACTCATAACAGGATACTAGATGTGGAACAAGGATGACTGGACTGCTACTCACATCACCAGGCAGGCTACCTGGAAAACAGGACCCCAAGAAAGACACAGGGATCGCCCAATGACAGAGAAATGGAATGAGATCTACATGAACAGCCTGGACATGAGTGGGGGTAGTGAAGAGCGAGGGTCGAGGGAAAGAGAGCTTGGGTGAGTGGGAGATCCCAGCTGGATCAACAACAGAGAGGGAGAACAAGGAATAGGAGACCATGGTAAATGAAGACCACATGAGAATAGGAAGAAACAAAGTGCTAGAGAGGCCCACAGAAATCCACAAAGATACCCCCACAACAGACTGCTGGCAATGGTCGAGAGACAGTCCGAACTGACCTACTCTGGTGATGGGATGGCCAAACACCCTAATTGTCATGCTAGAAACCTCATCCAACTACTGAGGGATCTGGAAGCAGAGATCTATGACTAGGCCCCAGGTGGATCTCTGGGAGTCCAATTAGCAAGAATGAGGAGGGTTTATATGAGCGAGAATTGTTGAGACCAAGGTCGGATTAAGCACAGAGACAAATAGCCGAACGAACGGAAACACATGAAATATGAACCAATGGCGGAGGGGTCACCAACTGGATCAGGCCCTCTGAGTGGGTGAGACAGTTGATTGGCCTGATCTGTTTGGGAGGCATCCAGGCAGTGGCACCGGGTCCTGTGCTCATTGCATGAGTCGGCTGTTTGAAACCTGGGGCCTATGCAGGGTCCCTTGGCTCAGCCTGGGAGGAGGGGACTGGACCTACCTGGACTGAATCCACCAGGTTGATCTCAGTCTGTGGGGAAGGCTTTGCCCTGGAGGAGATTGGAATCAGGGGCGGGCTGGGGGGGAAGGTGAGGGGGGCTGGAGGGGGGAGAACAAGGGAATCTGTGGCTGATATGTAGAACTGAATTGTATTGCAAAATAAATTTTTTTTTTTAAAAAAAGAATGATTCTAGGATTGGGAGGGGGAAGCTGCAGGGACAGGAGGAGGGAAGAGTTGGATCTTTGATTGGTATGTAAAATGAAAAAAAACTAATATAAACAATATTTCTATTGTGGTGGGTTTATATATGTGCCTAGAGTCATTATCCTTCCGCATATTTTCTGAACTCTCCTACTTTCCCATCACCCATAAGACATGTAAACATTACAAACCTTAAAAATATATTATGTTATCACTAAGTACTTGTTGATCACAGGGTTGGTTTCAATATCTTTATCTTTATGTGAAGTACCATGTTTCAAACTGCTTCTGGGCAAGAAGCAGTTGAAAACAGCAGGTGACATCTGAAAATCCAGATTTTGTTTTTAATTACAAAATCAATTTTCAGTCTCCTAAGGGGTTTAGTAATATTAGATGTTCACTCGATTCTGGATATGACTGTGGAGCATCAATCTCTCCTTTAAGCTCCTATGCGCTGGTTGGTACCTAGAGTTTCCCTGGCTGGCCCACAGTCAGGATAAATCTCCCTCACCTGCAAGTCCCAGAGCTGCTCTGACACAACCAAGTAAACACAGAGACTAATATTGCTTACAAACTGTATGGCCATGGCAGGCTTCTTGCTAACTGTTCTTACAGCTTAAATTAATCCATTTCTATTAATTTATACCTTGCCATGTGGCTTGTGGCTTACCAGCACCTTCACATGCTGTTTCTCATCGTGGCAGCTGGCATTGTCTCTCTGACTCAGCCTTCCACTTCCCAGCTTTATTTTCCTCCTTATCCCGCCTACATTTCCTGCCTGGCCATTGGACAATCAGTGATTTATTTATTGACCAATCAGCAACACACTTGACATACAGACCATCCCACAGCACTTCCCCTTTTCTTTTCTTTCTTTTTTTTCAAAAAGGAAGGTTTTAACCTTAACAAAGTAAAATTACATATAATTTGGGAATTTGGGCATAGCTTCTCTTACTATTTCGTGCTGGAGGTGGGCACTGTATCTTATCGGGACACAAAAAAAAATTTTAGGATTATGGAATAGTCCATGAGGCTGTATTGTCTGAGCCAGTTGCCTTCAAAGCATTCTGGATGTTGGATCATCTGGGCCATGGTGTCATCGGAGACCTTTCAGGGGATCTTGGCTGGTCAAACCTGATGTATCTTAATCTGGAACAAATCCATAGCCTCTTGCTTTCTATGGAAACAAAAGCAGAGCCTCCTTTTCAAAGCAACACATCCTTACATCCAAATTTTGAAGTCAAGCTATCTTTAAAATATACATATTGGTTTAACTCAACATCTTTTACGATCAAATGTTTTTCTGCAGTTAAAAATCTCAAAGACAACGCAATCCAGATTGTCTGTGTAATATTCATTTTTACGTGGCTTATTTTTTATATTAATTTACTGTCTCTTTAAAGATTTTATTTTTTAAAACTATGTATTTGTTTACATAACTGTATATATCACCTTTTTTGTCTCTTTCAAGCCTATGTATAGTTTACACACATTGCAAACTATTACATCTGAATCTGTCTTATTGTGAATCTATTGCTTCAAACTGCAGCAGTTGTGGCTGCTGGCTCCACCCACCACAGCTTCCCAACATGGCGGTGGAACGTTTACAGCCAGCTCTGAGAGCTATCATGGGTCTATGTTTTTATCCAAGCAGCGTGTATCCCAGAAACCTCTTTTTTTGTTTTGTACTAGCAAAGGCTAAATCCACCACGCAGCTTAATGTACCACTTGCAGAGGCCTCTTCCTGCCATACTGCAGGTCGAGCGTGCATGCTAGGAACCCACCAGTAGTTCAAATCAGCAGGCTGCCGCTCATTTGATCGACAATTAGGAAGCTGTTTTTAGCTCCATTTTAGATTCTTTTCTCAGGTTTTAGGTGGAAAAATTGCCAACTCGTTGGGTGCCATTTGTAGCTAGAGTTTTCCTGCCTGGCCCACAGTCAGGACAAATCTCTCTCACTTGCCAGTCCCACAGCTGCTCAGACCCAACCAAGTAAACACAGAGACTTATATTGCTTACAAACTGTATGGCTGTGGCAGGCTTCTTGCTAATTGTTCTTACAGCTTAAATTAATCCATTTCCATTAATCTATACCTTGCCACATGGCTCGTGGCTTACCGGCATCTTCACACGCTGTTCCTCATCGTGGCAGCTGGCAGTGTCTCTCTGACTCAGCCTTCCACTTCCCAGCTTTATTCTCCTCCTTGCCCCGCCTATACTTCCTGCCTAGCCAACGGCCAATCAGTGTTTTATTGATTAATTAGCAACACATTTGCCATACATCCCACAGCAGGAGACTTGAAGAGTGCTTTAAAATAGACACGGACATGCAAAATTTGGAGTTTGCCCTGCTGGGCTTTTGACTTTGGACGAAATGCATTTTAAATTATGATGTGCCTATGAGCCTAGGGGGACTAGAGACCATTATATAGGATTTTGAGTGAGAATGACCCCCACAGGCTCCTAGATTATTATGCTTGTTCTCCAGGGAGAGGCATGATTGAAAAGGATTAAGTGATTTATTCTTGTAGGAGTACCTGTGACATTTTTGGAGGAAGTGTGTCATTGATGATGGGCTTTGGTTTCTGAGTAAACACAAGCAGCCCCAGTGTCTCTCTCTTCCTTCTGCCTGAGAATCTGGAAAGAGAACACTCAGCCACTTCTCCAGAACCATATCTACCTGTGTGCAGCTGGGGTCCTTGTAATTACAACAATAGACTGAACCTCTGATAGTGTCAGTGAGCCACAATTAAACGCTTTTCTCAAAAAATAATGTTCATGCTCATGGTGCCTCTTCTTAGCAATAGAACACTGACTAATTCAGTATGCCCAGACCACAAAGGCAGGGGATACAATGCTATGTATGTGTGTTTTGCTTGTGCCGTTGGTCTGTATCTTCATACAGAGTCAATGATTGACAATTCTCTCAGGTACACACTGTTTGCATAAATCAATATTTCCATTAAAGAAAGCTGTACTCTCATGCACCAAAATGTCCTTAGTTTTAAGTTCATAACATCACGTTTAATATAAATATTTGGACAAAAGGACATGTACTTTTTCTACTATGTTTTATTCCAATGATGTCTGGTATGTGGATATCTATAATTTCACATTTACTTTGGTTCTTGTCACTATTCATCTATGTATTAGAAAAAATCCAAACAACTCATGAATTTTGAATATGTTACAACATAAAAATTTAGATATTTTTAACATTGTATTTAAAATTCATCCATGCATATAGTGTATTTGGATTTAATCTACCTTCCCAGTCTTTTTGCTATTGACTTGAGAATTGAGTAGACATGTCACTGTGTTTCAAGTGAGGATAATGCTGGTAATGAAAGGAGAAATGAAAGGGACATAATTAATTTTAAACTAAAAAAGATTTAAATTAAATATATGCTTATGTTTACATGGTATGCATAAATGTGCACATGTGATTTTGTGAGTGATTTTTGCATGTTAGTATAAGCACACATGCATCTGTGCATGTATTTGCAGTTCAGAAGACAATCATCGGGTGTTTTTCTTCAGTTCTCTCTCTTTTAGAAAGTCTGTTTTTGTTCCCAGCTGCACTTTCCATCTTAGATGAGATGCAAGATTATGGCTATTCTGAAAACTTTTCTTATCTCTTGGTAGGATGTGATTGCTAAAGAATACTATCACATCTTGGGGTGTATTTTTGGGAACTGAATACTCATCCCAATCATTCCACAGTCATTGCTTTGCTCTGTAAGCTATTCCTCGAGGTCTTAAATATATTTCATTAAATACAAGAGTCTGAAACTCTCTCTGGTCCTCATCAGTGATAAGCTGTGTGCCAGGTGGACAATAATGTGGACTGGCTGATTCTGTTTTAAATTCAATTCATACAAATGGTGAAGGAAGATTAGACATATGGATAGCAATACTGTGTTCAAAGGATTCTTGTAGAATAAATTACAAAATATTTCTGGTTTTCATTAAACATTTTTTGGAGTGAGGGACTCTTCTCCCAACCAGTGAGTTATGCCTCTAGGATCTAGGCCCTTGGACACAGCCAGTCCTGGGAACCCTTACCCACCTCTGCCCCAGTTGCAGTCCAGCAGAGAAAGCTCCTCCATGCCCCCCCAAAACCCCCCACTAGACCCTGCAATTTACAAGACCCCCACCCTACCTCAATACCCATCTGCCTGTGACCCAAGTAACTTCCTGAGACACAGAAACCAAAGTGCCATCTCTCATTGGACCAAGAGTGGCTTCCTGAGACACAGAATCTGTCAGCTCTGACTGGACGAAGAGCCCTGATAAAACCAGGAGTGGCTCCCTGATTCACAGAATCACCTAGCTTGGATTGGACCAAGAGCAGCTCCCTGAGATACAGAATCTGTCAGCTCCAATTAGACCAAGAGCTAAGTTTATGACACAGACACAGAGTGGAACATAGCTGCTCACTTAGACACAGGCACCACTTGCACCTGTTGGAGAAAGAGAAGGGCAGACATGAGTGTAAAAATACATATAACAACATAAAAAGCAATATGGCATCACCAGAACCTAGCTCTTCTACAACAGCAAGACCTGAACATCACAATGCAGCAGAAGCAGATAAAAGTAACCTTAAAGATAATTCATGAAGATATTAGAGGCCTTTAAAGAGCAAATAAAAAATTTCCTTAAAAATTGAGGAAAACACAAACAAAAAATATGAAGAAATCAATAATTCCCTTAAAGAAACCTAAGAAAACCATGAAAAATATTAATCATGTGAAGGAAACTGTTGAAGACTCTTCCTGAGTGAGGTCACTTAGACTCAGGAGAAACATGGTATGTTCTCACTCATAAGTGGATACTAGATGTAAAGGAAATGATAACCAGACTGCATACCACAGCTCTAGAGAAGCTAACCAACAAGGAAGACCCAAAGAGGGATGCATGGATCATCCTAGGAAAGGGGAATTGTTGAGATTTCCATGAGTGAACTGGGGATGAGGTGTGGCAATAAAGGATAGGGTATGGGGGATGAGAAATAAGAGAATGGGATGGTGAAGCTGGAAAAGTGATGGAGAGAGAATGCAATGAAAGAGATATCATGATAGAGGGAAATATCATGGGGATAGAGAGAAAGTGGGTACAAGGGAAGTTGCCAGGAATCCACGAAGATCACCCCAGCTTGGACAACTAGAAATAGTGGTGAGGGTGCTTGAACTGGTCTGCTCTAGTAATCTGTTATCATAGAGTCTTCATCCAGTAACTGATGGAAGCCTATACAGAGATCCACAGCCAAGCACCAGGCAGTGCTCCAGGAATCCAGTCAAAGAGAGATAATAGGGATTCTATGAGCAGTGACATCAAGACCATGATGGGGAAACATGCAGGGATGTCCAAACCAAACTTGTGGAAACTCATGAAAGTAGGATCAATGGCTGTGAAGCCTGCATGGGACTGAAATAGGCTCTCTGCATCAGGACACAGTTGTGTAGCTTGATCTGCTTTGAGGCCCTCTGGAGGAAGGACAGAATCCATCTGATACATGAGAGGCCATTTTGGAGCTCACTAACTATAATAGGACACCTCGTGAAGCCTTGAGCCAAGGGAAGGGCTTGGACTTGCCTAAACTGGATGTGCTTACCCATGGGAGGCCTTCCCTTCTTGTTGTATGGAATGGAGTTAAGATGGGGGGGGGGAGGCTGAAGGAGGGAAGAGAGGGATCTCTGATTGGTGTGTAAAATGACTGCAAAATTTTTATTGAAAAAAGATTTTTTTTTGAAAATATAGATTGTGTAACCTTTATTGTGTGAACAAGATGTGTTATTTAAGGAAGACAGTTCAATTTCCTCCCAGAGTTCATATTATGGTTGATATCAGAGAAATCATTCTATTAAAATCACATATTTTATGTCTTCAGTTTCCTTCAAGGACTTTTCTATTTTTGAAAGGAGAAGATATTCCATTTCAGCAATGTCTTCTGCAAACAAACACATACCAGTCTCATTGGAAACCTCATGCTCTGGGCACCAGGCACAGTCAAAGCAGCAGTCTGCTGCGTGTTCTTGATGAAATTTCCTGAATCCAGGAGTGCATGTCACACTGCATGTAGAAGTCGGAAGCTGAAACGAACAACGTAACAGACACAGGTTTCAAATATTCTTCTATTATCACACATTAAATATCATATTCAGGTATCTGAGCATTTTCTATATACCTGCAATGAAGTTGAAGGACCTACAATATTTATTACATTGCGTCACATTGTTTGTATCAAGTTTGACTGTAGAGATTAGA
Source organism: Peromyscus eremicus (assembly GCF_949786415.1). Lineage (NCBI taxonomy): Eukaryota > Metazoa > Chordata > Mammalia > Rodentia > Cricetidae > Peromyscus > Peromyscus eremicus. The sequence continues at coordinate 1,022,992 of NW_026734288.1, forward strand.
AATTGTGTCTTGGCCAGGCGGTGGTGGCGCACGCCTTTAATCCCAGCACTCGGGAGGCAGAGGCAGGCAAATCTCTGTGAGTTCGAGGCCAGGCTGGGCTACCAAGTGAGTCCCAGGAAAGGCACAAAGCTACACAGAGAAACCCTGTCTCGAAAAACCTAAAAAAAAAAAAATAAGAAATTGTGTCTTCCCTGATCAGAATGATCCAAAAGGCATGCTTAGGAGGCATGCATTGCTCCCGAAGGGTTTAAAATCAAAATCAAGGATGATGAATTGGGTAGGGGAGAAGACAGAGTGGGATTATATAGAGTCACAGAATGAAAAAACTGGGCATGTGGTAGGAGTCTCTCACAGGCTTAAAATTTTATGTTAAATGAAAGTTTGGGATTTAGAAATATGTTTCTGGAAACAATTACATGCTACCCTTGATTAAGCTATAAAGATGTTGACATAGAATAACAAAATTTGATGGTTTCTATCTAGTTATAAAATTTTAATGATCTACATATTGTGTTTTTATTTTGTATATCTGTTTCTGTGGTATGAGGTGAATTGAAATATAACTCTTGGTGTCTATGGATCCCCAAAAGATTGTATCACCATGACCTGGACATATTGGAAGTTGTGAATCATCAAAAACAGAGCTGTGTGAACTGAGCTTGGGCCCTTCCCAAGAGCAGAGACTGTTGTTAACCACCAAGCCATCACTCTGATCCCACACATTTTTGTAGCACACATGTACTGCAAGGAATGAAAATGATTGTGTACACACCAGTGTTGCTCCCATGGTCTGCTCTAAGTCTTCAGAAATGTGCAGTTGTTGGCTCTGTGGAGAATTGGAGGAATAACCTCCTAGTTTCACCTTTAATCCAAAACCTTGTGGGGAAATTCCAAATGTTGTATATGTCATAGTCTGCACACAGTTTTCCTCTCAGATTCATGTCCACCAGCTCTCCAATAGGGTTAGTAAATACCCTCTTCTTCAGCAAAGAAGCCATCTAAGTGAGATACATCATTAAATGATTACCTATGCTTATCCAGTAAGGCAAAGTGACATTGTGAATGGCCCGTAATTTTCAATGTGTTTCAGAAATGACAAGAATATTGATGATATCCTATCTAGTTAATATAAGATATCTCATGTATAATTACATTTTGTTACACTTCATATGCATTATTCATGGTGCAAATAGAAGAAATGTTATCAAATAATAACATAGTAAAAGAGATCTGAACATTTGTTATTTGCATGGAAACTGTCCAAAGGGATGATTTTACTTAAGTGTGTGTGGGTTAATTTGAGTATGTGTGTGTAGCAAAAATTATTTTTAAAAAGAGACAAGTTGTGTAATTAAGCAGTGAGAGGACTGGAAGTTTTTGAAAGGAATAGAGGGAATGCATATCAGGCAAATACATTATACATATAAGAGATAAAAGTAAAGTTATTAACATCAAGCAGTCCTTATTATTTGTCAACATTGATACCTCATATAAATAATTATTTATGACATTTATCAATACATATTTTGTGTCTCTAGAAAGAAATTCTTTCTTATTTGTCACTTAAGGATTTTATGATAACATTTTCAGTGACTATTTCCAATATTAAGCACATTTGTTAAAATGTTGAGATACATTCTCACAAAAATACCTACTTCACATACAAATAGTTGTCATCCATTGAGTGTTAATCTTGTGAAGTTGATTTGTTGACATAAAATATTCATATTAGGGAGATTTGATATATCATTGTATTGATAGAACAGTCCCTGACAAATTCATATGAACACTTGTGGGGCTATTTAGAAATATAATGACTTAAGAATGATGGAAAGTAAGATAATTTACCTGATGACAGTCATGGAATATTCCTCTGAGTTCAGCTGTAGGTTGAGAATCTACTAGTTGATAAACAATTTCATGGTAGGTGTGGGCAACAGCATATACAGCATTGTATAAATTGTAACCTTCTGCACTAATGACCATGTCAAATTTGTGTTGTGATAACCACTCAACTGTAGTGTTGAATAAATAATAATTCATTGAGCTAAAGTTGGTGTCAGAGACTGAACAGTTATAGTAATTCCACTTTGTTCTCATCTGAGAAATGTCTACTGGATATTTGGAAATGTTCACTATTTGCATAAAATGCCTAAATTTGGAAACTTTACCACAGTGCTGTGCAAAAGTAACAGTCCCTTGGAAGGGGTCAAGGCTGAAATCTCTCTTACTTGTGGTGACATCCCAATGTGAGGTGGTGACCCAGATTCTCTGTACACCTAAATAGCCCCACCTTCTGAAGCTGACTTCTATGGTAGAGTTCATTTCACCACAAATAATAACAACCTTTGCTGATGATGCCATGATTTGTTTGTCATATATTTCAGCCCTTGCTGTTTACAATTGCATGTTATCTTGGATCACATTCACAAAAGCTTAGCAGACTCCATTTCTTTGCATCTCTTCTCTTAAGTCTGAGAGAAACTGAATCCCCTGGTCATCATCTGAGACAACCAGCCCTACCCAGGTCCATGTAAAATAAAGCATCAAAGAGACTATGGCCTTGGGCAAACATGTATCCTTGTGTGCTATCTGGTAGACATAGGGAAATAGGACATTATCACTCAGGAGAGGATGAAACGGTCCAAAGAAAATCTGAAGGATAAAAAACAAAGAAAGCAATGTGAGGAATATAATAGGCAGAAACTACATTCATAGATATGAGTTGTATTACTCACCTTCCAGACCTCCTACAGAAGACAGCTAGATAAACCTGTCAATGTTGAGTTGGATTCTAGAATATTTATGACAAGTCTGAATGTTCAACAAAAGTTTTGCATTTCTGCCCCCCACCAATTCATTTATTTTTGTAATACAAAGAAATGTTGGTGACATACCAAAAAGTGATTTCTTAATCCTTTAGAAAATATAGGTTGGCACACACCAACTCATGTTGCCCATTCATTCTCTGTAGAAGCTTGGGATTGGCATAGACAAGCTGCTATCTCTAATTTGTACCACTCTGTCTCACCTTTGGAGATGTGATAATGGTTGTCATTTTTATAGAGGTACTCCATGATGGTCCTATAAGTTATACATCACATATAGAATTTTCACACTTATAATTAGGAATTATTGAAAAATTTGCTTGTGGTGAATATAGTAAATCAATTGCTGTCGTTATATTAGAACACAGGCCAACAAGGATGGAAAATAGCAAAGACATTTTGGGTAAAAGATAAGGGTTCCTGTTGATCTCTTCAGTAGCAAAAATCAATGCCAGAAAAAACTCGAATTTCTCTGTTGGTACTCTAAAAATGACACAAGAGCATCATAGAGGATATTACAAATATGAAATGTTCAAAGCCAATGAAATAAACCTTTTTCTATGCCCCCTCTAAATTTGTATATTAATTCTGGATTTCTTCATGTCAGAGTATGGAAAAAGTGATCTTTAAAGATGAAAGCATTTCCAGAACTCGTCTAAATAGATCATTCTGAGATAACAGTTTTCTCTCTGTAAAAATACATAAGGGGCTTTTGTGATCCCTGAATGCCATCTACAGGCCTAGACATTCAGTCTGCTCTACATTTGTTTTGTGATTGTCATTCTCTAGAGAAACATGAAAAAACAATTATCTACAGAATGGCACTTTATCCTTAATTTGTTAAAGGATAACTAAAGAAGGATTAAAGTTGAGCAGATTTTATTCATTAAAATTTTCATTCATGTGTAAAAGTGTCTTGACCATATTGAGTATATCAAAAAAATCACACAATAGATCTTGGCCTTCAACCCAATGTAGATGTCTCCTGCTCTTCCCAAGCTCATGCTGTAACTAGGAATTAAAAGAGATCAAGTGTATACAAATAAAAAAGGAAGAAGTCAAACTATTAATATTTGCAGAGGTTATTATAGTATACATAAGTGACCCTAAAATCCTATCAGGGAACTGCTACAGCTGATAATCTCATTCAGTGTTGTGCATAAATACAAGATTAACTCAAAAACATCACATGTCCTCTTATATATGAATGATCAATGGGCTGAAAAAACAATCAGAAAAACAACCCCATTGACAATAGCCACAAATTAAAAAAAAATGGGTATAACTCTAACCAAGCAAATGAAAGTCCTGCATGACAAAGTCTTCAAGTATTTGAAGAAAGAAAGAGAAAGAAATATCAGAAGATGGAAAGATCTCCCATGCTCAGGAATTGGTAGAGTTAACGTAGTTAAAATGTCAATCTTACCAAAATCCATATATAGATTCAAAGCAATTCCCATCACATTCCAATACAATTCTTTACAGATATTGAAAAAAAACAATACTCAATATCAAATGGGAAAACAAAACAAAAAAAAAAAACAGGATAGATAAACAATTCTCTACAATAAAATGACCCCATAGTTAACATCGTCTCTGATTTCAAGCTCCACGACAAAGCTATAACAATAAAAAACACAGGAAATACAAGGTATTAGGATAAAAACAGAGAATTTATCCAATGGGATTAAGTGGAAGGTCCAGATATTAAACCAAAAACTGATGGACACCTGGTTTTTGAAAAGGAAACCAAAATTATACAAAGGAAAATAGAAAGCATCTCAAAAAAGTGGTGCTGACATAACAGTGTGTCAACATGTAGATGAATGCAAATAGATCCATATCTGTTACCATGCACAAAACTCAAGTCCATGAGGATGAAAGAACTCAATATAAATCAACTTACACTGAACCTGATAGAAAAGAAAGTTGCAAAGAGCCTTGAGCGCATGGCAAGGTGACATATTCTTGAACACAATACCAATAGCGCAAGCTCTAAGACTGAAAATTAATGAATGGTACCTCATGAAATTTAACAGCTTTTGTAAGGCAAAGAGAACCATCAATAGGGTCAAATGGCAGCCTACAAAATAGGAAAAGGTCTTCAACAACCCCCACATCAGACAAAATATAAAAAAACTGATTTCCAAATATATAATGAGTTGATTTCCAAAGCATATAATGAACTGAACTAGACATCAACAAACTAAATTATCCAATTAAAAATGGAGGACAAATCTAAACAGAGAATGTAAGTAAATTGGATGCAACAACTCTGGGTTTAGTCCCAGATTTTAGCAGCAAAACGTGAGTATTGAAACTCCGGGAAAGGTGTCCTGACTACCTGGGGAGTCAGGCAACACCTGGAGATGCTCAGAATAGCTTTGATGGCTGAACTGCAAGGAGACAGTTCAACCCTGGAAGGTGAGGTATCCTGGACACCTGGAGTTGCTGAGAACAACAGATCTGCGCCGAAGGTTTCCTGGACACCTGGAGCTGTTGTGCAGAGCTCTGACTGCTGGAACCACAAAGAAGCAGCCAAACCCTGGAAGGGACAATTTTTCTGACTTCTCGAGAAAGTCATGCCTGGAACTACTTCAGCAGGGAAGGGTATCCTAACTATTTGGGAAAGTCATGGTATAAATGGTGTGAAGGGGGGTGATCTCTCAGCAGGATATAGCAATCCTGCTCCTCTCCTGGACAGCTGCTACAGCTGAGCTTTGCTCTACACCTACATAAGAGGACTTCCTAGCAGAGCTCTGCTTCTTCAGCCTAAGATCATGCTTCTTTTACTTCACACTGCAAAAGGAAAAACCCCATGCAAAAATGTCACAATCTCCTCCAGCTCCAGAGAAAAGAGTTATTTTTCAGCTCACACTTGCTGTGTCCACTAGAGACATCTCAGCAAAGATCATCTGTTCAGCTCCTCCTTGCTCTGCTCTTTCAGCTCTCCCTTGTTTGGCCTCTGAGGGACATCTCAGCAAGGATCTTCTCTATGCCAGTGAATTAAAATCTTCACACCCAAATCTCTTTTGAGAAAGAGATTTATTTGGAAAGAAGGTGTCCAGGAGAGTGGCTGCCTCTACCAGGGAGGAGAGAACAGCCATTTTTTCTAACTGACCAGGCAAGGTGATTTATATAGGAAGTCTTAGGAGTGGAGTCAATGAAAGTTTGACTTGGGGCCCAGGGTTCTACTATTCTGCTCTGTGATTGTTTGGTTTCACAACTCAGTTATCCAGGAGCAGAGACGGTTCTGATCTAAACTGAGCCAAACTGTGGTTCTTTCTGCCCTGATCTGATCTACCTTTCCCTAGTTCTTGGCTCATGGTCAGGGTGGGTTTTTTTAGCCACCTGCTTTTCTCTTCACACCCTTGTTTTGTTTAGTAATAAGCAGCTGGGGATTGGAAAGGGTAATAAACAGCTGGGGATTGAAGAGTGTAATAAAGCCGGGCGGTGGTGGCACACGCCTTTAATCCCAGCACTCGAGAGGCAGAGCCAGGCGGATCTCTGTGAGTTTGAGGCTAGCCTGGGCTACTAAGTGAGTTCCAGGAAAGGCACAAAGCTACACAGAGAAACCTTGTCTCGAAAAAAAAAAAAAAAAAAGAAAAGTGTAATAAGCAGTTGGAGGTTGGAAAGAGGGCAAAGTTATCATTAGACTGCTTCCAGCTGAATTGAGGCATCAAGGTTCTTGGTACAATCTTGATCTTTCTCCTCAAGATGTAACCAGGTTCTGCAGATGTCTGGCTTCATTGATAGGGGCTGATAATCCCATAATATTAACTCACACAGAGTTTGGTTCCAAATATTTTGGATTGTTGTGCCCAGATCGTGATCCCCAGAGAGACCACCAAAGATGAGCATGCCGGAATGCAAAAGCAAGGTTAAATTCTGGGATATCCAAAAGCAATACAAGCCTAGGCAGAGACTTCGTCCAATACTCAGTGGAAGCTGGAGGAAGTGCCCGCCTGTCTGCATGCTCAGTTTTTAAAGGGAAAAATCACAAGATTATATCGTTTAGGGGTGCTAGTACGGGTACAATACTGATTGGCCCGCTTCTAGGGGCTTTCTAGAAATCATGGCTTAATCTTACATCTAAGTGAGTGGTTGCCCACCACCATTTCTCATTGGCTGAACTCAGGTAGGGGCATTTTTATGATCAGTTACCCTGGAAACCAGAGAGAGGACATTCCATAGTCTGGCAGGCATTACCTCATGGCTACCTTGTGACTCTGTACTTTTATACTTCCTGGTTTCTGGAATCTGGACTGACTTGTTTCAGTAATTATTGGCCTATTCCTAGAAGGAGAAATCTTAGGCCTTAGTTTTTGGGTGAAGGCATTTTGGTCTTATTTCTAAGATGGCTCATTTTGGTCTCACAGGATTTGTTGTTGAAGAAATCTAACCAAGATGTTTATGAGGCAGGGTGCAAATAGTAGGGCCAGGAAAAGTAAGAAAAGATGGGATAAGAAAGGTAGCATTCATTTCCATATCTGACTATTAGTGCTCTACTGTCTGGGGGCATCAAGCTGTTTCTGATTTGAAGATCCATTTGAAGTTGTTGGGTCTTATCTTTCACTAACCCTGATTGATTGATATGAAATCAACATTCTTCCCCCCAAAAAGAGGCAAAGACCACTTCTTTCTGCTGTTAAGAAATCCAATTCTCTCTGATTTTTCAATACTACAGTGGCCAGTGAGTCTATTTGTTCCTGAAGAGTAAGGATGGTCTGAGCTACTTGTTGGAAATTCTGGATTAATTGTGAGAAAATATGATTGTAAATAGCTAGAGAAGTAATCAGTTCTGATATTCCAGTGGCTATACCTGCACTTATGCCCAGGGCTGCTAGAAAGACTATTATTTGGATGGCTCATTTGTCATGCCTTGCTGCTATGAACTTGGTGATGGGAATTGACAAGGGTTCTTCACCAGGTACCATCCATAATTTAGGAAACAGGAATATCATGACACAAGTCCCAGACTACCAAGCAAGTAAACAGTGATAAACCTGAGTATCACAGAGAATAGAGTCATTGTGAATGTTTGGACAAAGGGGCTTTTTAGTACCAAGGGTAATAGTAGTATTGTAGTCTTCAGAACCCAGAGTACCGACAAATTGTATTACTGAGGAGTTAAAGCAGTTTTTAATGCCAAAGAGAATATGAGAGAAATAAGGGATAATGGTGACATTTGGCTTGAAGTAATTAATAAATGGTAAGGTGAGAGAATCTAATAGGACAATGGGTGAGGCCACAAATGATGGATGAGCATTTGACTCTGGAAGGACACATAACCAGCATTCTCCAAAATTGTCAGCCTGAGCATCATTCAATAGCTGATATGTGGTACTTAGTGTCTGAAACAAGAGATGGTGTGACAAGAATGTGGGATCAAAAAAAAAAAAGGTGGTGACATTGAGGATGTAAGAGCCTTTGAGAATCTTGGACTACTTCTACTCTATCCATTACTAGGGACTGAAAGAGCAAAATGTGCCCTCTATTATTTGAGCATATCTGGTGGGCAAATTTGATTGGTGCTATAGTAAAGTTTCCCAATGACTCCCATTTTTCAATTGCAATGCCTTGGGTCCTTAATCAGAAAGTAAAAGATTCTCTATTTTTTATAACAGGCAGGGTTGTTTCCTGCATATGCATTATGTTTCCAGCGGTCTCCAGAGCCTACCACATGAGTGGTATATTTGAACAGCTGGGCACATGTCTCTTAAATCTTAAATATCCAAATGTAGAGTTTAATAGCAATATGAGTGAGTGGGAAGAAGTAGAAGGAGAAGAGGTAGGGCATGGCCTGATAGGGTAGGGCATGATCCTTGAGAAGTTGATGAGGTCTCATTATTCTGAGACCAGGAGCAGGCTGGTGGTCTGTGAATAGTTTTGGGGGTTGTCTCTTTGCTATTTAACAAGCATGGGTTAGAACTATCAGTTCAGCCTGCTGATTTGTGGTATGGGCTGGAAGAGCTTGTGTTTTGACCACTATGGTATCTGAGACAATTGCATATCCTACTCCATATACTCCTTGTATATGAAGGTGCTGCCATCTGTACCATGTGTAAGTGGCCAAAGGTAGTGCTCTTTCTTGCATGTGTATCAGATAGCTTAGTAACTCTTTTAGAGTCTCAATGTATGAGTGTGATGACAAGTATTCTAGGACTGGTTGCGAGAGAAGGTTTGAGATATTAAAAGGTGTCCCATGCTGCTGTGGACTTCCCATCTGGACAAGAGGTGAATGCCTGCACTCAGCCTAGATCCCATCCCTGGACACCAACCATTCTGGGGAAGACCTGCCCAACTTGACCCCAGGTTCTGGCCATCAGGCAGGATCCCTTTCACCACCACCGGGAAGGCTCCCCTCCTCCAAGACCCCGGCAGACCCGGCAATCTCCACGCCTTCCTCGCACGCCCATCATCGCCCGAGATCCCAGCCACTTCCTGAGACTTAGAGGCCAGGCCCCAGCTCCCATCCTACCCTGGACTTTCCATCTGGACAAGAGCTCCCATCCAGTCCCGGATCTCCCATCTGGACAAGAGAGAGAGAGACTTCCTGAATCTGTCAGCTCTGTCTGGAATGAGTGTACTGATAAGACCAAGAATGAAACCACAAGGAGATGGGTAGACATCAAGGCAGAAATACATACAACAAAATAAAGAGCAATACAGCATCACCAGAACCTAGCCCTCCTCCAAAATCTAGACCTGAACATCAAAAATTGGAAGAGGCAGAAGAAAACAGCTTTATGAATAACATAATGAAGAAGGTAGAGGCTTATATAGAATTAATCATGAGGAAAAGACAAACAAAAAATGGGAAGAATGCTATAAAAAACTAGAGAAAGGAACAAATAAAGCAGAAGAAAACAAGAAAGCCCTGGAAGAAAACAATAAAGCCCTGAAAGAAAATCATGAAAGCAATGAAACAGATGAAGGAAACAGTCCAAGACCTGAAAAGGAAATAGAAAAAATGAAGAAGACACAAACAGAGGAAATGCTGGAAATAGAAAATCTGAGAAAAAAAATGGGAACTTCAGATGCAAGTATAACCAACAGAATGCAAGAGATGGAAGAGAGGATCTCTGGCATTGAAGATACGGTAGAAGAAATAGATTCATCAGTCAAAGAAAATACTAAAGCCAACAAAGTCATGACCCAAAATGTCCAAGAAATTTGGGACACCATGAAAAGACCAAACCTATGAATAGTAGGGATAGAGGAAGGAGAAGAATACTAACTCAAAGGCACAATAAGATCATAGAAGAAAACTTTCCCAACTTAAAGAAGGAAATGCCTATGAAGATACAAGAAGTCTACAGAACACCAAACAGACTAGTCCCTCAAAAAAAGTCCCCTTGCCACATAATAATTAAACAACTAAATGTACAGAATAAAGAAAGAATATTAAGAGCAGCAAAGGAAAAAGGCCAAGTGACTTAAAAAGGCAAACCCCTTAGAATAACACCAGATTTCTCAGTGGAGACTTTGAAAACCAGAAGGACATGGACAGATGTAATGGAGACACTAAGATACCATGGATTCTATCCTAGACTAATATACCCAGCAAAACTTTCAATCATCATAGATGGAGTGAACAAGACATTCCAAGACAAAGCCAGATTTAAACAATACTTACCCACAAACCCATCCCTACAGAAAGCACTAGAAGGAAAATTCCAACCTAAGAAAGTCAGATATACCCTCGAAAACACAGGCAATAGATAAAACCACAGCAGTAAACCCCAGTGAAGAGAAGTACACACACACTACCACCAAAAAATAACAGGAATGCACAATCACTGGTCATTAATGTCCCTTAATATCAACAGACTTAACTCACCTATAAAAAGACATAGGTTTACAGAATGGATACAAAGGCAGGACCTATCTTTCTGCTGCATACAAGAAACACACCTGAAATTCAAAGATAGACACTACCTAGGAATAAGAGGATGGGAACAGACTTTCCAATCAAATGGTCTAAAGAAACAAATGGGTGTAGCCATCCTAATATCCAGAAAAATAGACTTCAAACTAAAATCAATCAAAAGAGATCAAGAAAAGCATTACATACTCATCACAGAAAAGATCCAAGAAGATGAAGTTTCAATTCTGAACATTTATGCCCCAAACACAAGGGCACCCACATATGTAAAAGAAACATTACCAATGCTTAAACCACATATAAAACCCCACACATTAATAGTGAGAGACCTCAACACCCCACTTTCACCACTGGACAGATCTCCCAAATTGAAATTTAACAGAGAAATAAAGGACTTAACTGATGTTATAACTCAAATGGACTTAATCAATAACGATAGAATATTCCATCCTAACAAAAAAGAATATACCTTTTTCTCAGCACCACACAGAACCTTCTCTAAAATCGACCACATACTTGGCCACAAAGCAAATCTTAACAGATACAAAAAAATTGGAATTATCTCCTGTGTTCTATCAGACCACCATGGTTTAAAGTTAGGTTTAAATAACAACAAAAACTGCAGCTAACCTACAATCTCATGGAAACTGAATAACGCTCAACTGAATCACCAATGGGTTAAGAAAGAAATAAAGAAAGAAATTAAAGACTTCCTAGAGATCAACGAAAATGAAGACTCCACATCCCTAAACTTATGGGACACTATGAAAGCAGTGCTAAAAGGGAAATTCATAGCACTAAATGCCCACATAAAGAAGTTGGAGAAATCTCACACTAGTGACTTAACAGCACACCTGAATGTTCCAGAACAAGAAGCAAAGTCTCCCAGGAAGAATAGACACCAGGAAACTATCAAAGTGAGAGCTGAAATCAATAAAATGGAAACAAAGAGAACAAAACAAAAAAAATTAATGAAACAAAGAGTTGGTTCTTTGAGAAAAATCAACAAGATAGACAAGCCCTTATCCAAACTAACCAAAAGACAGAGAGAGCATCCAAATTAACAAAATCAGAAATGAAAAGGGAGACATAACAACAGACATTGAGGAAATCCAGAGAATCATCAGGTCATACTTCAAAAACCTCTACTTCACAAAACTGGAAAATCTAAAAAAAATGGATAATTTTCTGGATAGATACTACATACTTAAGTTAAATCCAGACCAGATAAACTATTTAAATAGTCCAATAACCCCTAAGGAAATAGAAACACTCATTAAAAGTCTTCTAAGCAAAAAAAGCCCAGGGCCAGATGGTTTCAGCACAGAATTCTACCAGATCTTCAAAGAAGAGTAAATACCAATATTCTTTAAATTGTTCCACACGATAGAAACAGAAGGAACATTACCAAACTCCTTCTATGAGGTTACAATTACCCTGATTCCTAAACCAAACAAGGATACAACAAAGAAAGAGAACTACAGACTGATCTCCCTCATGAACAATGATGCAAAAATACTCAATAAAATACTTGCAAACAGACTCCAAGAACAGATCAAAACAATTATCCACCATGATTAAGTAGGCTTCATCCCAGGGATGCAAGGGTGGTTCAACATATGAAAGTCTGTCAATGTAATACACCATATAAAGAAACTCAAAGGAAAAAAAAACACATGATCATCTCAGAAGATGCAGAAAAGGCATTTGACAAAATCCAACACCCCTTCAAGATAAAGGTCTTGGAGCAAACAGGAATACAGGGAACATACCTAAACATAATAAAGACAATTTACAGCAAGCCAACAGCCAACATCAAATTAAATGGAGAGAAACTCAAAGTGATTCCACTAAAATCAGGAATGAGGCAAGGCTGTCCACTCTCTCCATACTTATTCAATATAGTACTTGAAGTTCTAGCCAGAGCAATAAGACCACATAAGGAGATTAAGGGGATACAAATTGGAAAGGAAGAAGTCAAACTTTCCCTATTTGCAGATGACATGATAGTATACTTGAGTGACCCCAAAGATTCCATCAAGGAACAGATAAAGCTTATCAACACCTTCAGCAACATAGCAGGATACAAGATCAACTCCAAAAAATCAGTAGCCCTCCTATATACAATTGACAAACAGGCTGCGAAGGAAATCAGAGATACATCACCCTTTACAATAGCCACAAATGGTATAAAATACTTTGGGATAACACTAACCAAGCAAGTGAAGGACCTATATGACAAGAACTTTAAGTCCCTGAAAAAAATAAATTGAAGTTGTCAGAAAATGGGAAGATCTCCCATGCTCATGGATAGGCAGGACTAACATAGTAAAAATGGCAATCTTACCAAAAGCAACCTACAGATTCAATGCAATTCCCATCAAAATACCAACACAATTTTTCACAGACCTGGAAAGAATAATACTTAACTTCATATGGAAAAACAAAAAACCCAGGATAGCCAAAAGAATCCTGTACAATAAAACAACATCTGGAGGCATCACAAATCCTGACCTCAAGCTCTACTACAGAGCTCCAGTAATACAAACAGCTTGGTAAAGGCATAAAAACTGACGTGGGGATCAATAGCATCGAATTGAAGACCTTGACATTAATTCACACACCTATGAACATATAATTTTTGACATAGAAGCCAAAACTGTACAACGGCAAAAAGAAAGCATCTTCAACAAATGGTGGTGGCATAACTGGATATCAATGTGTAGAAGGCTGCAAATAGATCCATATCTGTCACAGTGTACAAAACTGAGGTCCAAGTGGATCAAAGACCTCAAAATAAATCCAGCTACTCTGAACCTGCTAGAAGACAAAGTAAGAAGTAGTCTTGGACACATTGGCATAGGAGGTCATTTCCTAAATATAACACCAGTAGCACAGATACTGAGCGAAACAATCAATCAATGGGACCTCTTGAAACTGAGAAGCTTTTGGAGAGCAAAGGACATGGTCAACAAGGCAAAGCGACAGCCTACAGAATGGGAAAAAGTCTTCACCAACCCCACATCTTACAGAGGACTGATATTCAGAATATATAAAGAACACAAGAAATTAGACATCAAAAATGCCCAACAGTCCAATAAAGAAATGCGTTATATTACTAAACAGAAAATTCTCAACAGAGGAAACTCAAATGGCTGAAAAATATTTAAGGAATTGCTCAACATCCCTAATTATCAGGGAAATGCAAATCAAAACAACTCTGAGATACCACCTCATGCCTGTTAGAATGGCTAAGATCAAAAACACTGAAGACAGCTTAGGCTGGAGAGGATGTGGAGCTTGGGGAACTCTTCTCCACTGCTGGTGGGAATGCAAGCTTGTACAACCACTTTGGAAATCAATATGGCACTTTCTTAGAAAATTTGGAATCAATCTCCCCAAAGATCCTGCTATATCACTCTTAGACATGTACCTAAGGAGTGCTCAATCATGCCACATGGGCACTTGCTCAACTATGGTCATATCAGCATTGTTTGTAACAGCCAGAACCTGGAAACAACTTAGATGCCCTTCAACTGAAGAATGGATAAATAAAATGTGGAACATATACACAATGGAATACTAATCAGCAGAGAAAAACAATGATATCGTGAGGTTGGCAGGAAATGGATGAATCTAGAAAAAAATCATCCTGATTGAGGTAACCCAGACTCAGAAAGACAAATATGGTATGTACTCACTCATAGGAGGATACTAGATGTAAAACAAAGATGACTAGACTGCTACTCACAACTCCAGGGAGGCTACCTAGAAAACAGGATCCCAAGAAAGACACAGGGGTTGCCCAATGACAGAGAAATGGATGAGATCTACATGAACAACATGGACGTGAGTTAGGGTAATGAGGGGCAAGGGTTGAGGAAAAAAGAGCTTAGCAGAGCGGGAGATCCCGGCTGGATCAAGACCAGAGAGGGAGAACAAGAAATAAAAGGCAATGATAAATGAAGACCACATGAGACTAGGAAGAAGCAAATTGCTAGAGAGGCCTACAGAAATCCACAAATATACCTCCAAAATAGACTACTGGCAATGGTCGATGGAAAGCCCGAACTGACATACTCTGGTGATAGGATGGCCAAACACCCTAATTGTGCTAGAAACCCCATCCATGACTGAGGGAACCAGATGCAGAGATCCACAGCCAGGCCCCAAATGGAGCTCCAGGAGTCCAATTGGTGAGAAAGAGGAGGGTTTTTATGAGCGAGAATTGTTGAGACCAAGGTTGGATAAAGCAAAGCGACAAATAGCCAAACGAATGGAAACTCTTGAACTATGAACCAACAGCTGAGGTGCCCCCAACTGGATCAGGCCCTCTGGATAAATGAGACAGTTGATTAGCTTTATCTGTTTGGGAGGTATCCAGGCAGTTGGACTGGGCCCTGTGCTCAGTGCATGAGTTGGCTGTTTGAAACCTGGGGCTTATTCAGGAACACTTGGCTCAGCCTGGGAGGAGGGGACTGGACCTGCCTGGACTGAATCTACCAGGTTGAACTCAATCCTTAGGGGAGTCTTTGCCCTCGAGGAGATGGGACGGGGGAAGAGCTGGGGGGAAGGGGGAGGGGGGGAGAACATGGGAATCCATGGCTGATATATACAATTAAAATAAATTATAAAATAAAATAAAAAAGGTGGACATGTTGAAAAATCATTGTTGTGTTCTCTACCAATGCCACCTGAAGGGAGAGAAATTAAGAGGGAGGTGATATTTGAAGGCCTGTATATGTTAAAGGTATGGCAGATGGTAAGGAGAAAGACAGTAATGGGTGACCCAAAGGTTGACTTCATAGGAGGTGCTTTCCATCTGGGGTCTCAGGATCCAGGTTGGTACAATATGAGAGGGCCTGCTCTTTCAGCTCTCCATTGTTTTGTCCACTGGGGGATGTCTCAGCAAGGATCTTCTCTATGCCAATGAATGAAGATCTTCACACCCAAAACTCTTTGGAGAAAGAGATTTATTTGGCAAAAAAGAGTCCAGAAGAGTAGCTTCTTCTACCAGGGTGGAGAGAACAGACTTTTTTCCTAACTGACCAGGCAGGCCAGTTTACACAGGCTATCTTGGAGTCAATGAGGGGTTGACTTGGGGCCCAGGGTTCTACTGTCCTGCTGTGTGATTGGTTGGTTTCACAACTCAGTTAGCCAGGGGCAGAGATGGCTCTGATCTGACTGAGCCAAACTGTGTTTATTTCTGTCCTGATCTGATTCATATTTCCCTAGTTCTGGGATCCAGATTGAGGGTGGGTTTCTTTAGCCAGCCACTTTTCCTTATGGAGAATTCTCCAAAGAGGAATATCACATGTCCCAGAAGTTTTAAAGAAATGTTCAATATCCTTAGTCATCAGGAAAATATAAATCAAAACTTCACTGAGGTTACATTTTATATCTGTCAGAATATTGAATATCAGTAACACAACTGATAGTTCACCCTTATGAGGATGCAAAGCAAGTGGAACACTCCTCCATTGTGGATGAGAGTGGACACTTATATAGCCAATATGGAAATCAGCATAGTTATTTTTCATGAAGATGAGAATTATTCTATCTCAAGATCCAGATATGCTACTCTTATGAATATACCTAAAGGATGCTTCATCTCATCAAAACGACATATTCTCAACCATATCCATTGCTGCTCTATTCTTATTTGCCAGAAAATGTAAACAACATAAATATCACTAAATGGAAAAATTGATAAAGAAGATGTATGGTACATTTCTACAATGAGGTATTACTCAGCAGTTAAAAAAATGACACCATGAAATTGGGAGACAAATGGGATGAACTAGAAAAAAATTACTCTAGGTAAGATAATGAAGACCCAAAACATAAATATGGACCATACTCACTTATATGTGGATATTATTTGCTAAGTACATGATAACACAGCTACAGACTGTAGACTCAGAGATGAGGTATAGAAGACATGATGGAGAGCATGTGGATTGCAATGGGGGTGGAGAAATAGAATACAAATTATGGGCGGACTGGGAATGGGAGGGTGAAAATGTGGAAGAAGGCATTAAAGTATTTTAACTGTGGTACACCTGGTCATGAGAAAAAATTACTCTCAGGGTGCTCCTAGAAGCAATGCTTCTTATAGAAATAACCCAAACAGGAGACCTCAACCTCCTGGATTATGCAGAAGATGTGGCAAAGGCTGACACTGGACCAATGAATGCAGATCGACAAGACATACACATGGCAACCCTTTACCATTGGAAAACAACTCAGAGGGCCTCCTCCAGGCCCCCAAATTGAACGTGATCCAGTCATTTCCAGCCATTGTGGAGGAAATTCCTCCACAGGACAATAAAATATTCCAGTACCTATTGTAAAGCACAGTAATGCACTGGATGATAAAACAGCTCTGATCAAAAACTTCCAAAAACATAATATAACAAATATTTTGGAAGACCTCCATAAAAGAACAAAGACCAAATCTTTGAGTATGAATTGATCACATTATTCTTGAAGGCTTTGAGGACACAGGTGCAGATCTCACTATAACTACACCAAAATCACGGCATCTGTATTGTCCTCTTCAAGAGGCAGATGTCCAATTTCTGGGGATTGGAACCCCATCTCGGGTAAAACAAAGCACAAGGCATGTTGAATGCATAGGGCCAGAATGACAATGGAGAAGGCTGAAGCTGTATGTGACTAATGTAGCAGTGAATCTTTGCGGCAGAGATCTGTTTCAGCAATGAAATACCGAGATCAACATTTCTCCAATCTCAGAAGTGGAATATAGACCAATTTATGTTTCTTGAAATAATATTATGATATATGATAAATATAGCCTCCAACCATTCAGGCTGTACACAAACAGAGCACAACCACCATTAAACCATATACCTTTCATAGGTACCATTGGCACTGCTTTTGAAATAGCTAGCTGGTAAACCTCTCTGGGTTGGACCATACCCTATGACACAGGACAAACTACAAGCCTTAGAAGAGCTTGTTCAGGAGCAGTTAACTGCTCAACATATTGAAGAATCTACCAGCCCTTCAAATTCTCCTGTATTTGTGATTAAAAAAAATCTGTTCAATGGAGAACACTGATAGATCTGAGAACCATCAATAATGTCATTCAGTCAATGGGATCTGTACAGGCTGGAACACCTTTGCTTTCTCTGTTACCTAAAAGATGACCTATTATAGTTACTGACTTAAAAGACTGTTTTTTAACACTACCTCTACAAGAAAATTATAACTGTAACTATCTAATCTTCAATCCCATCAAAGATCAAAGAAGGAAGATTTTGGGACTCGAGAAAACACAAATTGCAAGCAACCAATTACCAAAAAATTGTGAGAATAGACAGAGACAGCTGGCAATATGGACAGTCACCTAAAAATTGGCAGCATCACTGTGGCATCCATTCTGATTACAGTCCTAGAATATCTGACAGACAATTTCTAGAAGCAGGAATTTTGGAAAACCATCTTACCTTGTCTTGGCAAGGTTTATCAAAAATATTTCAAATAATACCATTTCCAGATTTACATGAATTCAGGTCAGATGGACAGGTAGTCTTCAAATGTTTCATAGACCTAGAGACTATGGCATTTATAGTTTTGATAATTTATAATTCTGTTGATGAGAGACACAATAGCTCCTGGCATCACTGATCTACTCCTGAGAGAATGTTGGGGTTCTAAGACACTCCTTCTATAAGTGTGTCTTCTTCTTGACACAAAATGGCCTGCTGGGCAAAGACTGCCTTTGCCTCAACTGCTGACAGTATGCATACTGTCCTTTTTGGATGAGTGGGACAAAAGGAAAAGAGACTACTGAACCTTGCCAAGACAAGGTAAGATGGTTTTCCAAAATTCCTGCTTCTAGAAATTGTCTGTCAGATATTCTAGAACTGTACTCAGAATGGATGCCACAGTGATGCTGCCAATATTTAGATGACTGTCCATATTGCCAGCTGTCTCTCTCTATTCTCACAATTTTTTGGTAATTGGTTGCTTGCAATTTGTGTTTTCTTGGGTCCCAATATCTTCCTTCTTAGATCGTTGATGGGATTGATGATTAGATAGTTACAGTTATAATCCCCTCATATCTTAGCTAAGAAAACCTTAGATACTAAAGTTAGGATATTCAGGCTAGGCCAGCTATTGGAGTCATCTTGACAATTAGCCATTTACCTATGATCCACATATGGAGCGTGTGTTTCTTGTTTGATGTTGTTCTTGTCAGTTGTAGTTCCATTTATCTTTATGTGATTTACCCTTTGTATTTCCTGGATAACATTTGATAATCATTCTTACTGTATATAGTTTGCATTAGGTTTAGAACATTCTTATTGAGACAAAATAGGAGGAAATATAAGGGTATTTGCTTTGCCCATAACCTGGGGCTATGGAGCCCAAAGAAGCCAGTGCTTCTTAACATTGCATATGACTTCTTAAAAGGATGATAAAAATAAAATAAATGGATAAAAGGGAGAAGAACTTCATGATCTCTCTTTCCTCTCCTTTTAAGAGGTCACATACAATCGCAAGGAGCACTTTATATGGCCCAAAGTAAGCTATGTTACCCAAAGTAAGCAAATACCACTACAAACTGAAGGCAAAACAGTAGAGGAGATTGGGTTGAGGGAGGGAGTGTGGGCAGAGACATGTAGCATTTAGGGCATTTGAGTGACAAGGAAATCCAATGCAGTGAAATTTATCTTAAATATGTAAAAGTGATCCTAATGATGTCTCCTAATCATGAGGGAGATGGCATTCCAACTGGCAACTCCACTCACCAAATAATCCTTCCAGGACTAGAACTGGGTTACATACAATTTTTTTGTTGGTCAATGAGGTACCATGGAAAACCCAAACACCACAAACTCTTTGGAAGATAACAGTATGCTCCTGCAAATGGATAGCAAGGCCTCATTGCTAAAGATGACATCCATACAATGCATTGACTATGCAGAGGTTAAGCCGCTGCCTCCATACAACCTTTGCACAAACATTCTAGTGTCTTTGGCATGGGAAGGTACTCTGAAGGCTATGAAAGAGAAACTTAAAAATATTTCACCCAAAAGTGATCACATACTTGGACACAAAGCTAGTCTTAACAAATACAAGAACATTGAAGTAACACCCTGCTATCAGACCCTCATGAAATAAAAGTATATTTCAACAACAACCAAAAGATGACAATTCATTTGGAAGAAGCACTATATTAAATGACTCCTGGATCAAGACAGACCTAAAGAAAGAAAGTAAAGACTTTCTGTAGTTCAGGGAAAAGGAATACACAATATACTAAAACTTATGAGACACCATGAAAGTGATGCCAGCACTAAGGGTGTGTATGAAAATAATTAGATACCACACTAACTACTTCACAGCACACCTGACAGCTCTAGAAAACAGGCAAGCACACAGAAGAGAAGTCAATGACAGGAAATCAACACAGGGCTGAAATTGAATAGATTTTTGCACTTGGACTAGAAATGGGGGAAATGTTAACAGGAGAGATCAGGTGTGGGACACATGGAGGAAGAGAGAGAGTACAGAAAAGACAACTGCAAGTTGAATGGCTCAGAAATGTAGAGTAAAACCAAACATGACTGACAGGAAGAAAGAAAAATAAGGAAAGGAAGGACAAAAGAAGAAAAAGAAAGAAAGGAAGGAGGGAAGGAAGAAAAGACAGAAAGAAATAAATGAAATGATTTCTAATGTTACTCTATTATACCCATAAAACAGTGTAGTCTGATCATCATCAGAAAGACTACTTTGAGCACCTAATGGAAAAAGGTGCAGAGACCCACACCTGAAAAACAGGCAGAGTTAGGGAACCCTGCAATAGAAGGGGAGGAAGGATGGAGGCCCAGAGTGGTCAAGGACCCTAGGAGAACACAGTTCATAGAATCAACAAAGAGGGGCTCCTACGGGCTCACAGACACTGATGTGACAATCAGAGTCTGCAGGCTCTGTGCTATGTCCTCTGCATATGTTATGATTGTTTAGCTTTCAGTTTTTGTGGGACGTTGAACAGTGGGAGTCAGTGTATATCTGACTCTATTGCCTGCTTGTGACCATTTTCCTTTTACTAGTTTGCCTTGTCCTCCTTAATATGAGTGTTTGTGCCTCATCTTAAGCTTTGCTGAATAAAATAAGTACCTATGATAATTAAAAGTTCATCAAATGTCTGGTTTCCATTGGTGAAGATAGAAAAATTTTCTATGTTTAATGTTCTATGCTATTTATATGTAAAAAATTATGTGAAAGACCCTAAAAGCTATGTGATGTGTGTTTAAATTTGGTTCAATACATTTTGCAATAAAGAATCAGCCATGTGAATAACTTTATTAAAGTTTCATTAATGAGAATTTTCATTATGAGGTAGAATATCAAAGAGGAGGTGACAGAAATGCCAACCCTGCTGACCTGAAACTGAAAAACAGTAATAGGAAGCAACCACCAGAATGAAAGTGTGCCCAGGACTTAGTAGGGCTAACAGTTGCAATTCGTTCTTGAAAATTCCCACAAGAAAGCACAAAGAACCTCAGTACATGTATAAAAAAGGCTCAGGCACATTATACAGCAGCAAAGTTGAGCAATTTCAATACTATGTCCCCATTATCTCTGCTCTTCATCTAACAGTTTCAACATAGGATCTGAAAACCTCATCGACAAATTTCATCTCCTTTTCCAATAAGAATATTTTAGTTCTCCAATAATTCTCTTCATGTTGCATTTACTAATTAATTCAAAGGAATATCGATCACTTATCTGATATTAATCATGCCCTAAATCTGTGATTAGGCACAAGTGAAGCAAAATAAAACTGGGTTGACATAGAATCTGACCACTCATGGTTTTATTTTATCCGTCATCATTTTCAGCTGGAGAACATCAGAGACTGGTATAGAGATGATTTTGAAAGTGATGTCTATGTCTACTCACACATATCTATGTAATACTTGACTGGCCATCATATACACTAGTCACACACCTCTATTTCTATGTGTGAATATCTGCATTCTGGTTAGAGACCAAAATTAAGAAACTTCTTTATGAAGGGTTTGGTTACAATTAGTGATGGAGGAATCCTTGGCACACACTTGAAGAAACACTCTAACACAACTTCTAAACATGGAACTCATGCCAGTGGTTTGTATTTGTGTTTTCATGTCATATTCTGAGACCCTGGGCCATGACAGCTTTCACAATCAGGAGAACCATGAGGAGACAAGAAAGAGAAACCTATCTCTCTCACCTTCCAGATTAGTGAATTGGAATCTAATCTAAGAAAACCACAGTACAATAAAATGCATGAGAAAATACCAAAATAGCGATCAATAAAAGAGAAAATTTTCTGTGGTTCAAGCATGACAGAGGGAACCACAGAACAGAACTTCCTGAGTTTTCTTACACACACTTCTAACTTATGACATTGATGCTGGAAATGAAGAAGTGAATGACTTACCTAAAATCCGTCATATTATTATACAAATCTTCCTCAGGTGGTTCTGGAGACAGGTAAAGTAAAAACTGACAGGCATTCCTCAAACCTCCACCATCCTCTTCATCATGCTTTATTCTCCAAAAGCAGCTGGTTTCTGTCCAACTGTACAACATGAGAGAAAACTTCAGGAGCAAGAGGGAAATCAGGAGAGCACACAGCTTCTGCATGGCTCCCAGAATGTAAGACTGAGCAGAAGTGAAACCCTTTTCTCCTGCAGACCAACATCACACATGCCTTTAAGTCTAAGTGCCTGTTTTCTTCCTCTAACTGCATGGGGAGCATGTGTGTAGATCGCGGTTCCCATATGCCCATCTGTGTCATGATTCCTGGAAGCATTTGGAAATTTCTGGCCTAAGGATCTGCACCTGAGGTCTGCCACCTTTCCATCAACACTGGTATGAAAACATGTTGTGAGAATCACAGTCTGCAGCCGCGGGTGCCATGATGTCATTCATGCCCAGAGTGTCAATGCCCCAGGGACACTCTCCTGATGAGCAGCTGGGGCCCCCGTCCTGTTTCAACACCCATGTGCATGAACACCACTGGAGATCATTTCAGTGGGTTTCCTCAGCTTTTCTGTATTAGTGAGAGGTGAGAGGGTCTTCAAGGGCCTGTGTCATTCAGAGCTTGAGCTGAATCATGGGAAAACATGTACTCTTTTGGCTGTGATAGGGAAGGGCAGTACCACATACAACGTTCAGCCTTGAATGTTGTTCATGCTGTAGTTTGTGTGCAAAAGTATGCTAGTCACACATGCAGAATCTCCTGAAAATACCTGTGTCCTGACCTCTGGAGAACTTGTCATCAGGCCAGATTGTCTGGTATTGATCAGAAAATTAATGAATTATTGTGATTCAACACCCACTCAGTCATTCAAATAGTCTTACCAGTGCAGACATTTACAATCTAACCTAGTTCTAAAACGTGATCTCCTGGTTGTTCTTCAGTTCCTGTATTTAGTGCCTTGTAGTGAAACATGTCTCCACCCAGCACTGTGGTTTCCTCCAAACTCAGTCCTGTTGCTGGGTATCACATCTAATTTCAACATGCCATCTCTTCTTTTAAGATTTTATCTACAAATAGAACCTTTGTTGGGTTGGAATTTAGGAAATCCATTGCCTAATAGAGATTCTTTGAACAAGTGTGGATGTGTTTCTTTCATGCTTTATTAAGGGTAACAGAGAAAAACGTATTCAGTCTTACAAATCAGTGACTGCCACATTGATTTATGTAAAAAATATATCTTATCTATTTTTCATTTCTCTAATGATATTATTTATACAGTTTCCATATCTTGACTGCCCTAAGTTATCTTGTCAATTGATATAGATATGTCTTAGTATGTTGAGTGACACATGTGGGCTCCATTCCCACAAGTGGTTAAGAGAGATCACTTTAGTTTGAATTCTCATTGTTGATCCAACCTTACACTGATTTCCACAGTGGCCATGGTAGATAGATTCCATGTCCACCACGAAAAGAAGCGATTCATGCCCACTGCATCCTCACCTACAATGCTAAAACTATTTTTGAAATATTTGCTTCTTCAATGGGTGGGGATGGAATCTCCTGAGGATTTGACATGTTCTTTCTCCATCAGTATAATTTTGATCTCTTTTCATAAACTGTTTGAAAAATGTATTATTTTTAATATCATCTGCTCAGACTTGAATGTTTGAGATTTTTCTTTCTCAGTGTATTATGGACATGAATTACAGGTGAAATGAATAGAAATCAGACATTCCCCACACTAGAGGCCATTTCTCCCTGGCTTCCTGACCATGCAGAGAATTTGTGACTTCTTGGCCCTAGACAGCCATCCGGGATGCTACTTCCTGAGTGCATGCATCAGAACAGGATTCAAATAATACTCAAGTTATAAATTCCTGCAGGTCAGAAATCATTATTGAATTTTTCCCATAGAATGAGAGATAAAGTCCCATCTTATTTTAAGGCACAGGGGTTGAATGTGTACGTTATTATTCTGTCTTGATGTTTAATTATTCAAGTCCTATGGGGAATGTGTGACAGGTATGTAGAACTGACATTCTAGTTCTTGAAGGGAAGAGCATTGCAATCAAGGATCTGACTGGGAAAAATGACACATCCAAATATGTGGCTAGCACTGTTCCTGGATGACAAAGTCATTCTTCAATGACAGCATCCTGAGAACAAAGGTTCAGAGAATCAGAGATAAAGATAATAGAACCTGTTGCCTCAGCAGGTCTTGCGTACTCTATTCTTTATGCCAAGCAAGTTTATTACAAAGGACAGCATCTCATAGGCTCTTTTGAAATGGGACAGAATCAGCAGAAACTGCCATACAATGGAATGATGTCAATGGGAGCAACTGAACAATGCTGCACACGGGCAACACATGATGTCTAATGATAATTACAGACTGAACATACAGTGGTCTTAGGACTGACAACCATTTTCCTGTACACAGAGAGATATTGGCTCTCCAGAAGCTGGACATTGACTCCTTGGATGCACTGGCTCCAGCTCCAGACTGACTTTGCTTTGTCTCCTCCTGGGCAAAGACACTGAATTAATGTTCTCTTAGTCTTCCCTTTGGGGTCTCAGAGAAAGTATTGGTAAGGTATGGCTCCCAACAGGCTTGAGACCCTAAGAGCATAAACAGAAGAATGTTGGCTGAACACCAGCATTAATTTTCAGCTTCCTGACTGCATATCATGTGACCAACATTATTCCCCACCATAATGTCCTATGTCCATTTGAATTTTAAACCTCTGTCAACTACTGCTCCTTTAAATTGCCTATTGTTCCAGGAACACAAAACGTTTAATAATATTCTTCCCTCTGTTTCCTGAGGAATTCTTTGAAAAGTTCTCCTCTTTTGTTTCATAGTAAAGAGAGCTATTTTAATACTTCTATCTAAAATATTTCAAGCAAATGGATACACGGATCCCAATTACAATTTTAATTCTATCAGGAAACATTTTTCTTATTGCCTAGAGAGTTTTAAAGAATGTTTTCTTTGTGCCTTTTTAAAGCATTCTATTCTGACTTAACTTTTCGTGGTGAATCTACCCATAGCTGTTACAAGGACAACTTTGTCAGAATCTATTGAGTTTATATCAATGGGGGAATGGAGAGGAAGTTGTCAGCATCACTCAGGTTACCAGCAGGATCCCTGGCTGTTGGTTGGCAGGATATATGTTAAGGTACTGTCACTGATGATGTGCTGTAATGTGACAGTGACCATGTCACTTTCAAGTCCGTGTGAAACAGTATATTGACATTTAACACTGAAAGCATGATTTGTGTTTTTTATAAAAGATAGATTTTCTATTTTGAACATAAATCATTTTATGTAGAGTTAGGATGAGATGGACATTAGAAAATCTTTGACAAGAAACTTTAAATGACAGAAACAGGAAGAGTTGTGGAAGAAAATTTTTTATCACAGGGTGATACCACTTGTCATACAACAGAAGGCAAAGGTACTGACTTTCCTACCCTTAACTCTTCCAGATGCACATGTCTGTGTGCCACTGTTTTGAATTGGATAACTGACTTTCTGGATGGTTTAAAGTCAATTTATAAATATTTGTATAAAAATTTGACTTTTCTTCATAGATTCATATCCCCCAATTTAAAACTAACAGTGTTGTATTCATTTGATGACACTTATCCCTGTGTACTATGGGCAGGCTTGATTTGGAATAGCTCTACATTTGGTTTGCCTCCAGTGGGAAAGCATTAATTTTCATATGGTTATTTTATGTTTATTGGAAACGTATTATTTTTATAATGATTTAAAAAATGCAAAGTATTTTGTGCCATTCAAAATGTAAAGAGAAATGTTTGCATGCATAAAATGTTGAATATAATCTCTGGTTCTCTATGATTTGTCCCCAAATCTGCTTTGAATGGTGTTCATATGTAAGTGAATCAGTGAGTTTGTATGTGTGTGTGTGTGTGTGTGTGTGTGTGTGTGTGTGTGTGTGTGAAAGTGGGTCCTAACGTAAATGGATATATGTACATAAAGTAGCTTTTGTATTAATTTTGATTTAATGGTCATTCATTTATAATTTCAGATGCCCACAAATATTCCATTTGAGAAGGGGTAGTTTAATTTTCAAAAAACATTAGAGCTTCCACTTTAGGGAATTTTATTCCCAATGCATTTTGCCCACACACATTGAATTACATCACACAAAGAACAGAAGTTGGTATGACTCTCAAAGAGCAATTAGGAACAGGAGTCATTTTGTGGTAGTTCACTCTTAGAGGACACAGTAATAAAGTAAAAAACACATATGATGCATGTTCTAGTCTGTTTCTATGGTTCTAATAAAGACATTGATTTCCATAGTAGCAGTAAATACTTGTAGTCCCAACAGCCATGGTTGGGAATTCCTCTTTTTCTAAATTCTTGGGAGTATGAGCTGTCATTTGTTTTATTGATTATTGGCCGTTCTGATGGGTGTCAGAAGAAATCTAAGTATCATTTTTATTTGGATTTCCTTGATGACTAAGGATGCTGAACCATTTTTAAATGTTTCTCATCCATGTGTGTTTCTTTTGAGAACACACCGTTTAGTTCCATACCACATTTTACTTGGATTATTTGTTGTCTTGATATCTAGTTTTTTTTAGTTCTTTACATATTGATATTGACCCTTTATCAGATATGTATTGGGTAAACATATTTTCCCATTGTGTAGCCCATTTCTCTGTGTTAAGGATGGTATATGTTGAAAAACAGAAGCCTTTTCAGTTTAATGAAGCCCCATGTATTCATGGTTGTTAAGTTTCCTGTTCACAAAGTCTGTTCCCATTCTAATGTGATCAGGACTCTCCTCCACTTTCAATTTTTATCATACTCAATCCAACTGGTCTTAGGTTGAGATACTTATTCTATTGAAAGTTAAGTTTTGTGCAAGGTGAACAGTATTAATCTATTTGCCTTCTACAATCAATCATTGAATTGGAAAAACACCACTTGTTGAAGATAATATCTTTTTTTTCTAGTGTGCATATCTGGCTTCTTTATCAAAAATCGGGTTTCCATGGGTTTGTGGATGTAGACGGATTTTTAAACAGTCTTACTAATAAGAAACACAGAGCCAAATACAGAGTTAATAGCTAAAGAGATCAGAGGAAGAGCCATGACTAACTATCTTACCACCAGCAGTAGATTCCCCAGAGAGAGAGATCTCTTCCTACCTGACTTGTGTTTTTGTTGCCTTTCTGTTCTACCTTCTCATTGGCTCTAAGCCCAGCCACATGACTTCCTCATCACTGCCTGTCTATACAGATGTCCAGGTCTCTGTGGTTGGTACTAGGATTAAAAGCTCCTGTGACCATGCTTGACTGTGTCCTTGACCACACCCAAAGTCTGCCTGCCATGTGATTGGATTAAGGGCATGTGATACCACTTCTTGACTCTGCTTATAGCTTGATTTGACCTCTGATCTCCAGGCAGCTTTATTTATTAACATACAAATAAAATCACATTTCAGCCCAATTAAAGTATCACCACATTTCCCCCTATTAATCTAATAAAAAGAAAAAAGGAGAGAAAAGTTATAACTAATAGAAGGAAAACTCTATACAGTAAGTACAATAACTACACACAATATATACAGGCAATAAAACCTCAACAATGTATAGTCAATTTGCATTTGACAGACTCAGAGAAAATATTCCATTATCTATCCTATTTTTGTAAGTTCAACATGGACCTAATTTCCTTTCTACCCTATCTTGTATTAATAACAGAGAACTATCTTATAATGTCTGAAATATACACCCTTACACCTCTTTAGTGAGTTTCTTTTCTGAAATTCTTAACAAGGAAAACTGTAACTATAACTACCTAATCTTTAACTATAAATATCTAACCTTCAACTCCCTCCGGCCCAAGAAGGAAATAATATTGACTAGTAAAACAGGAAGTGCACACAAGCAGCTTCCAAAAAAAGGTGAGTTAATGGAAACAGCCAGCTGCCTGGATAGTCAGCCGAGTTTTCTCTGCAACATTGGGGCATCATCTTCAGTCTATAGGCATAGGGTATCTGACAGACTCATTTGTGTAGTAGGATATACAAAAGGTGTACAGTTCGAACTCACATTGGTGAGAGTAGTCCACGTACCAGAAACACCTGAATTCCACCAGTATCCTGCCATGATTCAGGATTTTAAATTCTGGAAAATGTTGATTTTTTTTTAATTCAGTTGTCTATTAATTTTGGCTTGTGAGTGGCTTCATCTCTTTTATTAAATGCCAGCCTACCATTGAGAAGTAAGACTGTATCAGTTTAGTTACTCTTTCAAGAATAACTGTTTCAGGTTGTTCCATTGCACACCAGAAGCCATCAGTCCACTGCCTGTTCAGCTGCTTTCTAAGAAAAGGACACTGTACCTTTTCTGGATTGCAAAGGCCACTTCAGGAATGGTGCCATATTGTTCTGACCTCAGAGGATGCCTGTTGATAAAGCCTCAACCACACTTGTCTTGGCAAGAATCGGTAGTCCTTTGTTTCATGTCCTGTCTATTTTGTCATGTTTGTCAGCAGTTGATTCAAGAATACTTTGTTGTCCAGTGGCTAACTTTTGCCACAATTAAAGTTAACTCCATATGCAGTTTCTTCAATGCCCATATTTTCTCTGAAGTAGATTGGTACTGCCAAGAGCCAACATGTCTCATAGTAATAAAAAAGAAAAACATTTCTAAGTTATTCAAACATTTTAAATGCCATATTCTGTGGACCTCTGAAGGTTTTGAAGATGACCTGTCTATCTAAAATATACCTGCTCTATCTTGAAAACATACCTAATAAGAGTACATGTTTGATTGTAATGTCTAACTACTAACTTTCATTTCTTTATATCCTAATAGTTGGTAATAATAAAATTCAAGGATCAGCAAATTGCATTACATTGTTAAATGAGTAGTATACCTACAATATCTTGAACAAGATTAGAAATATATGTATAGCATTTACTAACAATATCAATCTCAATATATATAATTTGTATACAATATACAAAAATCCAATCTAATGTAAAGTATTTAAAACAAGTAATTGTCTTTTAAAAGTATATTCAATAATCTATCTTTTCATCTATATCATATCTATATATTCTCTTTATTTTTTTAGTAGATTCAATAATCTACCCTTTATTCTATCACTTCAATATATCCTTTTTTTAAACAAGAACCTTAAATCAAATCTCCTTTGTTTAGCCCTTTTTCTACCTCTTAACAACAACTTATAATCAACCCTCCTAAACAATGAA
Organism: Peromyscus eremicus; assembly: GCF_949786415.1. Lineage (NCBI taxonomy): Eukaryota > Metazoa > Chordata > Mammalia > Rodentia > Cricetidae > Peromyscus > Peromyscus eremicus. The sequence continues at coordinate 1,052,479 of NW_026734288.1, forward strand.
AATTATCCCAGACCCAAAACCCATTAAAAGACCAAAAAACCACCTGCCCCACACTGCCTATTTGGGAATGTAAGCCTCGTATTCTTAAAATTGCTTCCTGCTGGATGTGGGCGAAGGTGTCTTTTTTCTGAAAAGAAAAATTTTGGGTTAATTGTCAAATTCTAGAAAAGGTAGCTATATTCTTTGTTGTCCAGTCTGAGCATAATGCCAAAGTTCAGGGCTAATCTGAAGTCCTTATTCAAGTAGTCTTTGAAACTGGATCATCTCAGCTAGCCATCTCAAAATTGCTCTCAACAATTTGTAGTCCAAAGCTGATCTGTAAATTATGTTTGACAGCTCAGTGGTACTATTGTTGTCCACATGGAACTGTTGTTGTGGTGGTGCCCCATTTTCTTCCTGGAGACTTCAAACTTGATGTTAGGCCTGGCCGTGATTTCCTACAGAAAACTGATAAAGACTCGAACACAGAGTCATGTATAGGCAGCTAACTGAAGCCTTTTTTCTAGAATTAGTTAGTACTCTATATGATCATTAATATCATAATAAAAGTTTAAAATATATATGAATTTTATAAATTTTGATATAAAATTTCTACTTTAAGAAAAGTTTAAAGAAACAAATTGGAATCAAAAATTGACATTAGTAGTTATTGAATAGTTCTTCAATTATTTTTTGTTTGTTTGTTTTCTCCTGTCACATATCAGATGATGGCTCTTTCTTCTGGCATGATACAGGGAGTTCACATTTTCATTTTAACAATGTGCTTGGGTTTAAAGAAGAAGAGAACCACTCTCCAGCTCCAAAGTCAGCTTTAACTTATAATTGAACTGGGACTACAAGAAGACCAATAGTGTTAAATGTCTTTACAGAAGATCAGAAACAAATATTTAAGAAGACTTAATGAAATTTTATAGATGGTATATCAATAAGCCATTTTACTTATTTCTTGAGACAAATGATTTGTCCTTTTTCTTCAGTTGTCTCATTTGTCTAGTTTTCTTCATATTCTTTAGCTTTTATTTTTCTAAAAGACAAAAACAAGAAACTTTACCCAAGACTAAGTTAGGGGAGGTTCCCTTTTGGCATGTTATAGCTGATTAAATGAAAAGGCATGTGTTAATGGTATAAGTTAGTTTAAATTAGATGGTCATGCTTGTTGATAATCTATTATCTCTTCTAATTAAGAGGTCTCTCTTGTTCAAATCGAACCTTTATCAATTTTGATGGTATCCACAACTTATCTTCTCCTATAGAAACAAAAGCAAAACCTCGTCCCCAATGTAACACGCATGCTCATTTCCATTCTGAGGTCAACACATCCTTAAAGTATATAGGCAGATTTAATTCTGTATATTTTTCTATTATTCAATGTCTCTCTGCAGCTGTTGTTCCTTTCTCATTAGCATTGAGAAAATTCTAAGTAAATAGAGCATTATGCAGTCTATTTCTGGGGGGTTTTGTTACCCCTTCTGTTTATTTAGCATATCCTTTAGAGTTCTCTTTGATCTTTCTGTAACTGCTTGGCCTGTAGGATTATGTGGTATACCTGTAATATGATTTATATTGTAATAAGCAAAAACCTTTCATTTTAACAGAGACATATGCTGGAACATTGTCAGATTTGATTTGTGCATGTATAACCATGATGGCCATAACTTCTAGAAAATTAGTGATTACAGAATCAACTTTTTCAGAACTCAAAGCAGTTGCCTATTGAAATCCTGAATAAGTATCAATGGCATGGTGTACATATTTCAGTTTTCCAAATTCTACAAAGTGAAAAACATCCTTCTGCCAGATTTCATTCCTCTGAGTACCCTTTGGGTTATATTCTGCTATTAATGCATCTGATTTTAAAAGGAACAAGTAGGACATTTCCTTATAATTTCCTTGGCTTATTGCCAGGTTATAGAAAAATCCTCTTTTAAACCTTTACTATTGACATGATAGTTTTTTTTATGAAATTCTGAGGCCTCAACGACATTTCCTATCAATAATTTATCAATCTTATCATTACTTTGTGTTAGAGGGGCTGGCAGACCAGTATGGGATCAGATGTGAGTTTCATATAAAGGATGACTCCTTTTCCTGATTGTATCTTGTAATTGACTAAATAGTGAAGTTAATTCTGACCCATCAGGGATAAATTCTGCAGTCTCAATATGTAATACCACTTTTTCAGCATACTGAGAGTCAGTAACTATGTTGAGAGGTTCTGAAAATTCCCTTAATACCAACAGAATAGCATACAATTCTGATTTTTGAACTGAATTATAAGGACTTTGAACCACTTTACTTAAATTTTCTGATTTGTAACCTGCCTTTCCTTGTTTGTTGTCATCTGTATAAAATATACAAACTCCAGATACAGGTTTTTTCTATATAATTCGAGGCAAGATGCAATGAGCTCTCTTTATAAGATCAATTCTATCGCTTTTGGGATATTTGCTGTTAATTTCTCCCAAAAAATTACTGCAAGCTCTTTGCCAAGGTTCACTTTCTGTCCATAATTTTTCAATATCCTCTTTAGTTAAAGGTATGAAAATTTCTGCTGGGTCTATTCCTGCTAATTAACGAAGTCTCAATTTTCCTTTCAAAATTAAGTCAGAGATTTTTTTCTAAATGTGTTTTTAATTTTTTATTCAGTTTATTTGGTAAAAATATCCATTCCAATATAATATCTTCCCTCTTCATTAATATTTCTGTAGGAGAATGTCTAGAGGGTAAATTAACCAAAATGCAATCCAGCTTCAGATCAATAAGATCCATGTGTCCTTCATGTACTTTCTTTTCTACCAAGGCCAATTCTTTCTCAGTTTAAGGTGATAATTCCCTTGGACTATTTAAGTCATTGTCACCTTCTAAGGTTTTGAACAAATTATTCAGTTCATCATTTTTTACCCCAACAATAGTTTGTAGATGAGAAATGTCTCCAAATAATCTTTGAAAGTCATTAAGAGTCTGTAGTCTATCTCTCCTTATTTGCACCTTTTGGGGTTTAATTTTTTGTAGCTCTATTTTGTATCCTAAATAATTAATAGAATCTCCTCTTTGTATCTTTTCAGAAGCAATTTGTAATCCCCAGTAAGGCAAAATTTTCTTTACTTCTTAAACATTCTTTCTAAGGTATTTGCATTTGAGTTGGCTAGTAAAATATCATCCATATAATGATAAATTATAGATTTAGGAAATTTTTTACCTATCACTTCCAATGGCTGTTGTACAAAATATTGGCACAGGGCTGAGATATTCAACATTCTCTGTGGGATGACCCTCCATTGAAATCTTTTAACCAGTTGAGAATTATTTTAAGTAGACACCATGAAGACAAACCTTTCTCTGTCTTTTTCTTGTGAGGGTATTGAAAAGAAACAGTCTTTTAAATCAATAACTATGAGAGGCCATCCTTTTGGTAACAGAATAGGCAAAGGAATTCCAGATTGTAGAGAGCCCATTGGCTGAGTTATTTTGTTAATTGCTCTAAGGTCTGTTACCATACTCCATTTACCAGATTTCTTTTTAATAACAAATACAGGAGAATTCCAAGGGCAGGTTGATACTTCAATATGCTGAGCATTTAACTGTTCTTCTACCAGCCCTTCTAAAGCCTTGAGTTTCTCTGTTGTTAAAAGCAATTGCTGAACCCATACAGGCTAGTTTGTTAATCATTTTAAAGGCAGAGCTGTTGATGTCTTTGGAAGATCATCAGTTGTTGTGCCTTGTTCTTTTATAATATGGATGGCTGGTGACCACTCATTAGAATAATACCTTCTAATATTTCTCTCAGAAAAGTGCTAGTTTATGATTTGTTTCTGAGGTTGGAGGGATGTTAATTTGAGTATTCCATTGTTGCAACAGCTCTTGACCCTACAGGTTCACAGCTATGTTAGCCACATATGGTTTTAATTTTCCTCTCTGTCCTTCTGGACCTATACATTCAAGCCATCTTGCACTCTGTTTCACTTGAGATAATGTTCCAATTTCTAACAGTTGAATGTTTAGCTCCTGAAGAGGCCAAGTTGGATGCCAAAATTCTGGTGCAATTATGATCACGTCAGCACCTGTGTCTACCAGACCAGACAACAAAACACCATTTATTTTTATTGTAAATACTGGTCTTTGTTCATTTATAGACGTTTGCCAAAAATTTTTCTTTATGATTTCACCTGAATTTTCTGTTTTCTCTGTTTCATCATTCCGAGCAACCTGGTTTATTCCAAAAGGCATTTGGTTATTTAATTGGTCTGAGTAGGGGTTTCTTCTATGACTGCAGGAAAAAGTCTGAACTGGATTTGCTGTGGGGGCCTGCCTGAGGACCCTCTGGGAGTTTCCCAAAGACCAAGGCAAAGCATTACCTTGCCTGTCCCTTATTGATCTACATTCATTGGTCCAGTGTATTCCCTTACCATACCCTCTGCATACTCCAGAAGGAAAGGGCATTCTGTTGCCATTGTTTCTTGAAGAAACATTGTTTCTAGAAATGCCCTCTTTATAGTCCCTTTTCAAATGTCCTTGCTTTCCCCATCCAAAACATGTGACATTACTCAAACCTCTTGAAATTGCCTCTCCTATCCACATATCATCATCTTCATGAGCCTCAACATTAAACATATCTCTAATCTAATCTTCCAAGGGTGCAGATCTTGCCTTTAAAGGCCTGATTATTCTCTTACATGCTGCATTCCTGTTTTCAAAAGCCAAAGATTCAATTATTGTCTGACTAGCTTCTGAATTCGGGACTATTCTCTTTACTGCTGAAGTCAGTCTTTGTAAGAAATCTGTGAAAGATTCTTTTGGACTCTGTGTAACCTTTGTAAATGACTCAGTTTTCTTTCCTGGTTTCTCAACTCTGTCCCTTGCATTCAAGGCTGCCATTCGACATAGAATTAAGGTTTGGATATCATATAAACATTGTGTTTGTAGTGCAGCATATTGGCCTTCTCCATAAAAGCTGATGCTGGAAGACTTGTATACCTTTATCCCTACATTGTTTTGCTATGTTTTTAGCTTCCTCTTTGAACCACATTTGCCACTGGAGCTGTTGTCAAGTTTCCAGAACAGCATGTGCCAGCTTTCACCAGTCCTGTGGCATAATCCTATTATAAGTTTACCAGGTGTTTATCATTTGTTTTACATATGGGGAATGCATGCCATAAGATACTATTGCCTTTTTCAACCTTTGTAAATCTAACATTTCAAATGGAATCCAAATATTTTGTGCATTCTTTTGACCAGATAGCTGATGTATGGCTTCTGGATAAATTAAGGATCATTGTGTGAAAACAGACTTTCTTTCTGTAACTTTATAATCCAATCCTGAAACAACTTCACTGTTAATTTCTTCCGTCTGAATCTGAATTTCTCTATAATTCATTTTAACAGGTTTAACAGGTTTTTCTAAAACTTTTATCCTGGCACTTAATTTAATTATCTTTTTAAAGAGTAAAATAAAGATAAGAAAAGTAATAATGTGCATAATTTGATAAACATTAATCTTCTCATGTAGTTGTTCCATTGTCAGACAGCCTAAAATTTCAAACAAAGCCCAATTTTCTTCTAATGTACATATAAAACCCATTTTTTTTAATGTGGAAAAAATTCTCTTTTAAATAGTTTTTTCCTTTAAAATATCTGATATGTTAATTGAATTACCAAGTCTGTGTAGAAATCTGAGGGAATTTCAAAACAGCTACTAGCTTCCAAGGTGGCAATCCAGAGAAAGAGAGAGAGAGAGAGAGAGAGAGAGAGAGAGAGAGAGAGAGAGGGAGAAAGAAAGAAAGTATAGCCATGAGCTCTGGCTAAAAGGTTAAATCCAACCACCTGATCCCACTTGAGATGAGTGGAGCCTGGGCTCCAGCTTCCTTAAGCTCTGACCACGTGAATTGGCCTTTCAGTGTAGCTGTTGCAATTACAGTCGAGTGCAGTCAGCTGGTAGCTCTGGCAGGCCTGAGTTGTTTGTAGCTACAACTTTAAGCAAGTAGCTCCAGCTTTGGGTAACCGCTTGCAGCTATGGTCAGTCAGACCTGAGACCTAAGCCGAGCTGGGCCCAAGCTAGGGAGCCAGGCCTGAGCTAGGTAGCCAGGCCACCCAGGTGGGAAACCAGACCTGCCGCTGTGCCAAGCCAAGCCAAGCAATTTTTAATGAATTCTTGCCATGTGGGTGCATTTGGTTATTTAATTGGTCTGAGTAGGGGTTTCCTCTATGACTGCAGGAAAAGTCTGAACTGAATTTGCCAGTAAAAAGGTGGTATGAAATTATCTTATGAGGCAGATTTTCTTCTCTTTACTATTATTTTTTGTGACTAGATTCAAAGAGTCTATTCCATCATTTCCCTTTCTACCTACTAACCTTACCATAAACTTGCAATGGCCCTCTCTTTTGCTGACATCTACTTATAATCACTCCCCAGGAAGCTGATGCAATTTTACATCCTATGGTTATATAGTACATTTTTTAAATAAACGAACTAATGGAGAACTGGTTCGTAAAGTGTACTTATTTTCATGTCGATTTTACAAACAGTCAAAAAGTCTCAATGAGGAAAATTTAGGTGGTAGGAGTTGAAGTGTCTTCATTAACAAACAAAAGTATTAAAATGGGTGCAGGTATGCCATAATTTAGATACAGAATTTGCAGGTGAACCAAAAAGAAGCTTTTTCACTGTTTAAAATATACTTAAGAGAGAATCTAATTACTTGTCTCACTACAAAACTGAAAAATGGTGGAATTTAAGAATGGATCACGGAAACTAAACAGAGTGCTTCATTGGAGACACTGGTGTGGTATCAATTTCCTGCTGGGTCTTGGCTGTAGGCAAATATATTACTTACCCAGTGTGAGAAATACTTTTAACTGTGGCTAGCCCTCAGATTCTGTCTGCTATTTCCAATACAGATGTCAGTTATGTTTTAGTTAACAATCTCAGGGAAATAAAATGAGAGGAATGGTCACTACAACTTCTTACTGCTGTGTTTAGACTCAATTTAAAATGTCTGCGCACAGTATAAAGCAGGGTGCAGAAGCCACATACCCAGGTTGTAGAGATTTCCATGATCTGAAGGAATAATGGACTCACCCAAAGCAGGAAAGGAGAAACTAAGTTTTGATCTGTCTATAAAAGTTCATATTTTCTGCATCTCTGCTGTGGCACTAGTCACCAATTGGGGTCCCTGAGTGTGGTAACAGGGAATGGAGATGCTGCTGCCTTTGCACACAGAATAGCATCAGAAAGGTGAAACTTTAAGATAAACTTCCTGATAGGTTCCAATAGAAAGGGGAAGAAGAGATGGCATGTTTTCAGGTAAATGTAGGCACAAAGATGGGACAAGTTGATGACATTCTACACATAAATGCTTCATCTGCAGAGCTCTCAACTTTCACCATAGTCCCTTGCTCTAGAAAACCATATTTTTGTGTTTTGTTATATTTTTAATATACATGTTTTATTATAACTGTCATTTCTGTCCTACATCTTGCTTTCCAATCTTTCTTGCCTCTTTTATTTTTCAGTATGACTTTTCTACATGCATTCTTGATCTGAAATATTTAAAAATTTTATGACATTAAAGACAAATGTTGAAACTGAATTCTACTGATGACAATTTCAGACATTATTTATTTCTGATAAAAGAAACATATTTCATGATGTGTTTAGATGCTTGGCACTTTGAGCTCATGAAAAAGTCACAACATCCTCCCTTTTAATAAATAACATTTAAAAATTGCAGATTGATTACTGATAACACAGAGAGTTCTTTAGTTAAATACTCTTTTCAGAGTCAAATAAGTACTCAAACTATCATAACAAAGGAAAATTGAATTTTCACTTCAGAGTCCATTGACATTCAAGGATGTGGCCATTAATTTCTCCAAGGAGGAATAGAAATGCCTGGACACATCTCAGAGGGATTTATACAGAGAGGTCATGTGGGAGAACTACAGCAATCTGGTTTCTGTAGGTGAGAATAAATTCTTTCAGAATTGCTGCTTAGATCTAGTAATATCTAGTAACTTGTATTAGTACTTGAATTATTTTCTATCTGTGAATCCCAGCTCCCAATTATTACTAGATATTGGTGAGTGTAATATTTATTGAAAATTTTCTTATTCTAAATGGTTTTTTAATTTAGCAAATAATCCCTTCAATCCCCAATTTTTTTTGTTTTTTGGTTTTTCGAGACAGGGTTTCTCTGTGTAGTTTTGCACCTTTCCTGGCACTCACTCTGTAGCCCAGGCTGGCCTCGAACTCACAGAGATGTGCCTGGCTCTGCCTCCCGAGTACTGGGATTAAAGGCGTGCGCCAACACCGCCCGGCCCCAATTTTTTTTAGCCAGTCACTCAGTGTCAAAAATGTGTGAATACAGTCTGATTCCCACAGTTTTATTTCTGTAATGGGGTAACATAAGGAAAGTTGAATGCATACACAGTTAAAATTGTGGATTTCTTAAAAGTCTACAATGCCTGTCAAGTATGGACTAATAATATTTCACTACTGAGTCTTTCCTTATGTAACTTCATATCCACTGAGTATAAGCCTCTGCTAGAATCCAACTCTGGTGCCCATCATGTAATAAATTATCATATATCTCTTCTAATTCACAGGCCTTTCTGTATCAAAACCAGAGCTAGTCAGCTGTCTTGAACAGAATAAAGAACCCTGGATTATGAACACAGAGGAAGTAGAAGGCAGAGAACCAGGTAAGGTGGAAGGAAACAATGGTTACGTGTAGAGCACAAAACAAGAAGCAAACCATATCTGCAGTGGGATTACCACAGCTCCTCACTGGAAGCAGTGCATAAGAATTTCATTTACAATAGTATACTAGGATCTAGCACATGGAAAATTTTACATAATTTTTCCTCATTTCATCAAAATAGTGATTAGATGAAATTTAATATGCCAGTAGCAATTTGACAATGTATATGGGACTTTATTTTGTGTTCCAATAAATGTCTGAAATTTTCTCCAGTATGTCAGTGATTTTAGGGTTTTTCTGATTTTTTTTTAACATTTTTACACTATGTCTGTATTAATATACTTTTCTTCCTTTTACTTCCTTGCATACCATCCTTGTACCACACCAATCCAATGTCATAATTTTTGCACCACATATCTAACAAAGAAAGAATGGAAAATACATAAAAATCAAGGAATATTTGGGCTAGCCAACTCATTCTGAACACAAGATTTGAATGTGATTGATAAACCCTGGTATTACTCAATTGAAAAACAGATTTTCTTACTTCTGAAAGCTAGGAACTGCACACATGTTCCTGTCACAAAGTTGTGATTTTGGGTCCACTTTCAATTTTATAAGCTGATATTTTGCCTGTAGTATTGGGCTTGTAGGGGTTTTGGCCTTGTTGTCACAGACTTGGTGATTGCATGACTGTTGTTCCTATAATGTTTGTAAACCTCTTTTTCCCTAGACTCATTTACCATTTTTTGATCTTTATGTTTTCTCTGCAATTATTTATTCATAGGTATCTGAACCCTAATGCAAGGGTAAAGATAAAAGAATTCCAGGTAGGGCTTAATTCTTCAAAATCTCCATATTAAGCTTCTCTATTGAACAATGAGTAAAGTGTTAATCTTTGTGGCTGTAACAATATAGCATTAGTTTAATGCCATGTTGATTAAGCAGAAAAATATATATATTATATATCTTATTATATTATATACATATTATATATTATTATATTATATATCTCTAGATAATATATATATTATCTAGAGCCCATGGCCAATTTGGTCTCAGTTTCTTGGCTGCAACAATAGTGTCAGCTTCATGTTCCAACAATGGAGTTGGCTTTAAGACAATCAAATGCTGGTTAGCCATTGCCAAGACATCTGTGCAAATTTTGCATATTTCTTTCAAGTCAGTGATAACATGCAGTGACATGGTTCCTAATGGGGGAAGACTATTGTGTACTTTTCTCCTTGAGTAGCAAAAATATTCCAATGCTATGAATTTATTTCAGTTGGGATAAAATGTCTAGTTGGACACAAGTTTGATATCTTCCCATTCAATATTTTAAGTATGTGAGCCTCATCATTGAGTTCCTGATGATAACTAATTACAAAGGTAATAACTGCTATGTTTCAGTATAACACCAGAAAACAATGCAACCAATTACTTGTACAGGGGCTTTATTTGTTGCACATGATTGCAACTTTGGGTATTGTCTACACCATCATATAGTAATGACACTTAAATACTTTTTAGACATGTATGTGTTTTAACAAGCTTCTACAGAAGTATGGTTTCCTATGATTCTTTAAAAGATTTCTCATGTGGTCCAGAGAGATAACATAGTGGGTAGAGATGCTTCCCCTCAAATCTGATGAACAGAGATCAGTCACCTAGGCAGACCCTGGAGAGAGATTTCTGAAAACCATCTAACCATATATATATACCCTTAAGATTACCAAGAAAGGCATGTAATTTTAGTTATTCTTCTTTTATTTGCTCCTATATACAACTCTTTCCTCAATTTTATGACAATACTGTTTCAATTTCTCCTTCTTTTTAACAGTATTGTTCTAAAGTATCCCTTCTGTGGAAAAAACCCTACATTCTCACTGTGCTATAAGCCCCAAAAATAAATAAAGTCAGATTTCATCTGATTATGACAAAATTAATACCTGGAAAAGGCCAAGGGCCTTCTGGAAGTCAAACTGAGGCTCAAGAAAACTTGGTAATATTTGGCTTTTGATTATTAACCATTTCCTGCTATGAATTTCTCATGTCCTATTGTGTGTTTTCCATAATTTATTGGGCACCATTTACCCTCTACTAATGGAATAGTTAGAAAACCTTCTGCACTGACAGCTGTGCACGGCCAGGTCCCCATTTCAAGCCTCCCTATAATTCTTGTCATTTGCAGCATCTGACCAGGACCATCCCCAAAGGGACAAAAGGATTTTAGTAGAGATGCCTCTGTACTGTCTCAGAACAGACTTAAGTATCCAAGGCCAAATGAAACAACACCTGTCTTCTAAGTCAAGCAGATAGCTTTATTTCTTGTGCAATCTAGTGTGAGAACTCCTTTCTTACAGCCTTACTAACATTATAGACTTCTAACTTCTTACCTAATCACCTCTAGGAATGTGGACTGAGCACATAGATCCCCTTCTTGATATACTAACTGATCATTAGCTCTCAATTGTACTCCTCCTTTACTACTCCTGTTATGGGTTGTATAAGAAAGCCTGATGGTCATTGCCCGAGGAAAATTCTTACCTGCCTCGATGATCTCATAGAAATTCAAGCTTGATGACCTTGCTTGGCCAGAGGATTGCTATGACTTGGATTTATAAATGAACACCTCAGAGACTGAGGGAAACGGAGGTATAAGGAGAACAAAGAGAGGATATTAAGGATTGTGACTGGAGAGGATTTTGATTAGAGATCTTGAGGATAAGCTGGAATATGAGGAAGAGCCAAATGGGAAAGTACTAGATGGTTAAGAGTGAGATGAGAATGACCTAGATAAAGCAGAATTAAGATGAGAGAATTTATATAAAGCTTAGAGGAGACAACAGATAAAAGTAGAGACAAACCAGTCAAGAAAGGAACTATGCTTGAATACAAAACTGTAGCTGTATAGATAAAAATTTATCCCAGAAAAATAAATTAGATGGACAAAGAGCTTGGTGTACTTATATTCTTTTCCTGAAAATAATTCTCACCATTTGTAGTTTCTCTTCTGGGCCCCTAAGAAGTATATTATTAAAGCTGTTCCTATAGTAATATACAAGACCATTGACCTCAAACTAGCTAAGTAAACTCTACAGAAAACATAGAGACCAAAATCTTAAATGCTAGCATCCACAAATTCGAGAAAATATGTAGTATTCGTGTTTCTGGTTTAAGTCACTTAGAATAATTCTTTAAAGTTTCATCCATTTACCTACAATATGTATTATATCAAAAACAAATGAATGAATTACTTAGCATATAACCTAACAAAAATAAATCAAATGACATAAGTAATTTATCATGTCACATGTTTTGAAGTTGAATAGAAGGAACAATGAAAAAAATTAAAAAATAAAACATAAAAACTTAAGAAAACCAGGTGAATTTAGGACAGAATCCCATCAGATAATTAGAGAAAAACTAACACCAAATACATTTCCAATTGTATGACAAAATGGAAAAATTCCATTTCTATAACACCTCAAAATAATTATCTACTAGGATCAAGGTTGCCTCATCAAAGAGATGCTAATGGGAATCAACATAAGTAGATCAATACATGTAAAACATTAGGAGAGCAGACTATAAGAAAGAGACCTAATGATCTCATCATTAAATGCAGAAAAGGCTTTTGACAAAATACAATATCCCTTCATTACAAAAATTCAGCAGTAAGAGGAACTTATCAACATTTAATAGATTAAGTTTATTCTAAGTATTTACCAACATAATCATTCTAAATGGAGAAAACTCAAAACAGTTATTCTATAATTGGGAAAATAAAGGATACTCACTCTATGTATAACTGTTCTATGTTCTGCTTGAAGTCTTAAATGTCAGTCTATGATAATATGAAGTTCAAGGGGATACATATAGGAAAGAAAGAAGTCATAGTATCCTCATTACACATAATATTTATTTTATACCAGAAACTTTAAATCAAGATTTTTATGCTTTGTGCCAAGGTTGTTGCTAATCTCTGGTTCTTTTGTGTAGTATTGTCAGCCTGGAAGTCATTACTTCCTTTATGTCTTATGTATTTATGTGGTGTAGAATTGTAGGAAAATACAAAATAATATATTTCCTTGAGGAATTGTTGGGCAACCTTGGTGTTATTTGTCCCTCAATCTTCCTTCATCATTTCTACCAACTTTACTTCCATTATAACTGAATAACCATCCTGAATTTTGTTTTCAAATTAATAATGTCCCTATATCTCAAATCTGTAATCAATGAACTAAGGACAACAAATGAATGGTGTGACAAAGAAAATTACCCTCTGTCATGGGTTATCCCCATTGTTGCTTTTCTATTGCAAAATGTGTTGGACTAACATTTTGAAATTATATATAATTTGTATATATATTTGAAAAAGTATATACATAAATATATAACAGCAACAATTATCAATTGAGGGTTATATTATTTATTTGGAGATATGAGAAGAGTAAGAGAAAAAGTGCCTGAGATAAGCTTAAAATAAAATGGTATAGTTATATTTAAATTAAATTTACATTTACAAAAATTATATATTTTACATATAAACTTTGAGTTCTAATATTTTAGCTTTGAAATAGAATACTACATTTTAATCTACTTTGAAAATATAAATTTTATTATGTAGCTCTTTTATCAATTTGTTGTTGTTTTTTGGAACAGAGTGTTTCTATGTAACTGCCGTGGGTGTCCTGGAACTTGCTCAGTAATTTAGGCTGGCCTCAAACTCACAGAGATTTACCTGCCTCTGCCTCCTGAGTTCTGGAAATAACAGCATGTGCCACTGCTGCCCAGCTTGTTCTTTTTGTGTTTTTGAATCCAAACATATTAGAGATCTAAGACTCTTTTGTAAAAACAGAGATTATAATGCACTCTGGTCATTATTCGTATTCTGCATTCAAGTCAGTAAAAAAAAAGCCAGACTGTGATTCACATTTAAGGGCCATCTGGGATGGTTTTATCAGTTAGTTACACTAGGACAGGATACACTGAGGCCAACATTAATGTTTGCTTTGCTGACATTTAGTTTTGTAGTGGAGAAACCCATGCATCTTAATGTTGCCCAGGGCCACTTTGCCTAATTGACTCTTTGGCACTTTTTCTTGCCTGGACATATAATTTACTTTTCTCAGCTTTCCCCTTTTTTGTGAGAGGGTCTGTAACAATGTAGCCATGATTGGCCAGAAGTGAGTATATAGATCAGGCTGGCCTCATACCCATAAATAATCACCTGCCCCTGCATCTGCCTCAGCCTTCCAAATTCTGAGATGAAAGGCCAGTGTTTTATCAATTTAAGATATTCTTAAGAATCTGAAAATTTGAAAGACGTGAGGAGTTATCAACATAATTGTGGGGATTTTGAAATTTTCTCTCCTCATGTCCATAAATATCTGTGGATCAGATAAGCATATTTGTTTTTCATGATCATTTTATTCTTTCCTTTTCAATAATTACTCTCCCTGGGTAACTACTTATTAACATGTATTAAATCATTAATTAGGGAAAATCTATATATGATTTTTTTTCATTTCTATCACTTTATCATTTATCTGTTTGGAAAGGATATTTTGATCTAAATTGATAATGAAATTTCCAAATAAACAGAATATTTTTAATAAAGGCTAATAGTTTCATTTTGTATTCTAACAATTATATTTTCAATTGTTGGTTACATTACATGCTTAAAGAAGACTTTTTCAAATTTTTTTTCAGAGCTGCAGATTGAACCCAGGTGCTTGCGCTTGCTAGGCACACACTCTACCACTGAACTAAATATCCAAACCCATCAAATTTTGGATAAAATACAAGTTCATGAAATGGTCTTCTCCATGTTCATAATGTTTGGATATTAATTCCTTAGAAGAAGTGCTGAAGATTTTTGTGTAATCTTTTTGCTACTTAACACGTATTGGTGTTATTTTATAAAAAATATTATTTTTGTCTAATTCTACACAGTTGGATAATAATTGCCTTTCATTTCTTCCAGCTCTGTTTTGTTATCTTATTCAGGAGTCATTCCCAAAAAAGTATACACAGGGTACTTGCCAAAGAGAAATATCAGCGAAGTTTGAAAGTAATAGCCTTCGTGAATTACACATAAGGGAGTTCTGGACATGTAGATCTGACAATGAAAAGCATGAATCATGTACTGATGGAAATGATCTTTTTGTAGTACCCATTACTGACGTTCCTGACAGTATAGATGAAGAAGTTTCAGCCTCTCCTCATAAAGCTCACTCTGCATCATTTCCATTCAGATGCTGCAATTTCCATTCAACTATTCAAAATGACTCACTCCACACTGAAGGGAAACAATCAACATTTAAAGCATGTAGACAGTATTTCACCCACCCATCAAATTTTGAGAATTCAAGACTCAGTGTTGGACAAAATCATAAGAAATCTGGAAAGAGTGACATGAGATGCTCAGACCTCTTTAGAATTAAAATGGTTCATACCAGAGAAAAATGTGCAAATGTATACTATGTGGAAAGTTGTTTTCTATGTTATCAGTACTTAAGGAGCATCATAAAATCCATATGACAAAAGAATCATACAAATGTCTGTAGCATGACAGGTTCCATTCCCATGAATCAAAATATAGAGCTCATTGTAAAATCCACACTGAAGAGAATGCTTTCAAATATACAGAGTATGGCAAGTCATTTGCCCATGGGTTTTCTCTTCATCTTCCTCAGAGAAGTGATTCAGGAGAAAAACCTTTCATATGTGAAGCATGTGGCAAGTCTTTTACTCAGAGTTCAACACTTCATATTCACCAGAGGAGCCACACTGGAGAGAAATCTTACAGATGTAGGAAATGTAGCAAGTCTTTTAACAAGGCCTCAAATTTTAAAATTCATCAGAGGATCCACACTGGGGGGAAACCTTACAAATGTAATATATGTGACAAGTAATTTACTCAGAGCTCAACACTTCAAATTCATAAAAGAATAGATACTGGAGAAAAACTTTACAAATGTAATGTGTGTGGTAAGTCCTTTACTATAGGCTAAAAACTTAAGGTTCATCAAAGAATACACACTGGAGAAAAACCTTACAAGTGTTCAGATTGTGGGAAGTCCTTTACTGATAGCTCAATTCTTCAAATTCATAAAAGAATCCATACTGGAGAGAAACTTTACAAATGTGATGAATGTGGAAAATCATTTACTGTTAGCTCAAATCTTAAAGTTCATCAAAGAATACACAGTAGAGAAAAACCTTACAAATGTGATGTATTTGGAAAGTCCTTTATTCACAGCTCAACACTTAAAGTTCATCAAAGAATACACACTGGACTGAAACCTTACAAATGCAAAGAATGTGGAAAGTTTTTTAGGACAGACTCACATCTACAAAGGCATCACAAAATACACACAGGAGAGAAAATTTACAAATGAAAATAATGTGACATATCCTTTACTAGAGCCTCAACACTTCATGTTTATGAAAGAATCCATAATGGAGAATAAAGTTAAAAATATACAGATTGTGACAAGTTCTTTGTTCATGATTCATGTGTTCAAGGCCACTAAAGACCCATTGAATGCAGTACCCTTAAAATTATAATTAATGTGTTATGTCCTTTTCCCATGTATCATCTCTGTAAAAACTCAATAAAACCATACATTAGAGAAAGCTTACAAATACAAAGCATGTGTAAAAACATTATCTGGGTACTTAATTCTTAAAAATCATCACTTAACGCATACTAGAGAGAACCCATACAATATTAAGAAAGAAACAAGTGTTATGGAGTGCTCAGATATTGAAGCCTAAGAGAATATCACTATGGGAAGAAATTCAACAAATGTACAGAGTTTAAAAAAAATCTTTATAAGAAGCTCAAAACTTAGAGCATATCAGAAAATTCATGAAAGAAACAAACTCAATTAGTAATTATTGCCCCAGTATTCATATAATAAAAGGGTTCTTTGTAATGTCAGTAGTAGAAGGAAACCTTTAGCAAATATTCAAACCTTACTTAATGTCAGATGAGTGACATCAGGAAGCCCTATGCTTAGTGTGATTTTAGAAATATTTTACCAAGAAATAAAATTTATGTTGACATAAAATTTCCTTGGAAAACCATCTACATATATAGCAATGTATTAAACAGAATTACACAGCACAGAAATTATGTATTTAAATGGTATAGGATTAATTTGACAATAGATGAAGGTAATAATAACTTAAAACATGAAGACTTTATGCCAGGAATAGTTTACTAATAGCCATATTGAGTCAAAATCACTGCATAATTTTCTGTATATTTTATGGGATGATATATTGAGCTCAGAATGATGTAACTTTTATATAAATATTCTTGTTTTTCTAGTATTTGAGATTTTATCAAATTAAATACAGATTGTTTTAAATCTCAAGTTATTCTTCCTTTTTTCTCAATTGTCAATAAATACAGTAAAGCTGGTATTCAATTTCTTCTTCATTGTAATGTTGGACATTGATCTTATACAGATATTTTGTACCTAATGTCAGTCATTGCATTACAGAATATACAATAAAAACATCAAGGAAAGATGAAGTAGAATTGCTTTAGGAAAACTTTAACAGGTTAAATTATTTGAAGTATATGTGCGTGTTAAGGCCTGATTGGGTGTAAGTGTGAACTTGAGCTGTTTACATTAGCAGATATAGGTCAAAAACTACAGACTTAGACACACACAAAAAGGCAAACAAATTTCCTGTCATTGCTAGAGGCTTGAAATATAACAAATCATGTGATCATGTGAGGATATTGTTAGTTTGTGCCCAGGCTGTTCACCATAAAAATCTCTTCAGATTTTTAGGCCTCAGCAATTAAAGGCTACAGAGACAGAAAGCACTTAGATGAGCCAAGCATGTCTATCTGATAACTTTAAATATTAACCCTGCCTCTCTATTATCAATATGCAATATCTCTTTGAATCTATTTGAATATAGGTATTACTGATACAGAGCATCTAGGTTGTTGTGGTTTCTCATCAGAGAACACTTAACAACTGATCTCAACTTTTCTTGTCATCTCTGTGTTAAATCTGTCTGTGTTTTCTTCATTCTCAAACCAATCTTCTTGGATCTGTTACTAGAGACACACAGGGCATGAAAGCAATAGCCAATAGTCTCTATTCAAACAAGGAAGGAATTATTTGAGTGTTCACAATGAATTGTATTCATAATTTCTCATTAAGGAAGAAAATTGACTGCTTATTAAGTACTAATGAGCCAGAGAACAGCACTTCCTCAATAAAATTTTATAGACAAATGAACAAGAACAACCATCAATAAATTTTACCTATTTTTGACTATATGAAAGTAGTGCTAAACTAGTCACAGATTAACAAGTAATTTTCTTTTTTTGTTTTTTTTGAGACAGGGTTGCTCTGTATAGCTTTGCACCTTTCCTTGAACTCACTCAGTAGCCCAGGCTGAACTCGAACTCACAAAGATCCACCTTTCTCTGCCTCTCAAGTGCTGGGATTAAAGGCATTTACCACCACCGCCTGGCTGGAAGTAATTTTCAAAATTGGAAAAATGACTCATGTAATCCAGAAATTGTTTCTTCAATGTTTGTTCTCACTATTTTATCATGTATATGTAAATTTTTCATCTCTTTTTTTAAATTGATGGAAGTTTAATTTATTTTAATGAATAAAGTATATTATATTCATTGATACAATAGAAACCTACATCTAACATAGACAATTTTCCATATCACTTAACTTTGCCCCATTATTTTTTCCTCCAGGAAAATTTAATTTGGATACTATTTAATTGGGGCATGCTGGATGATTACTCTAGAAGACTTACTTCAAAACATTTTAGTGAACTAACTTGCACAAAAATGGTGTGATCATATCTGATGGGAAATGCAGGTCATAAAACCATCACAGCTGCTTGACGAAGATCCACCAAATCTAAGCTTCATGATGGCTTCTTTGTCATTTTTGGTTTTGATCTGGAATAGTTGCATGCTTGAGGGACTTTTAATAATTGTACAAATTGGGGATATTGAATTAATGGGAAATTTCTTGTGAATCATTTATGCCTTCTCCTAGGAGTTCAGCTTGTAAGCTTCATCAGGAAAGTCCTGAGCATACTACCCCTCCCACTTTTAGGGAGATATCCTTATCTATTTCATGGTCTTCCTGTCTCCTTGGACAATGTGACAAACATATTGAATCCAGAGTCCTCCTTTAGAGGACATGAGATATTCTTAAAATATATGGCCCTATACTTTCTCAGGAACAAAATAATAAAAAACAAAGTAAAATTGCAAAGGTCAACAAGATTCAGTGGACTGAAGAAGTTGGTCACAAATCAGATTGCAAAACTCTTCCCACTATATACTCAGGCAATTATGTGGCCCATGCAGCATTAAAGTGAAATTAGCAAAAGTTACCTCTGCCCCACAGAGAAACACATTAATATGCAAAGAATGATGTGAAAAGATCATAAAAGGATGCGGTGTTAGGAAATACCTTTCTGAGAAAAAGTTAGCTCATGAAGAGTCATTGTGCTACCTATGACCAAGGAACAAAAACATGCCGGGATTTGACCTAAAAACAAATTCTATAAAGATATAAAATATAAAAAATTGTATTATGACAGAATTTTAATAATAACTGCAACTATTTTTGCCTGGGAATATTCTAACCATTAATAGTTAATAATACATTGCTTGGGG
This sequence comes from Peromyscus eremicus, assembly GCF_949786415.1. Classification (NCBI taxonomy): domain Eukaryota; kingdom Metazoa; phylum Chordata; class Mammalia; order Rodentia; family Cricetidae; genus Peromyscus; species Peromyscus eremicus. The sequence continues at coordinate 1,071,868 of NW_026734288.1, forward strand.
CATGGCAAACTGCCTAGGCTTGCATGGAAATTTCATTTAGGTCTAGAGTCCTGGAAGCCACAAATGTTACCAATTTGAGAACAGGCTATCATATGCCTCCAGTTTCTTAAAAAAATAAGGGATTATATGATTGAATTGTAAAATTTATTTTAAAAGGTAAGTGTTTATCAATAATGTCTAAACTTGAGGAAAAATGATTGTAAAAGGTATATTCTGTAAAAATTCATCAGTGATGACTAAACTTATAATCCCAGATGCACAAATGTAAAAAGTTAAACACATGCCCCAAAACAAAATTTGTTTGATCTATGTTTTAGAACAATGTGGATCTATCCCTTATTAATGAATTCTGTATTAATAAGTAAACACTCTGGGTGCTAGTCAGTCAGGCTGCAAGATTCTCTGGGCACTCATCCCTGGCTGATCCTACCCTTACCTACCCCTTACCTTTTCTCTGAAACCTGACCACATTGGGGAATGCTTCAGGCATAATACTATTCTAAATGGATGTTGTAATATTACAAGGGCATTGAATTGGATTGAAAAAATAATTTATTATATTACATAAATAAATTATTTGTAGGTCCTTAATCAATACTATAATACTACGGGTAGTATTTCCCATATTTCTATTTCTAAACTTCTATTATTCCATATGTAGTTTTACATTTAACTTCAAGTATATTAAACTAAACGTATGTTGTAAAGAGTCAACCTCAGATTAATGTTTTTGCTTATGTGTGTTTATGGGTTTAATGCCAATGTGTAGTCTCATGCCTGCTGACATATTCCTATAATATAAGGAGGTGTTCAACCAAGCAAGATACATTCACTGGAGATGGTCTACTGAACTCCATTGTACTAAGAAAACTGCAGAGGAAATATCAGTAAATGGATGAAAGGCTAATTTTTTCTTGTTTCTCTTGTTTCAGTCAGTAATGGTGAGAACATGTGAACAAAATGCTACTCATCTAATGGAAACTGTATGAACAAAGTAAGACACTTGCTACAATTCTGATTAGATCACAAAGGTATCATTAACTGGTTAGGGCCTTCCTGTGCTTATAATTTTTTTTTTTTTGGTTTTTTGAGACAGGGTTTCTCTGCGTAGCTTTGTGCCTTTCCTGGAACTCACTTTGTAAACCAGGCTGCCCTTGAACTCACAGAGATGTGCCTGCCTCTGCCTCCTGAGTGCTGAGATAAAAGGCATGTGCCACCACCGTCCGGCTTATAAATTCTTAACAGTTTAACTTCTGAATACTGCTCATAAATACTCACCTATTTAACAGTTCACTCTTGGTGAGAAATTCTGGAGCTCAACAAAACAGTTGGACATGTTAAGCAAATCGTAATATCTGGAATGAACAAGAAAACTGGTTTCACAGCTGTGTGTTGAAATTATTTTTTTATGTAATTTCAATTCATGCATTAGTTAACCAATTGTTGTTCTGTTCCTTTGGTAATACTATTTTTTCCTATTCTGAGCAATCCTTGTTTGCCTATACTATTTTATGTAGAGTTGAGGACTCATTGGCTTTTCCTTCCCCTTCTTGGCATAAAAATTATTGCTGTGCTTATTTAGATCATGTTTAGGAAACTTTGTTACTGAGAATAAATGACTATAACTTCAACATTACAGGAGACACAGTTTCAGAGGAAAGTCACTGAGCCTTTAGCTCTTAAATCTTTCTGTTATCACGTCTACAATATTCTCTAAGACTCAGGTGCAGTCATTATTTTGTAGATATGTCCATTGTGCCTGAGATCCCCCTCTGTGATATTTAATTGGCTGTGGTTTTCTGTGGAGGGCTTCATCTATAGGAAATAGAAATTTATTTGTTGATATGTGTAGACTACATTGACAAGGAAGTATAAGCCCAAATGTTTATTGATTATCAGGGTTTTACTGGTTCAGATAATTGGTATTTGTAGCTAGTCCTCTAATATCCATGACTTTATTGGCATTGAAGAGATAAATAAGCTTCCAGTACCAAGAGTGGTTTCTCTTTCTTAAAGCAGATATTTAGTTCAATTAAAATGTAGCTTGCTGGGGGATGTCTTTCTCTATGCTGTGAGTATATGTTGTTCCCATTGGTTAATAAATGAGCTGCTTTGGCCTATGGTGAGGCCCTTTGACGTAGGCAGGAAATCCAAGGAGAGAAACAGGAAACAGAAAAATAGAGTCTGGAGAGACACCAGCCTGCAGACCAAGGAAAATTATGCCAACAGACCAGCAAACCACGGTACACATGGCAAAATATAGATTAATAGAAATGGATTAATTTAAGATATAAGAGCTAGCAAGCAAGTGGGCTGCCATAGACCATACAGTTTGTAAATAATAATGAATATCTATGTGTTTACTTGAGCCCATACAGCTCTGGGACCATGAGTGGAAAAGATTTGGTAAAATCATGGGGGCCTAGGCAAGATTGTAGAAACCTTCTGACTGCATTTTCCACCCAGATGTGGTAGCACGAATTTCCAAAGAAAAATTCTAAATTGGATCTAAACACAGCTTCCTAGTTCTGTCTCTCAGGCAAGTTGTAGAATATGGGCTTGAGCTACAGTATTGTGTGTTCATGGCATGTGGGCTAGAGCACAGCATGGTGGATTCTTGTCATGGTCCATTGTCCTGTCTCCAAGCTGCACAGAATGCTGCATGATAGATTTATCTTTTGCTAGTATGGCCAAAAAAAATCTGGGCTATATGTTCCTTGATAGAGACATTGACCTACTGCCTTCCAGAGTCAGCAGAAAGTATGGCTCCCAGAGCTGGCAGTAAAATATCTCCACCAAGTTGGGAAGCTGAGATGGGTGGAGTCAGGAGGCAAATTCCAAAAATATTATTTATAAATGTTTACTTTTATTTAAAGAGGGTTGATTATAAATGCAATCTCTTTCTAAAGAAAAAAAGGGGATATAGATATGATAGCATAAAAGAGTAGATTATTTAACCTACTTTTAGAGAGCAACAACTTGCTTAAAACATTTTACTTTGCTATAGATTTTAGTTTATTGACACAAATTTAAAGTTAATTTGTTATTATATATATATATATATATATATATATATATATATATATATATATATATATATATACACTCTTGTTTTAGGTATTATGTTTATGCAACTCATTTAAAATTGTAATATATAATTAGTAAATACAGATTATTAGTCATCTAGGATAATCAAACTTATAGTCATGTTAGTTAATTAAGTTTTTAGGTATATAAAGATATATTTCAATTCCGTTGGTAATCTTCAAACACTTTAAAGACTTACAGAATATGCACCCTGGACAATTCCTGGATCTCTGCCAAACAAATCACCCGAAATCCTTTACTGTGCGTCTGCTCTGTAGGAACTCAAAGAACCAGAATAGACTCATTGCTTCCAAGAAACTCCCACCTCCTGAGTTCTACTCCTTGAAGGGCCAGTTCAAGTCTACCTTGTCCAGGAAGCACTCCATCCCCTGCCAAGGCTATTGGGAAATTAGGGCAAGATGGTGGGGAGAAAAGATGAATCACCTGAAGTAAACAAAGACCTGGAAGAAATCTATTACTATAATTAATGAGACAATTCCATGTAATTTATTTGGGAATCAAGAGAGATTTATTTCTGAGATACTTTAAAGCCAAAATCCAGGAGAGATGAAGTACCATCTAGCAGAGTACTCTGGCTTGGTCTTCCATCCAGATTCCAGGAACACAAGGTATCCAGAAGGGTCCAAAGACTTATGCACTTTAAGTCTTAAGGGGCTCTCTCTCACCCATGCCCTAGGGGCAGGTCAGCCACAGGGGCAGGTCATAGGCAGGTGTGGCAGTTATCTACTGTCACTCTAGGGGCAGTGCTTCAAGGTCAAAGCTAGAATAACTACCCAATACATACCCCTGCTTTTGTCTAATTAAGATAATTCTAACCTAATACAAAAGTATTTACAATAGGCATGATTACTAAATATTGTCCTGGAGGAATAAAGGATGATGAACTAAATGGGATGAAACTACACCAACAAGAACACCACCAAACAAGAAACACATACTAAAATACAAAAGAGTCTGGAACATAGGTAAATGACATGTTACAGAGGTCCTACCTTGAAGAACCTGAATTTAACACTTAATATGTTTTAGCTAAGATACAAGAAGATTGTAATTATAACTGTTAGTCTCCAATCCCATTGAAGACCTGAGAAGAAATATAATAATACCTGAGAAACAGGAGAAGGATGCAAGCAACTTTTGGGAGTCTTGCTAGAATAAACAGAGACAGCTGGAAGCCTTGACAGTCACCTGGAATTACTCAGTATTATTGGTGCATTCAAATTTGCTACAGGTCTAGAGTATCTGTCAGACAATTTTCAGAAGCCAGCTTTTTGAAAGAATATCCTATCCTGTCTTGGCAGAGGTCAATAGTCACTTTTACTTATGTCCTGCTTGTACCAAAGGGACAGCATTTGTACTATCAACAATCAATGCAAGGTCATTTTCTTGCCCAATAGGCCATTTTTTGTGCCAAGAAAAAGAAAAACATTCAGATGGAAATGTCTCAGAAGCCCAACATTCTCTTGGGATGAGATCAGTGCTGTCAAGAGAAAATGCTGTGGGCTAATGCTTTTGTACACAGGTTTTAAAAAATGCTGATTGGCCAGTAGCAAGGCAGGAAGTATAGGTGGGATAAGCAGAGAAAGAGAATTCTGGGAGGATAAGGGATTAGTTAGGATATGCCAGTCTGCCCGTTCAGGGAGCAACATGTAATGGTACACAGGAAAAGTCACAGAACATGTGGAGACATATAGAGTAAGAGAAATGGGGTGAGTTTTAGAGGTAGTCAGTGGTACCTTTAATTAATGTAAGCCTCTGTGTGTTCACTTGTGTCTGAGTGACTATAGACCTGGTAGGACACAGGAAAAATTCAGCTACAAAAATTCTTGGAATGTTACACTGGGACAGGGACTGACAACAAAACACATCATCTATTCTCACCTTGGGTTCATTCCATGTGGCCCACATGACATGACCCAATCTGTCATCATCTTTGTTCATCACCCTTGTAATGATACAAGACAGAGATACTACAATATAAGAGAAGAGGCAATGTGGACCATTGAGCAAAGGAAGACACCACACCAGATGTCAGAATTAAAGGCTGTTGTATTGGGTTGGGGTTCAAGGACTTGTGATTTATCTCTCTTGGTGTGCTGGGGTTTCCTGTGGCTTGAATGCACTAAGAGCTAGAACATGAGCCTTATCTTCCAGCCAAGCTTCCTGGTTCTAATAAACCTAGGAATTCATGTCCAAAGCCAGTACATGTCTGAATCCATTTTGGGAATTAAGAACAAAAACTTTCTCCTGTAAACTAACTGAAAGACACCTGAGACAAACAAAGGCAGGGACCACAGCAAGTGTCCCAAAGAACAGTGTGATGGGGTCTCTGCTCTTATCATCATGGGTTCATCACTGATATGGCTTTCTAGGTTTGACTAGGGGCCAGCCACCTCTTCTGAGGAAACCTAATGGAATCCCCTCATCCCAAACTCATTCTTCAAGTCCCCATCTGCACCTGTGATAACTCAAGCCACCTGTCACTGTGAGAGCCTGCTAATTGGAGATACTATTTTATTTTATTCTTTCCATGTAAAGGGACAGTAGCTGTCTCTCAGATGCACATAGAAATCTTGGAGGCCAAATACTTGGCACAACCAGTTCTTGCTTCCTATGCTGTTGGACACATTCAGCACATGTCACCCCCAGAGAGATGAAGGAAGGAAAGCCACAAGTTTATGATATTTTGTCAGGAGGGAAGTAAAATCAAGAGTCTTGAGTCCCCACCTGATCTATCTTATCACTGGCTACATTTGAGAGATAGTTTTGGCCAAGAAGGAGGTCACAGCTAGAGACTTGTGCATTTTGCATGAAGCATACTTGATTCCTGGCTGGGGGTGTGGCTCCATTGTGGAAAACTTTTCCTGCATTCATGGATAAGGCTAGTTAAATGCCCACAATTGCACGGCAGGAGACAGAATAGTTAGAGCTACATTAAACCAAAAGATATGTACGAGATGCATGAAAATTAATAAGTGGAGTTAGCTCTTCAAAAAGACTGACACAGGCCACTGACACTTTGCAGAAGAGGAAAAACAGGCACAGAGTTTTGCAGGGAACATAAGGTAATTCTTCTAGGAGTTTCCCACTGAGTCACATGCTGAAAATGCACAAAGAAAACCACATGACCATAGCATAGGAAGATTCAGGTTCTCTAGATTTGCCCCCAAGGGTATCTGTACACCCCCACCCTGCATTGTTCCTTTGAGCCATGAAGACTCCAGCACAAATTCCATATGCATTCTGGGCTCCTGTTTCTCCTCTGTGAGAACTCACCTGGACCTTGGCCACCTTGTATTACTGGTCCAGGATGATGGAAATATGGACTCCTGCCAACCTACTAGAAGTTCCTCTCTAACCTGCCCTGCCTGCCACTTCAAGCAAGCCCACACTTTCAAGTTCTTGAGGGACTAAGTGCAGGCCTGCCAAAGAGGTTGGGGATTTTAAGGCCCCACCCCATCTGAGGTGTTGCTGGTGATGTTCACCTTGTTGTCACATTTCCTTCTCCAAGTTCTCAGGAGCAGGGAGAACCCTCCCAGCTAGGTTCTCAAGCTGGGAACAAAGGTGGGGGGTGGCAAGAAGCTAGTGCATTGCAGGGATATCCTGAAGCCATGCTGCTCAAACTGCCACTTGTCTGGCCAAGTGAGAGTGTCTACCTTTGTGACAGGGCATCACTGAACTACCAACTCTCAGGAGTTTTTATTGTCCCTTATCCTTTGCCTGGGTTTGATGATCCCATGCCTTTCCAGCATTTGTTTTTTTGTAGGTGCTGGGGGTTCAAACTCAGGTCTTCAGTCTTGTGGACCAACAACTCAGACCCTACACACAGCCCTGCTTGTTGGTCATTAAGTTGGAATGACATCGCTGTTTAAATATTTTCTAAATTGGATATTTTTTCACTATAAAGTGTGACAATTTTCTGCATTCAGCCTTTGTGGCAAGTTGTCAACAGCCATAGCCAGCAGTTATTATGGCTCAATGAGGAGAAGTTCTAAATTAATTTTCTTTATTTTATTTTATTTTTATTTTATTTTACATATCAACTGTTATGCCCAGATTGGGACCCCAAAGAGACCACCAAAGACCATAGGTGTCCAGAATGCAACAGCAAGGTTTATTCTGTAGATACAAGTCTAGACAGGGAACTCATTCCTACACCCAATACAGTGAGGTCGGGACAAGTTGCTCTTTCTTTGTGAGGCTAGCTTTTTGTTGGGGACTGATTCCGGACAGCAGTGTCCTTACTTTATCAAACCTTACAAAAGCAGGAAGTTCCTGGCCTAACCTCGGGCTATACAACTTCCTGGAGTACCTGCTAATCAGCCAGCTGCAGGGGCCTGGGACCAAAGCGACCTCACCCTCCCTTAGGAATTTTCCATTCTTCTCTCTGTGCTTCCCCTGCTCCCCCACCCTGCCTGAAGCCCTGTTTATAAGCTTCAACACCCAGTCAATAAAGGAGACCTCGACGCAACTCAGACTGACTCTGTCTTCCTTTACGCGCTGGTCTCCTTTCTCTCTCGCCCCCATTGATCTTTCAGGAGGTGCCTCCTCGGGTCTCATCAAATAACCTGGCCCGCGCGACTGGGCAGCTTTTTAAAGGCAAAAACCACAAGCCCTTCAAGAGGGTTGGGGGGGGTGTGTGCATGGGTGCAATTCAGATCTGCTTATTTTTATCTCTGTTCTCTTTTAATTGGGTGAGGGTATGTAACCTTTGAATTTACTGGTTGGTGGTTAAAATTATCATTTTGGCTGCAGTCCAGCACAAGTCCCAGGCTTTGTCCTTGAGCCACCATGGGGGCTGGCTGGCCAAGCTCGTACTGACTGTGGGGGCTGGCTCAGTGGTCCAGGCTCTGTCCTTGAGCTGCCATGGGGGCTGGTTGGCCTAGCACATCATGCACATAACTCTAAGTTGGTGAGGGGCCCCAGACAGTAAATATCTGGCTGAACTTTGAGCAGTCAGAGTACGTGCAGAAAGGGAGCTACTGCAAGGACTATGTCTTTTGTTCATGGTCCTCCCAGAAACTGCTTGCTTAAGTCTCAGGAAACTGAAATTGAGACCTACTCTCTGAGAGAACACTGAACAGCTTGTTACGGCATCTGCTTGGTCCTTTCACCAACCACAGTTCCCCGTCTCGTCCCTCCTCCTGCTCATCCACCACCTTCCAATACTGCACCTGCCATTCACTCATCAGAGATTGTATGGCCTTCCATGTGGAGTCAATGAAGTCTGGCATATGAAGTTGAGACAGGAACAAGCCCCTCCCACCTGCTACAAGGCTGAGCAAGGCATCCCCTCATATGGAATGGTCTCCAAAAATCCAGTTTATGCACTAGGGCTAAATCCTAGTCCTGCTGCCAGGGGCCCCACAAACTGATCAAGTCACACAATTGTCACCCACATTCAGTTTGGCCCTATGTAGGTTCCTCAGTTGTCAGCCCAAAGTCTGTGAGCTCCCACTAGATTGCATGAGCTCTCCCTTTTGTTTTCCCCATCATGGTTTTGACTCCCTTGCTCATCTATTCCCTCCCCCTCTCTTGGACTGGAGTCCAGGAGTATGGCCCAGTTCTTAGATGTAGATCTCTGCGTCTGCTTCCATCAGTTACTGGATGAAGGTTCTATGTTGACAATTAGGGTTGTTGTTGTAGGACACAAGAATATAATGTAGAGACTCAGCTGTACATGATAAATCTATACCTAGAAGGATCAAAAAATCCTTCAAGAAATATTTGATGTTATTCAGCGATTAATATCACTGCTGTTTTCTGCTATCAATTTCTTGTCTGCTCATCCTCCTAGGCCATAATGGCAAACAGTATAAGCTTCTCAGACCTACTGCTGATCTGAACTAGGTAACACCCTTACAGAGACAATGCCAGTTTCCTAGAATGTGTAAATGCATTGCTTTGTTTCTTGTGCAAATGAAGCTCACACCCTTCTTTCCCTCCTTCCAAAACTACTGACTCAGAACAAACAGATTTTTTGCATACCAGGTGAGGGAGGATTGAGGTAGAATTATTAGCTCAGATCAGAGTAACATGGCCAGAGAAGAAAGAACAAGGCAAAGTTTTGTAGATGGTAGGGATTGAGTCAGGTCAGAAGAGTAGGAAAGGAAGAAATGAGCATGGATGTGGAAACTGAGGATGAAGATGAGGTTGATAGCAGAAGAGCTTAGTTAAGGCTATGAGAGCACAGGAAGAGAAGGGATGGGGTAAGCTGAGTGTGAGAACAGAACTAAACCTTGTCGAGAGAGAACTCAGGAAGAGAAGGGATAGAGAGGAACTAAATACAGGAATAGAATTGGTGCAGTATAGACAGAATCTTTGTTGGTTTTTATTCTGCTCTTACTCTGTAAGGAAAAGTCACAAAGCAAGACAGAATCCACTAACAAGAGTTTTATTAAGATAAAAGAGAAGGAGAGATGTGCACAGGCATGCGGAAAGACGTGTGTGTAGGAAGGCCTGGGAATCATGGCGCTGGCTTATATAGTTGGGGCTGCACCTGCCCACACAAGCCCATATGGTTATTCCACAGATGCATGTAGAGCACATGGTTGTGTTGCATTATTTACACAACTGTGTAAAGCCACGGGGTCCTGGATCATGCCAGATGTTTGACCTGTAAATGACTAGGCAGAAGTGACTAGGTCCTGCCAGGCGTGTTCAACCATGCCTAATCGTGGGGCCATGTTGGGAATTCATATCAATCTTGACTCAGGAAAATAATAAATATATAGACTAAAGTGTTTCATGTACTTAGATTCATTTATTATCATCAAAGATTAGATATTCAGCTGGTCATACATTCTTCCCAGTCCCTAGTTGAGGGCTATCAAGGTGCTAGTCTCCCCATGTAGTCGGCTATAGGTAGTCATCAATCTGATTACAGGGGAAGACCTGTCTTATCTGGGGTCATCCTTGTGGATTCCTGGTTATTTCTACAGTACCAGGTTTTTCTCTAACCCCATAATGGCTCCCTCTATCAAGATACCTCTTTCCTTGCTCTCCTTATCAGTGCCTCCCCCAATTCAGCCACCCCATTCTCCCTTGTTCTTATCCCTCATTCCTTCTCCCTCCCTCTCACTCCCAGTTTAACCAGGAAATCTTGTCTATTTTCTCTTGCTAGGGCTATCCATTCATGTCACTCTTAGGGTCCTTCTTGTTACCTAAATTCTCTGGGATTGTGGATTGTTGTCTGGATATCCTTTACATTAACTCTAATATCCACTTATGAGTGATGATATACTATGTTTGTCTCTTTCAGTCTGGGTTACCTCACTCAGGATGGATTTTTCTAGTTCCATCAATTTTCCAGCACTGGGCAACACAGGTACAATTAGGTCTTCAAAGAAATTCTCAATTGTATAGTGTTAGGCAAGCCTGAGCTACAGGAGACATTTATCTAAACCAGTGGTTCTCAACCTTCCAAATGCTGTGACTTTTTAATACAGTTCATTATGATGTGGTGCTGCCCATCTATAAAACTATTTTCAGTGCTAGTTCATAGCTGTATCATTGCTACTGTTATGAATTGCAATATAAATATCTGTTCTTTCTGATGGTCTTAGGCCTGTCCTCTGATAGGGACATTTAGTCCCCCAAAGGGAATCATGACATCCAAGGTTGAGAAGCTCTACTCTAAACTGATATAATTTAATGAATAAATAAATAAATTAATAATAAACAGCACTTAAGAAAAACAGAATGAAATTCTTAAAACAGGAAACATTAAAACATAGACAAATAGCAACAATGCATTTAAAGATAACAAATTTTTAAATGATACAAATAATTGACATCTTCAATGATAAAAATATTTGGAAGAACTTTTAACTGTATTGATATTAAAGCTCAGTTGTTACCTCCCAGTAACGCCATTAATATGAGATTGCATGACTTTGTCCAATGTTAAATGTTGGCCAGTGAGTACTGTCAGGAATTACAGTCAGTGGCCTGTGTCTCAAATCTCTCAGCTGACATAAATATGTTAACCATGATTGCTAATATTTGCATAGGAGAGTTCTCTAATTGGAAACTGAATACAATGTAGTTCAAGCTATTCTTCCTAAACTGTACCCCCACCAATTTTTTCTGTCTTAATTTACATGGAGAGAATTAATACATATAGGAAAATTACAGAGAAAATCACTCACCATGAATCACAGGTCTTTCTTTGTAAAGGAGAACCCTGAAGTTCGCTGCCTTAATTATCACCCTCTGAGCTAGGTATTTTCAAGTTTGTTTTCCCCTGCAGTGTACACAGTACACTCTTCCTACTTTTCTGATCTGAAGGAGAAGCCATGCTGCATACACAAATCTTTTTGCTGTTACTGTAATGGACAGCCCACTACATGACTCAAACTGGAAATTTTAGAACTCTGTGGTGTTGCAGGCCTGTAATCTGAGAATTTAGGGTAATTAGTCAGGAGGATAAGAAGGGCAATGCCCTGTTCAAATCCACCTTTATCAGTATAGGAGCCTTTGATGCAAAACTCCTTTTCAAAAAAGCTGGAAATGCAGCAGTTGTATAATTATTATCCCTTCATGGCACACCAGAACTCAATGTAGGTTGTGACACTGTAATGGCCTCTTGAGCAGCATGTTTGAGGCCTTTCTGGGACACCAGTAAAGGAATTCCTTTCCTATCTACAATTGAGAGTTTGGTCTTGACAAGTGGCCCTATGGAAGAGTATGCCAATACTTTTACCTGATAATTCAAATTCATTTTGGAGAAAACAGATCAGTCCTGCCTGTCCCATCTCATAATTGCAGTTAGGCTTAAACCTTCAGAGGGAGTTCTGATAAAAACTGGAGGTAAAAATCAACTAGACAATTTAGGGTGAAAAGAAGCCTCAAAGAAAAGTAAGAAGTTGCTTTCTTAACTCACAGCCAGAAGCATCACTGAGATTCTAAGGATTTCATCCTTGACAAAAGCCAAAGATGCCAAAAGTGTTTTGGGAGTGCTAATCTCTGATGGTGAGTGACTCTACATGCCTTAGGAAAGAGGAAAGTTAAAAGTAGTCATGAAGGCCTGTTAAAAGGGACCTTGGTCAGGTGAATAGGATCTTTGTCCTGAATACAGAACTAACATTTCAGTGCGGATATGTCAATCTCCTGGACAACGGACCTCATCAGTGGAGTCCAAGAAAAAATGATCACTCAGGAAATTTATCGATCAATGATAATTGATTAATTGATTGCACATTGGCAACCCAAACTACAGAGAAAACTGGAAAATTTTACGGCTCCTTCCCACGCCTCCCTTTCTACAATATGAACACCACTGGTTGTAATATGTGGACAATGAATTCCCATTCTTTTTTTTTTTTTTTTTTTTTGGATTTTCGAGACAAGGTTTCTCTGTGTAGCTTTGCGCCTTTCCTGGAACTCACTTGGTAGCCCAGCCTGGCCTCGAACTCACAGAGATCCACCTGTCTCTGCCTCCCGAGTGCTCGGATTAAAGGTGTGCGCCATCACCACCCGGCTAATTCCCATTCTTACACAAGCACCTCTGCAATGCCCCTTCACATTAAAAACCTTGGAATGAACTAAAACATGCATTGCCCTGTTCCTTTTGCCTTCTCACTGAGCAGGAAAGGTCCAGCTTAGAATACCTGACACATTTGTGCTTAGAGGCAGAAAATAGATGGTGAAGATGATGAAATAATAATCCCCAAAATTATGTTAAGAAATTGAAACAGGCTTTATAGCCATGTGCTCTAGAGACTAGAGATTTGTACCAGAGAACAAGGACTACTCATAGTTTTTCTCTCAGGCTAAACATCTCTTTTTTCAGAGCTGAGGACTGAACCAGGGCCTTGTGCTTGCTAGGCAAGAGCTCTTCCACTGAGCTAAATCCCCAACCCTCAGGCTAAATATTTTAATAACAGTCTTGTTAGTCAAGATTGCACCATTATATTCAGATCTCCTGTTTTGGTTCAACTAGAGTTAACTATAGTAATTGGGTTTCATGTTCTTTATCTAGATTTTTGATTGCTTGGTCTTGGGCAGTCAGGACAGTTATTGATCATCTAACATTGATTACTTCAGTATTCATTATTAATGTCATCTACTGTCACAGTAGGAAAAGTTTCACCAACTTTACTGCTCATCTTTTTCTTTACTGTGTCTAATCCTGATTAAAGTTGGTCTGTATACTCAATTATTACACAGGTCCTTCTTCATTTATAACTTCCCAAAAATGCCTAAGAGTTTGGAAAATACTCATTCACTGATCTATTTTTCTTTCTCACTGACCAGGCAAGGCCCAAAATAGAAGGAGTTGCAGGACTGTCTTCCTAGCCCTCAACAGCACAGTCAGGATTAAATGATAAAAGCAATTACATTGTGTGAGGAAAGCCTGAGCTAGAGAAGAATGTGTTCTAAATAGAAAAATAAACATAACCCAAATCTAGAAAAATGCAAAGACATCTTAAATGACTGAGAAATACATAGAATAAAACAAATGAGAGATTAGAAGAATGATACAATTAAAGAAAATCAAATTTAAAAAGTGAAACTAGTAATTGACATTTAAAAAATATAAATATAATTGAAAAACGCATAGCTATCCTGACTTTGATTAGGAGCAGGTCATTTCCTGGTAGAGGATGGGCATTACAACCAACTGTTTGATCTTGCCACTATGTTTGATGTTAGCTGCTGAGCTTTGTCACATGACAGACACCTACAGTCAATGACCTGTGTCTCAACTCTATAGGCTGATTTAACCGTGTAAAACAGGATTAAATATATATGCAAAGGAGAACACACTAGTTAGAAATTCAGTATTCACTGGATCAAAAGAACCTTTCCAAATTGTATGCCCACTAATCTGGCCTGCGTTCATTCACATGATATGAAATAATACATGATGGGAAAACAAAAATCACTATCCATGCCACTGTCAGTTCCTACTTCACAATGGTTACTCCAGCAGTTAATTGCCTATCTTCTTTCTCCCTCTAGTGCTCACTGCCCGGTCCCGCGGGCCAGGTTATTTGATGAGACCCGAGGAGGCACCTCCTGAAAGATCAATGGGGGTGAGAGAGAAAGGAGACCAGGCGCGTAAAGGAAGACAAAGTCAGTCTGAGTTGCGTCGAGGTCTCCGTTTATTGACTGGGTGTTGAAGCTTATAAACAGGGCTTCAGGCAGGGAGGGGGAACAGGGGAAGCACGGAGAGAAGGATGGAAAATTCCTAAGGGAGGGTGAGGTCACTTTGGTCCCAGGCCCCTGCAGCTGGCTGATTAGCAGGTACTCCAGGAAGTTGTACAGCCCGCGGTTAGGCCAGGAACTTCCTGCTTTTGTAAGGTTTGATAAAGTAAGGACACTGCTGTCCGGAATCGGTCCCCAACAGCTCACAAAAAAATATTCTTCCTATTCTGTTCTGAAGGCAGAAGCCTTGATTCACATGTAAGTCTTTTACCAGTTGCTGCAATAGACAGTTGACTACATGACTCAAATTGGTAATTTTAAACCACACTGGTGGTAGAGCCTTTTAAGAATTTAGTTTATTTAATCAAGTGGATAATAAGGTCATTGCCCCGAGAAGCAATAGAGTGGGATGAAGGTCACCATAATTAACATAAGGAGAGCTTGTCTCAGAAACATTTTCTTAATGACTGGATGTACAACTGTTCTACCATTAATGTCTTCCTAAAAAATAAATCACTCCATATACTTAAATTATTAATCAACAAAACTCTATTTAGTAACAGTGTTCATCCATTTCTGGCTAATACTAAAAGAGGAGCCAGACTAGAACAGATTTTGCATTCTATATATGGTATCATCCTTATATCTCTTTTATGACCAAATCCCATTTCACATTTTGAACAACATAAATAGGATCAGAGGACTGAAAGTGTAGCTACTTAGGTAGATGAAGATATACAGAGGAATAATTATGTTTTAGATAATAAATTATAATCTTAATTTAAAATATATATCAATACATTAAAAATATGGCATTGTCTATAATTCCCACACATAGAAAGGGCAGAGAACACAAATACAAAAATCACAAGGAAAAGTCAACTATCAGTACTGTGGATGATGTTTCAGATGAACTGTCCTACTGATCTATGCAAACCTCAGAATAAGGCTGCACTTTGCTCTAAGCATGCTGCATCAGAGGAAGCACACAGTTGTTTGCATGCAAGATGGGAAGGAGTTCACTTTAACTAGCCTTGCCTCCTGCTGTCTGTCTCAGGGCAGTGACACCAATGTAGAGAATATATGTTTTTCATGACAGGGTTTCTCTGTGTAGCTTTGCACCATTTCTGGAACTTAGTCTGTAGCCCAGGCAGGCCTTGAACTCACAGAGATCTGCCTGCCTCTGCCTCCTGAGTGCTGGGATTAAAGGCATGCACAACCAATGCCCAGAGAGAATTCTTTGTTTTTAAGCTTTATTTTCAGTTTATGAATATGGCTGTTTGCCTGCAAATGTCGGTGTGCAGTACCCACAGAGGCCAAAAGAGGGCATCAGATCCTGTGAACCTGGTGTTAAAAAAGTTGGTTATTGGAACCTCTGTCCTCTGTAAAAGCACCCAGTGCTCTTAACTTCTAAGCCGTCTCTCTAGCTGCTTTTTCATTTAAAATTTATTTTCATACATTTTAACTAAAATGTATTATATTATTTCCCCTTTCTTTGTCCTTTCTCTATTCCTTAACAAATTCTTCCCTAGTTTCTTTCATGTTAAGCATTCACAAATTATGCACAAATATATGAATAAAACCTGATGAGTCCATTTCTGTTGGTTGTGTGTTGGATAAAGTGATGAACACACAGCATTAGATAAGCAGTTAGGGAGCTTACCCTTACCCAAGGCTAATTATGTCACCTACAGGAGTATTCTACTTTTTAATATCCATCAGGAGTCTCTCTCTCTCTAATATCTAAATATCATGATTACAGGTTGGAGACATTATGTTTCACCTAGGAGGCTTCAAACTTATTTAGTGGGGCATTAGAATAACAGGATAAGTGAGATGAGCAGTTACACTTAACCATATACAAAATTAAATATTTCTTTGAATGTGGGTTTCATCATCTGGAAAATATAGACAGAGCCCTCTCCTGCTCCCTGGATGAGTTAAAACAGAATCAATGATAAAGTAAAACAATATTGGTCATAGTTGTAAGACAATAGACTTAAAAGCAGGAGGGATCAATTTTATGGGAGCCATCTTCTGTTACTGTAGTACGGGCTAGAGCCTCTACCCTTGATACCAGGCTCAGACATTCATGCTTACTAAGCCCTTTAAGTAAACCAAGTTATCCACTTGTGATTTGCCTGCTTATAATGCAGTCACTCTGGAAGCAAGCTGGGCAGATCTCTGGTGTCCTAGGACAGTTTAATCTGTACAGTGAGTCTCAGGTCAAAGATATTTACTAATATTATACTTTAAACAAAAAGAAGAAAGAAACAAGGAAAGAATCAAGAATTTAAAAAAGCATATTACTAATGAACAAGGAAAACATGAAATTTATTCAGTTATACTAATTTGGTTATGGGTGTATAAGGTACTTAATCCATTCTTGAGGTCTTAAAAGGTTTATGTAGAAGGCAAAAGATAAACAAAAATGAATAATCTAATGAAGTCATATAATGAATTTTCCCATTTCTAAAACCTTCCCCCACTTTCAAGTTCTGTCACTCCAGCCATGTGGTCAGACAAGGATTAAATGTTTCTCTAAACATTTTCATCCTGAGGACTCAGTCTATTTCCACAATGAGATTCCCAGGAAAATTACAAGTTCATGGGGTCCACTGTCTCACTAGTTTTTAGTCAAAGAAAGTGATATAAATGACTTCAGAATATGCTTATTCCTGCTATGCATGCAGATCACAGGGATGTCATGGTGGAAAGTGAGGTACATTAAAGTCTAAGGAGAGATGCAAAGTGGGGAGAACAGGTTTAATGTCTTTGACAGGTATAGGCAGTTGCCAAAAAAATGAAAAAGTAGACCGGGAAATGGCTAACCCATCACAGGTGAGTGGATAAAGAGGGTAGAGTAGGAATCAGCATGTCTTCAGGTACACACCAAGCATTGTTATCTGAGCATTTGATATTTTGGCTTTTATACCCAAAGTTCCCTCCAAAACAATCCCTCCATACTTTACAGTTCTTTGTAATGCCTGAGTGTCCCACTCTTAGAGTGACTTCTGTTTAAGTCTCAGGATCTCCTGACAACCTGGATGTCATCTGAAATCACAAAAAAAGGTTCCTAACTGAATGTTTTGGGCAATGAGGGAAGCAGACTATGATCTCCTTAGACAGATCAGTTTCATACCTGCAAGTTCTTTTTGTCTCTGTATGGGAGGTATAAATTCCAGCAAGAATACACCTGACATATGTCCTTGTCAGCTTGCATTGCTGCTAATTTATGACAGTGGTGAAAAACTCAGTCTTGTGGTTTGATCAAGCTGTCAGCTACTTTTAAAAGACTTGGATTGTCAATTCCATTCCTGATCATTTTGTACTCCTCTCTCATTTTGTGGATATTTAGGCATGCAAACTTATTTAAGCATGCAATCTAGAAGAGTTAATGATGCTATCAGCTTGTATCTCTTCTGGATCATCAGGGGCTGAGTTAACGATGAATTCAAGATCATCCATTCACATCTTACTGCTGTAATAAAATGTTAATGTGGCTAAATACTTTTCTCAACACTTATGAATATTGACTGCTCATCCACAGGGGCCTGACTTTGATTTCCGACAACCAAGGGACAGCTGACAACTGTCTGTAACTATAGGCACTGAGAAACAGACACTCTTGTGACCTCTACTGGTACCTGGCATGCAACTGATAAATATAATGGCTAAACTTATATGCCTAAATTAAATTTAATAATTTTTGAAAATAACATATACATGAAGAAAACATTTTTTAAAAATATGGACATGCATAAATATCTGTCTTTTTATCCTTTGCATATCTGGTGCTCTAGGAGGCCAAAAAAATGCATCAGATCTCCTGGATCTGCATATACAAGTAGCCCTGAGGCATTTGAAGTAGATGCTATAAACCAAACTGTGGTATCTTAGAACAGTAATATTGAGCAAACTCTCCAGTTCCCAAACACATCACTAAAATACCAAAGATGAATATGCCCCATTGCTCCTTTTTTTTCCTCTCATTTAAATGTGATGAAAGTACCCAGATGGTTTTCAAAGGATTCATTGAATTTCTATGCCTCTGTAAAATGACTCACCACATTGTTTGACATTTTCATTGTTAATGAAGTTCCCTTTATGTGAGTAAAGATAACAAAATTGTTGGTTGAAACCAGTAAGAGTCCAGTCAGATTATATTAGGATAATTTCCATAATTTGAGATTTCTTTTTCTTTTTGAATGTTTTTGGAGATAGGGTATCTCTACATAAACGTGGGTGTCCTGGAACTCACCATATGGACCAAGCAGACCTCAAATTAGAGAAAGTGGCATGGTACCCTCTCCCAAATGTTAGGATTACAGATATGCAACTCTAAGCCCAACTGAGATGATGAATTCATAAGTATCAATGACTAATTACTGACAATCAAGCTATTCTCTCACATTCACTTGTTGTTGTGAAAAAGTGCTGTGAACACGTTTGGTCCTCAGAATAAACTAAATATTTCAAAATGCAATAAAAGAGAAAACAAAAGAGATGCCAATATATCATTTTCACTTACAAATAGGATTTATCATTCAATTTCCATTACATGGCATTATCTTTCAATGAAAATATGTTTACAATCTGAAAAGATGGTATTTTATTGATTTAATATTACAACTAATCTTACTTGAGCATCAATGAGACAGCTGTGTTGGAAATATCTTTCTTATACAAGTCTGTAATGTTATGTTGATCACCATATGAAATTGGACAAAATTAGACCCCACAAAATATATCTCACTGCTATTACATTATCTAACATCTCTGGATAATTCACTTAGAAGACAATACTTTGGGATGAAGTGCCAAGTGCATAACAGGTGAGGATAGGGAGATGCATGTGACTTTAAATAATGTATGCATATTTATAGCACATTAATTTTATTGTGAAATATATGGTTGATTACTGACTCACTTAAATTATTGCACCTTTACCAGATAGATGAAAATATTTCTTTTGAGAAGTGGATGAGATCTACATGAGTGAACTGGGTAGGGTGGTGGCAGAGAGCAAGGAGTGGGGGAAGAGAACATAGGGAAATGGGAGGGTCAAGCTGGAACAGGGACAGAGTGGTAGAGCAGGGAGGAAGATAGATGAGGACATCATGGGAATAGGAAGAGACAGGGTGCTGCGGAGGCTCTCAGGAATCCACAAGGTTGACCCCATCTTGGTCTTCTGGCAGTGGTCCAGAGGGTGCCTGGACTGATATACTCTGGTGACCAGCCTAGCAAATAACTTAGCTGTCATCATAGAGCCTTTGTCCAGTGACAGTTGGAGGCAGGTACAGAGATCCATGGCCAGGCACCAGACTGAGATCCAGGAATCCAATTGATGAGTGAGAGGAGAGATACTGCAGGTGGGACATCGAGATCATAATGTTAGGACATGCAGAGATGACCGGCCACACTAGTGGAAGCCAATGAACTGTGGACTAGTGGCTGTGGAGAACCCATAGGACTGGACTAGGCCCTCTGGATAGGGAAGACAGTTGTTTGGCTCAAACTGTTTGGGGGGCACCAAGGCAGGGGGATTGGGATCTGTCCCTAGTCTATGGGCAGGCTTCTGGAATCAGGTGTCTGTGGTGTGACACCTTGCATAGCCTTGGTGCAATGGGAAGGGGCTTGGAACTGTCCAGGCTCAGTGTGCTGGTCTCTGCTGACTCCCCATGGGACATCTTGATTTGGGGGTTGTGGGGTTACAGTCTGGCCTATGAAAGAGGGCTGAGGGGTGGGAGGAGGGAGAAGGGGAGGTTTGTGGATAGTATGTGGAGTGAGTAGAAAATTTCTTAATAAAGAAAAATGAAAAAAAAAAAGAAAATGTTTCTTTGGATACATACATAAAGTATTTAATGACTTTTATATTCTCTATTAAGTATTTTAAAATTAAAATCATTGAAATATATTTGTAAGTAAATTGGTTGCACCAAAGCTGGGTTTAGTCCCAGATTTTGGCACCAAAAGATGAGTTTTGCAACTCTGAGGAAAGGTGCACTTATGACCTGGGAGTCAGAAAACACCTTGAACTGCTTAGGACAACTCTGATAGCTGGAGCTGCAAGCAGACAGTTCAGCTCTGGAGGGTGAGTTATCCTAGACACCTCAAGCAGTTCAGAACAATAGGTCTGCCCTGAAAGTATCCTAGACACCTGGAGCTATTTAGCACAGCTCTGATGGTTGGAATGGCAAGGATACAGTTTAGCCCTAGAGGGAAATTTTTTCTCACTTCTCGGGAAAGGCAGGCCTGGAAGTGCTTCAGCAGCAAAGGGTATCATGACTGTTTATGAAAGTCAGTGTATCCTGACTGTTTAGGAAAATCAGGCTATACCTGATGTGATGGGGGATGATCTCCCTGCAGAATATAGCAATCCTGTTCCTCTCCTGGAGAGCCACTACAGCTTAGCTTTGCTCAACCCCCACTTAAGAGGGCTTCCTATCAAAGTTGTGCTTCTCCTGCCTAAGAAACACAAAAATGTAGCAATCTCCTCTAGCTCAGGAGAAAAGTGTAACTTTTCAGCTCTCTCTTGCTCGGTACACTGACAGACATCTCAGCAAGGATCTTCTGTTCAGCTCCTCCTTGCTCAACACACTATGGGACATCTCAGCAAGGTTCTTCTGTTCAGCTCTCCCTTGCTCAATCCACTATGGGATATCTCAGCAAAGTTCTTCTGTTCAGCTCACTCTTGCTCAATCCACCATGGGATATCTCAGCAAGGATCTTCTGTGCACCAGTGAATGAAGGTCTTCACACCCAAAACTCTTTTGAGAAAGTGATTTATTTGGGAAAGATGAGTCCAGGAGAGTGGCTGTCTCTATCAGTGTGGAGAGAACAGCTCACAACTGACCAGGCAGGGTGGTTTACATAGGATGTCCTGGGGGCAGAGTCAACCTGTGATTGGTTAGTTTTTGTTGTTGCTGTTGTTTTGTTTTTGTTTTTGTTTTCTTCCTAGTAATTGGCCAGTTTTGTGGGCTAGAGACAGAGATGGCCTCGATTTCAGGGCCAAACTGTGTTTATTTCACTGGCCTTTCATGGCTTTTTGATACTACCTCTGAGATCAGTGCTCATTTCTTTCACAAACTCTGATTCTAGGGACCAAGAGTGTTATTTTGACACTAGATTCAGAGTCAGGACATATTTCCTTAGTTCTGGGTTTGGAGGATAAAGTGTTCATTTCTCGGGCTCAGGTCCCAAACATAGGCTGTGTTTCTTTCCCTGGTCTTGGGCCCTTGGGCCAGGATTGTACTGTCCTACTCTGTGATTTCACAAGTGTTTCACAAGTCATTTTGTCAGGGTTAGAAATGGCTCTGATTTTAACCAAACTGTGTTTCTCTCACTGGCCTTATCTGAATCACCTTTTCCTCATTCTGGGCTCCAGGGTCAGGGTGGGTTTCTTTATCTAGCTTTTTCCCCCTACATCCCCCTTTTGTGTTTATAAATAAGCCACTGGGTGTTAGAAAGGGTAATAACCAGCTCGGATTTGGAAAGGGTAATAAGCAATTAGGAGTTGGAAAGGGTAATAACAGCTAGGGGCTGGAAAGGGGGTGAAGTTACCATTAGACTGATTCCTACTGATTTGGGGCATCAAGGTTCTTGGGACAATCTTGATTTTCATCCTCAGGATGTAACCAGGTTCTGCAGATTTCTGGCTTTGTCGATAGGGACTGGTAATCCTGTAATACTAACTGGTTCAGAGTTTGGTTAGAAATACTTTGTACCTGTTGTTGAAGAAATCTAACCAAAAGGTTTATGAGGCAGGGTGCAATTAATATGGTTAGAAAAAGGAAGAAAAGAGGGGATAAGAAAGGGAGCATCCATTTCCATGTCTACTAGTGTTCCACTGTCTGGGGGCATCAAGCAGTTTCTAGTTTGAAGATCCATCTGGTGGTGTTGGTTCTTATCTTTCACTATCCCTGATTGATTGACATAAAAGCAACACTCTTCCCCAAGAAAGAAACAAAGACCACCTCTTTCTGCTGTTAATAAATCTAATCCTCTCTGATTTTGTAATAATACAGTGGCCAGTGAGTCTATTGGTTCCTGAAGAGTAAGGATAGTCTGACCTACTTGTTGGAAATTCTGGATGAATTGTGAGGAAAGCTGACAGTAAATAGCTAGGGGAGTAGTCAGTCCTGCTATTCCAGTGGCTGTACCTGCATTTATGCCCAGGCCTGCTAGAATGTGTATTAACTGGATGGCTAATTTGTCATGCCTTGTGGCTGTGAATATGGCATTGGGAATTGGCAAGGGTTCTTCACCAGGTACTACCCCTAATTTACAATACAGGAATACCAGCGCACAAGTCCCAGCAGGTAAGCAGTGACAAACATGATTACCAAAGAGAATATAGGCATTGTGAATGCTTGGACATAGTGACTTGGTGTTAGTACCAAGGGTAATAGTATTATTGCAGTCTGCAGAATCCAGAGTATACACAAATTGTATTCCCAAGGACTTAAAGCCATCTGTAATGCCAAAGAGAGGAATGTGAGAGAGATAAGTGGTAGTAGAGACATTTGGCTTGAAGCAATTAACAAATGGTAAGGTGAGAGAATCTAATAGGACAATGGGTGAGGCCAAAATGGTGAAGGAGCATTTGACCCTGGAAGGACACATAACCAATATTCTCCAAACTGTCAGGCTGAGCATCATTGAACAACTAATATGTGGTAGTTTGCATCTGAAAAAAGAGGTGGTGTGACAAGGAGGTTGAATAAACATCCTCAAATAAGGTGACATTCAGGATTTGAGACCCTTTGAGGAACTTTGGACCACTTCTACTGTACTATCCCTAGAGGATGAGAGAGTGGTATGTATACCCTCTGTATTTTGAGTGTTACCAATGGGATCCACTACAGAATATCTCAGCAAGAATTTTCTGTTAAGCCCCCCCCCCCTTGCTCAATCCACTATGAGACATCCTTCCAGGAGCCAGGGTTCTTCTGTGCACCAGTGAATATAGATCTTCACATTCAAAACTCTTTTGAGAAAGAGATTTATATAGGAAGGAAGACTCCAGGAGAGTATCTGCAGGTACCAGAATGGAGAGAAGAGCTCACAACTGACCAGGCAGGGTGGTTTATATAGGATATCCTGGGGGCAGAGTCAACCCGTGATTGGTTACATTTTTTTTAATGCCCAGAGATTGGCCAGTTATGTGGGCTAGGGACAGAAACAGCCTTGATTTCAGGGCCAAACTGTGTTTTTTCCACTGGCCTTTCTTGGCTTCTTGACACTACCTCTAAGACCAGGGCTCATTTCTTTCACTGACTCTGATTCTAGGGACCAAGAGTGTTATTTTGGCACTTGACTCAGAGTCAGGGCATATTTCTCCAGTTCATTTTGCTGGCTCAGGTGCCAAACATAGGTGGTGTTTCTTTCCCTGGTCCTGGGCTCTAGTGCCAAAATTCTACTGTCTTGCTGTGTGATTGGTTGGTTTCACAAGTCAGTTTACCAGGGGAAGTGATGGCTCTGATTTCAGCTAAACTGTTTTTCTTTCACTGGCCTTATCTGAGCCATCTTTTCCTAGTCCTGGGCTCCAGGGTCAGGGTGGGTTTTTTTAGCCAACACCTTTCCCATACAGTTTTGACAAAACAACAATCAATGGTAGTACATCATCTACCCTTAGAATTGTACTCAAGAGGCAGACACACAAGAATTATGAATTCTAATATATCCATGACTAATTATTGACACTCAAGGCAGGCTGGATAACAAACATATCAAGCACATTTGTGAATATTAAATATAAAAATACAACCATGAACAAAAATCCATCACCCTTTTACAAACACCCTTACGTGAAAATCTGTGATCACACACTACCTGAGAGTTAAATAAAAATGAACCACTTAGATGATAGCCATCCCATTCTATACAAGGCAGCAGATAAATACCTCTCAATAAGTGAAAGTGTAAAAGAAGATGAAAAAAAGCCACAAGGGAATATAAGGACCACAAAATAAACTTTACTAATTGAATTTGCCACACATATCTCACACTTCAACATCTTTCTCACATGTTGCAAAATAGAAGCCACAATGAGATCCTCACATCAGTCTTTGGTGAACCTGGTTAATAATTTACTTACTTCAAATCTACAATGAAAAAGACTTAAAACAAGGTTTTTTCCTTGAAACTGAAAACAACTGTGATGTCTAAAGTATTAACCAAATTGTTTACATGAATAGGGTTTTCTTTTGTATGAGTATGTATCTATTTCCTGATATCAAGATGATATAAAAAAGCTTTAAAATATTGATGGGGATAGTGACACGGCCAAGCCTTTAACAAAAGGTCATTCCCTGTACCAAGATCAGGCTTTGGATGACTTCCAGTAATTCTTGCAATAAGAAGCTTCAAGGGTCTAACCTTCTAGGGAAACAGAATGCACATACATATACCCAGAGAAAGACACACACACACACACACACACACACACACACACACACACAGCATAATTAAAATAGAAACAAATCTTTAAACTAATTTTCAATCATGAATGTTTTTCTATTTTAATTATGGTAACATGGGTTTTGAGGCATCTAATAGATTACAGAGTTTTTCTCCATCATAAATTGGGCCATGTAACACAAAACATGCTTGTAGACTTGAAGTCAGAGTAATCTATCATTTTCAGTCTGTAATATCATTTGAGAAGATTTAGAAAATGGTACCCTGCTGGAAGAAATCATTCTTGAGGGTTGGCCTGAGCATCTGCATCTGCACACTATTTCCAACTTACACTTTCTGCTTCAGGACAAGAATGTAAATTCTTAGCTGTGTTCTTTGGCTGCCATGTCTGACACTTGTTTCCATGCCACTTTTATGAGGTTCATGTATTGCTCTGGAAAGAAGGGACAAATTAAATCTTTTTCTATGTCCACTAAGATATGATCTATTATCAAAGCAACAGAAAAGGCAATGATACACATCTATGAAATTTTACCCCAGAATTTGTTATCTCATGTATTTGAAGAGAAGTACAAAATTAAAAGGGTTACCATATCATTTAAATTTATAGGCCTTTTATCTATATTAGTTGACATGTATAAACAAAGTAAAAAGAGATATTACAATGCTTGAACAGATTTTTGACACAGTTTAGATTTTTTCCAATAATTAATTTTGTGTAACTGAATGTAAATATGTTGGATGAAGATCATAACAATTCACATATATTCAGATTTCCTTTGGTATGAGTTTTTTTTCTGATCCTCAAAGTCTAATGTTACATTCAAAGGCTTTAAGAAACTAATTACACACTAAGTTTTACAGTTATAGGGTTGCTCTGTGTTTTGACTAGGCATTACAGCATTGATTATATTAATAGGGTTTCTCTCTAGGATGTGTTCTTTAATATACTTGAGATGACTGGACTGTGAAAAGGCTTTACCACATTGTTTACATTCATAGGGTTTCTGTCAATTATGTGTACTTTCCTGAAAATGGAGGGCAATGTGATGAACAATGGCTTTACCACACTTACTACACTGAATGGTTTCATTCCAGTATGTGTTTTTATGCCTTTGAAGATGAGAGTGACAAGCAAAGGTTTATAGAACACTGATTACATTCATTAGATTTCTCCAGTACATGCAATTTCATCCTTCGAAAATGACAGTGTTCTGCAAAGGCTTTTTCTTAATGATTACATTCATAGGGTTTCTCTGCAGTATATGATCTTTCATGCAATTGAGTATAGTGATACGCAAAGGCTTTACCACAATGATTACATTCACAGGGTTTCTCTCCAGTATGTGTTCTTTCATGCCTTTGAAGAGCACTGTTTTGAGCAAAGGCTTTATCACACTGATTACATTCATAGGGTTTCTCTCTAGTATGTTTTCTTTTATACCTTTGAAGATCACTATGACATTCAAAGGCTTTACCATATTGTTTACATTCATAAGGTTTTTCTCCCATATGTGTTCTTTCAGTTGCATTGTGATGAGCAAAAGCTTTCCCACACTGATTACATTCACAGAGTACCTCTGCTGTATGTATTATTTCATGTACTTAAAGATTTTGGGGCTGTGCAAAGGCTTTATCACATTAATTACATTCATAGGGTTTCTCTCCAGTATGTTTTCTTTTATGTACTTGAAGATGACTGGGCTGTGCAAAGGCTTTACCACATTGTTTACATTCATAGGGTTTCTCTCGAGTATGCGTTCTTTCATGCACTTGAAGAGCACTGTTTTGAGCAAAGGCTTTACCACACTGATTACATTCATAGGATTTCTCTCCAGAATGTGTTTTTTTATGTACTTGAAGATGACTGGGCTGTACAAAGGCTTTACCACATTCTTTACATTCATAAGGTTTCTCCCCTGTATGTGTTCTTACATGTAGTTGAAGAGCACTTTGTTGAGCAAAGGCTTTACCACACTGATTACACTCATAGGGTTTCTGTTCAGTATGTGTTCTTTTATGTACTTGAAGAGAACCAGACTGTGCAAAGTTTTTACCACATTGTTTACATTCATATGGTTTCTCTCCAGTATGTGTTCTTTTATGTACTTGAAGATGACTGGGCTGTACAAAGGCTTTATCACATTGCTTACATTCAAAGGGTTTCTCTCCTGTATGTGTTCTTTCATGCAATTGAAGAGCACTATGTCGAGCAAAGGCTTTACCACATTGATTACATTCGTAAGGTTTCTCTCCAGTATGTGTTCTTTCATGCCTTTGAAGAACACTGTTTTGAGCAAAGGCTTTACCACACTGATTACATTCATAGGGTTTCTCTCCGGTATGTGTTCTTTTATGCATATGAAGAATCCTGTAACATGAAAAAGCTTTACCACACTGCTTACATTCATAGGGTTTCTCTCCAGTATGTGTTCTTTTATGTACTTGAAGAGAACCAGACTGTGCAAAGGTTTTACCACATTGTTTACATTCATATGGTTTCTCTCCAGTATGTGTTCTTTTATGTACTTGAAGATGACTGGGCTGTACAAAGGCTTTACCACATTGTTTACATTCATATGGTTTCTCTCCTGTATGTGTTTTTTCATGCAATTGAAGATAATTGTGCTGTGCAAAGGCTTTATCACATTGCTTACATTCAAAGGGTTTCTCTCCTGTATGTGTTCTTTCATGCAATTGAAGAGCACTATGTTGAGCAAAGGCTTTACCACATTGATTACATTCATAAGGTTTCTCTCCAGTATGTGTTCTTTCATGCCTTTGAAGAGAACTGTTTTGAGCAAAGGCTTTACCACACTGATTACATTCATAGGGTTTCTCTCCGGTATGTGTTCTTTTATGCATATGAAGAATCCTGTAACATGAAAAAGCTTTACCACACTGCTTACATTCATAGGGTTTCTCTCCAGTATGTGTTCTTTTATGTACTTGAAGATGACTGGGCTTTGTAAAGGCTTTACCACATTGATTACATTCATAGGGTTTCTCTCCAGAATCTTTTCTTCTATGCAGTAGAATTACTTTCCAATGAGCAAAGGCTTTGCCACTTTGATTACATCCATAAGGTTTTTTAATGATGTATGTAGTTTCATGACTTTGAAGATTACTGTGTTGTGCAATGGTTTTACCACATTGATTATATTCATAGTATTTCTCTCCAGTGTGTGTTTTTTCATGCCTTTGAGGATGACTATAACGTACAAAGGCTTTACCACACTCAATATATCCATATGATTTCTCTGTAGTATGGCTTCTTTCATTCCTGCAAGAATTAATGAAACATTTAAAAGCTTTACCATATTCATTACAATGCTGAGTCTTTATATCTGCATGAATTAACTTTACAATTTGGTCTAAATATAAAGAGAACTGAGATCTTAAGGTTTTAACATGTTGTTTACACTCATTTTGTTCCCCTGCATTAAGGATGGCTTTGCATATTTGAACATGCTTGCAATAGTAAGAGCCTTTATTACCTGGCTCATATGTATGGCATCATTTTTCTCTTATGTTTTTCACATGTTTGAAGAAAACTGGAAGAATTTGGACATTTACCTCTCTTATACTTTGATAAATTTTCCTATACTGTGAGTAATGCTACATTTTCAAAGTGAACCAGGACAAACAGAATCATTTACACAGACCTAGTACTCATAGGTCTTTGCTGTTGTGTGTTTGTTCATCTATTCCAAATTAAGCTGGAAAACCAATTGTTTGTAAATTTGAATGTCATTCAACAAGATTACTCAACATGGGATTGCTACATGTCTTATAACTGTTCTGAGATTCAGAGTTGAACATTACTTTTTTTCCATATCCTTATGTTCATATGGCTGGTATCCAAAGTGACATATTATATAATTATTAAAGAAAGAATAACAACAAGAAGGTTTCCAAATTTTCTTTACAGTTGGACTTTCTTTTCCCCATCAACATGAGGTATAGGAATTAATGTTTCTCTACAAAAATCCCCCCTTAATTCTTGAGTCTAACTACCTATCTAATTAAAATTAGCAAAAACGGAATACCTTTTTAAGTAACAATGCTTTTACTATGGATTATTTGCTTATCAAAAGTTGTGTACATATTCTTATCATACATTCAGTGAGTACACCTTTTGTAATTTGAATAGTATGAAACTAAATGGACTGCCACTTGTACAGAATAGCTCTGATGAAGTTATTATTCAGATGATGATTTCTGTTAAGGCATTGATTCCTTGTCATCCTTCTTGAAAGTATGACTTGCAAACACAATTCACTTACCTCCCCTTGAGGTATATGTGTTTATGAGCATTTAATGATCATCAATGCATTTTAAGTTGTGATTATTTACAATGTTTCACTTCTTTAAAACTTCCAGATAAGTTAAATATATCCAGAGGCCCATTTGTATCAGCTCGCACAAGAAAATTACCTTCCACGTTTTTGAGAACTTTGACAATGTTCTTCAACTTCGACATCTTCCCAATTGTACCCTAATATATCAAACAAGGAAATGTATGAAATATTACAGGAAACTGAAAAGTTTACATTACTATCTTCACTGATCCTTAGAACCAAGCCTGTTTTATTCACCTCATTCTTCCTCATTCTCAATCAGAACTACAGAAGTGCATGAATAACCAAGAAACTGTTGTCCCCTAATTTAAAATGTGAAGGAAAATTTACAGTATTACCTATAGCAGTGAGGTTCATATAGGTCTCCAGCATCACATCTTTGTAGAGATTCCTCTGTGCAGGATTCAAAAGTGCCCATTCTTCATGAGTGATGTTGACATGCACATCGTTATATGTCACTGTATTCTAAAATATGCCATATATAAATATGCCATCCACATGTATAAAACTAAAAGCATGATACATCATAGTAAATGTGTGCTTATTTGACAATAAAGTCATACAATTCTGGTGACGGCTACACATATTCTGTAAGTCAGATATTACAATGAAATCATCAAGTTACTTTACAAAGAAAATGAATAGGAGGTTAACATCTATTATTTTTGAATGCTTTGAACAGATATCACCTCACAAGTGAAATGCCTATTAAAAGAGATAGAGAGGCAAGAAACCACTTCAACAATAGAAATTGTATGAATAATTATTAACTACAAAGAAGATTTGTAAGCTGGGTGTATTGGCTCATGCCTTTAATCCCAGAACTTAGAAAGTAGAAGCAGGTATAAGTGTTTCTGAGGTGAAAGTTAGCCTAGTCTATGCAATCAGTTATAGGAGAGCAAGAAGTAAATATTAAGAACCCATCTGTACTGCAAACTTCCATTCAAACAAACAAAAAAGATAAGATAAACTCAGATTTTTTTTTAACTGAAGGTCCTGCAAAGAGTTCGTTTGGCATTAACTCCAGTGCTGTACTCATCTTCCAGAAATCTGAATTGCTCCAGTTTAAACTGCACTTTAATAAATCTTACTAAAAGCAAATGTGCATTTGAACAGTTACAAATAGAAAGAAGATAATATTAGCATATAAATATAAATATAAATTATCAACACAGAGAAGGAGAGATGGCAAAGAATTAAGTGGTCCTACTGGTCTTGCATATAGATGGACTCAGTTGTCAGTACTTATGTGGCAGAATCATACAACTGTTCATTATTCCAAGCTTGTGGGTTCTAAAACTCTCTTTGGACTACTGTGAGGACAGGTATAATTGTGGTGCATATCTATGTATATAGACAAAAGAATCATAGTCATTAAAAACATCAAAAAAAAACCACAAAAAGCAAGAAGAATTGAACACAATTGTAATCTAATGACTCTGAAGGCCTAGACACTACATCTAGGAAGAGATTAGTATCTTCTGAATTTCAAAATTGAAACTGGGGCGTAAAGCTCAGCAATACAACATATGCTTGACATGTACAAAAACATATACTCTAGGACCATCACCCAATAATATATATTTAAAAAAAACCTGGAATGTTGAACAACCTTTAATCTCAGCATGTGGGAGCAAGAGTCAGGTGAATCTCTGAGTTGGAGGCCAATCTGGTCTACAGAGCTACTTTTAGGAGAGTCAGGGCTACTCAGTCAAAGCTTTTCTTCAGAAACAAAAATAATAACAACAAAATTTCTAAAACTTCGGGCTAGCCAAGTGGCTTAGCATTGAATACCAATTCCATCAATTGTATTTTATGTGATTTAGTGATACTGTCTATACTGGTGATGAAGTCATGGCAGCACAAGAAGGAAGCTGGCTTATTCATTTCAACCACAACATAGTAGAAACATAGAAAAGGAAATGGGTTGAGGCTACAGAAACACATATCACAACCCCCAATGAGATATTTTATCCAGAGAGGTTCCACAAGTACCCCAAAGAAAGTCACCAAGGAGAGACACATGTTCACATTCCTCATCCTATCTGTAAGATTTTCATTCAGTTGACTAGATTCTCACCCAGGTCACTATATGCTAAAGGGTCATCCATGAAGAAAATGCATTTAGTCACTTCAATGATTCTCATAGTCTGCAACAACCCCTACACTGCTGAAATGTCCAAAGTCTCTTTTGATACTCAATACAAATTCTTGACTGTGGCATCTTATAAAATCAGAAAACAATTTAAATATTTCCAACATGTGAATGGCACAGAAAACCCATTACCATCCCAAAGAAAAGGAACTAAGACACAGTGAGGAAAGGTTGGACCAAGGGAAGACTGAAACCTAACAGGTGAACCATTAAATCTGGTAGCTAGCTCTGTGTCAGAGACATGAAGCTTCATTTTCAAAGGGCTTAGACGGCTCTCTCTCTACAACTTCCCATACTTCTCTCTCTGGTTACTTCCTTTCCATATATGCAGCTAGCTCTCCATGTAAGATGACTCATAACTTAATTATATCAACATCTTATGGTCTCAAAATACAACTCAGGCTTCATCCTCATAATATCATGGAATGAACTCAGTCTTCTCACTGGAGCTCTTACCCTACCAAACACAGATGCTTACAACAGATCTGAACTGAAAATGAAGACTAAAAATGTATAATCTTAAATTTTACATCATTCTGGTCTACAGAACCAGTTCAACATCAGTGATTCCCCCAAATTTGGTTTCTCAGTTGTGATGGCCTCTGCAATGCTTGGAAAAGAGTTGCAGCAGGCTTTGAATAAAGTTGCTTCCTGGGACAGGCAATCAATTTGCCTAATCCCTCCATTAACTGAGAGCATATAAGGATGGATTTTTACCCTTGGGGCATCTTGCTAGGCTTCCAATGTAGAGTAAGGGCCTTCTTTTGAATGGTGATAATCTCCATGAACATTCCTGACTCTGTTCAGCATTTGATTGCGTTCTGAATATTCATAGTGCTGTTTTTCTCTACAACCCATAGACTTTTCATTTATTTATAATCCACTTCTTGATTTTTTTAATGTAGTCCTGAATGAATCATAAGTAATAGCTATCTAAGAAAGTCAATATTCCATCTAAAAAATCAGTCCCATTATTTTTCTTAGTTCTGCCTTACTCAATCAATTTCTTGAGAGCATGGGAAAATAAGAAAAGTTAAAGTCCAAAATATCACATACATATCCTCTATTTTAATTGCCACTGAAATCCTTTGACCTCAACCTCCACTGTTTGCAATACTTTAACAGTATTTTATTCAAAGTACTACAAGAATAACCAATCGAGTTCTATATGCAGCTTTCTATGTCCTTTGCCATCTAAATTTTGATATGTTCAACATTTCCCCAAAGTCATCATTCCCACCACCTTTGAACAACAAAATTACTTTTGGTTTACCACATTCTGTTACAATTTGCTTTTTTCTTGCTCTGATTCAATTCTCTACACAAAAGCACCTCAGGTAACAAATGTGCTTATTTGGCTCATTCTGCCAGATCACAATCCATCATTGTGGTAGGAATTCAATTTAGCAACTGAAGGTAAAAACCATGAGAAAACTTTGTTTCCTGGCTTTCTCTCTAACATAGTCATTGTCTCATGACGAGCTTGCTGTCTTATCTAGTGCAGGCCAAATTTCATAGGGATACAGCATGCTCAGTGGAATGACCATCACCCATAAATCATCAACCAATAAAACCTCTCAAAAAATTAGCAACTAGCTACTCTGATGAGGCACATCCTCACCAGATGTTCCCAAAGGTGACTGTGGCTCTAAAATGTTGACATCTGGAAGTAACTAGGATACATAATGTAGCAATTTTCCATAAAATAAAAATAGGTGAAGTTCCATCATTTGCTAGATAAACAACATATCATAACTAATAAAAAAACTCACACCACACAGATGGTACCACTGATAAAAGGAGACAGAAAGACAGACCTACAAATATAACATTGTCCCTTCAAAAAGAATTATAAGTTTCTAGTGAAAATAAAAATCAGAGAAATCAGTGACCACCACTCACCCTGTGCACTCCAGTTCTCTTGTCACTAATAATAAGAAATGGTTTGGGTGAGGAGACTGTTCTACTAAAACTGGAATCAATCACTTGAAGCCTAATATTCCTACATTGTAGAAAATAGTTTTGGCTACTAATACTATTTTATTTTCCTTTTTTAAGGAAAAGGATGTCTGGTAGAAAATTTAAAAATAATTTTGTTTTCTATGATTGACGATTAGATGTAAACCTGTATCAGAGGGAGGAAATAAATAATTTTAAAACAAATTGAAGACAACAGTTTTTTAAATAATATTTGTATGATTCTATTATATACTTCAAGTAACCCAATTTCCTCTAATTGCTTTATAAGTCTTAAGAGCTTTTGCAAAGATGTCTAGACCCATTTTATGTGTATATTTGTATGTATGAAAGAATATTTTCCATGTGAACAGGTGACAGAGCAAAGATCATATCAGATCCCCTGGATGTGGAATAGCAGGTGTTTATAAGCTTCCCAACTTGGGTGCTGGTATCTGAACTCCCCCAAGAAGAATTGCTGAGGGACATTTGCAGCCCACATACTTCCAATAAACTAAAAGTCTTTCACAGATTAACCACAACAGAAGCCTAAGTAAGAAAATAACTAAATGATCTCTGGGAACCTAATGAATCTGTATTAAGATGTTGGGTATGAAATCAGGAAGACTATCCACAGACCTTCCCCACTCTCAGGGTTCAATACTCAGAGTTGCCCTGAGGGCTGAAACAGAACTCCAGCTCCAGCTTCTCCTCTCCATTTTCATGTCTCATGTGGATTTCAAAGACTATCTCCACCTACTCTTCACTACACTCTTCATATCTGAGTCCCATCACACAATGGGACAGACACCCTCTGGTCAATTACTCACCACTTCTTCCAGAAGACCAGCTAGGATGTCTGCAGATCTACCACATTGTCTCTTACCCCACACCTGATTTAAAATGTTGCTCCTATCAGTGGAGTAGATCACTTGAGGCACCTTACCCTCTTCCTTATCCAAGCCTCCAGTGCATCTGAAGATCATCTCTGCAGTGTTCCTCTTCCCTTAGTTTACAACAACACCAAGCATTCTCCCTTAAACACACAAGCCAAGAAGGCCAAGAAAAAAGCAACAGTCATTCAACACACATTCTGAAACTCCAGAGAAAAAACACAGACTCAGGAACAAAACTACCATGCAAAAATGGTAAAGTGAGAAACCAGCACCTAGAACTATTGTGACCTTAAAACTAGATGCCTAGCAGAGAAACATAATTAATAACAGGGAGGGCACTATGTCACCACCACAGTCCAGCTATCCTACCAGAGCCAGTCATAAATACTCAAAAATAGTTGAAATACAAGGGAAAAAGCCCTTAAAACTAAATATATATAGATGATAGAGGTCCTTAAAAAATGAATAAATTAATTACATAAATTCATGAAAGCACAATCAAACAAACAATAGGAGGAAACCAATAAACTCCTTCAAGAAAGCTAGAAATGCAAACAAGTAGATTAAACCAATAAATAACATAAATAAAGCCAAGAAAAACAAACAAACAAATTATCAAAGGAAACAAATACAACTATTTAAGACCTGAAAATGGAAATAAAAACAATTTAAAAAACAGAAACTGAGGGAATCCCAGAAATGAAAAATTGAGGTCTACAAACAGGAAGTATGGAGGCAAGGTTGACCAATAGAATAGAGAAATGGAAGAGAGAATCTCAGATACTGGGGATACAAGAGAAAAAATGGATACATCAGTCAAAGAAAAATTTAAACATAAAAATTTCTTGATGCTAAACAACTAAGAAATCTGGGACATTATGCAGAGACCAAACATATGAATGACAGAAATAGAGGAAAGATTAAAACAAACAAACAAACAAACAAATAAATAAATAAGAAAAAAACAAGAAACACACTTCAACATCAAAGATGGAGATTAGTAAAAGGTAAAGGCTGGGAAAACATATTTAAAGCAATTGGAAATAAGAAACAGGCTTGTGTAGCCATTTTATTATTTACCAAAATAAACTTCAAACAAAAATTAATCTAAAGACATGGGAAGAACACTTGTTATTTATCAAAGAAAATCCAACAATATGACATTTCAATTATTAATATCTATGCCCCCAACACAAGGTCACCCACCTTTGAAAAAAAACACTTACACAGATTAAATGACACATTGACACTTCCAACACAGCCGCTGATTGTAGGACTAATTGAGGCCAGCCTTCCCTTCACCCTCCACTTCACTGCTTACCTGGTGCCTCAATTTCCCCATTGGCACTATACCCCAACACTCCCAGATATCCTTCTCCCTCTCACCTGAGCAGATTGTTAAGGGTCCGGACCGCAAGAACCAAGAAATCAAGTATGTGACATAATTATACCAGTGCTCACTTAACTATTGATTTTAATGCAATTGAGAGACAAAACCACAAATTTACAGAAGTTTAAAAGGAAGGATGACATTGACTGGAGGGATGCATTTAATCCTAGCACCCGGGGAAGGAGCCACCTCCATGGGATGAGATCAGAACAGATCCAAACACTCTGTCTGAGGCCAACCCAGGTCCAGGTGCTGATCCTGTGAAACTCAACAACTTGGAGGTGTTGGTGAGATTACCCTACTAAATAACCTGCCCAGCTGATATACATTTTAAGATGATTAAGAATCCTATATTCTGCATTCTGAGGAAACAAGATCAGTTGAGGAGTTGACGAATGAGCAAAACATGACCTGAGAACACAAAAGAAGGTGCCCCCAGCCACTGAACCAGATCACCAAAATCATAAGCCTACACTACAACA
Organism: Peromyscus eremicus; assembly: GCF_949786415.1. Taxonomy (NCBI): domain Eukaryota; kingdom Metazoa; phylum Chordata; class Mammalia; order Rodentia; family Cricetidae; genus Peromyscus; species Peromyscus eremicus. The sequence continues at coordinate 1,107,789 of NW_026734288.1, forward strand.
ACTGGGAACAGGTAAGCACCAATCTGTGGACTGGCAGATCAGGTCTCTAGCCCCTAGGCCCTACCCATTGGAGTCCTGGGGAACAGACAACTATCTTTCCCTGCTACCCCACAAAAAAAAAACCCTATGAACCTAACAACCACTGGAACCATAAGCACACCCTACAACAACTGGGAACAACTGCTCCCTGAGACAGAACCCACTAACCCTGATTGGATTAAGCTGCTCCTGAAGAAACAGAGCCCAACAGCACCAATTTAACCAAGAACTCCTAGTGGACCAAAACTAACAATTAGAGCAAGAGAGCCACCTTCAGACACAGACACCTCCTGCACCAAGCAGAGGAAGGGATGAGTAGACACAAGTGCAAAAATACAGGCAAAAACATAAAGACCTATATGACAACATCAGAACCTAATGATTCTACACCTGCAAGACCTGAACATACTAAGGCAGAAGAAGCAGAAGAAATCAATCATAAAAATGACTTTAAAAAGATGATAGAGGCCCTTAAAGAGGAAATGAAAAACTCTCTTGAAGAAATAAAAAATTCCCTTAAAGAAATGGAAGAAAAAACAAACAAAATAGCAAGAAAACAAAGAAAGCCAAGAAAAAGTAAACAGATGAAGAAAACAATTCAGGATTTGAAAATTGAAATGGAGACAATAAAGAAAACACAAACTGAGGGAATGCTGGAAATAGAAATCCTGACTAAATGACAGGAACTACAGGAGTAAGCATAACCAACAGAATGCAAGAGATGGAACAGAGAATCTCTGACACTGAAGACACAATAGAGAAAATAGATTCATCAGTTAATGAAAACACTGAAGACAAAAAAGTAGTAACACAAAATGTCCAAGAAATTTGGAACATGAACAGACCAAACCTAAGAATAATAAGGATAGAAGAAGGAGAAGAATACCAACTCAAAGGCACAGAAAATATATTTAACAAAATCATAGAAGTAACTTTCCTAACCTAAAGAAAGAAATACCTATGAAGATACAAGAAGCTTACAGAACACTGAATAGGCTGGTTCCAAAAAAAAGTCCCCTCCCTACATAATAATCAAAACACTAAATATACAGAATGAAGAAAAAAATACTAAGAGCCACAAAGGAAAAAAAACAAGTAAATATAAAGGCAGTCCTATCAGAAAAGCACCAGACTTATCAAGAGAGACTATGAAAGTTAGAAGGTCCTGGACAAATGTTATGCAGACACTAAGAGACCATGATGCCAACCAAAATTATTATACCCAGCAAAACTCTCAATCACCATAGACAGAGTGAACAAAATATTCCATGACATAACCAGATTTAAACAATACTTCTTCACAAATCTAGCCCTACAGAAAGCACTAGAAGGAAAAATCCAAACTAAAGAAGCTAAACACACACAAGAAAACTCAGGCAATAGATAATCCCACACCAACAAATACCAAAGAAGGGAAACGCAACACTACACACACACACACACACACAAAAAAAACAACCCAGAAATTAACAATCATTGGTCATTAATATTCATCAATATCAATGGTCTCAACTCACCTAAAAAAAGACACAGACTAACAGAATGGATAAGAAAACAGGAGCCATCCTTCTGCTCCATACAAGAAATACACCTTTACTTCAAAGACAGACACTACCTCAGAGTAAAGGGCTGGGAAAAGGCTTTCCAAGAAAATGAACCTAAGAATCAAGCTGGTGTAGCTAATATCTAATAAAATAGACTTCAAACTTAAATCAATCAAAAGAGATCAGGATAAACGTTACATATTAATTACAGGAAAAGTCCACCCAGATGAAGTCTTGATTCTGAACATTTATGCCCCAAATACAAAGACACCCACATTTATAAAAGAAACATTACTAAAGCTTAAATTGCACATTAAACCCCAGACATTAGTAGTGGGAGATTTCAACACACTACTCTCACCAAAAGACAGATCTACCAGACTGAAACTTAACAAAGAAATAAAGGACCTAACAGATGTTATGACTCAAATGGACTTAATAGATATCTACAGAACATTCCATCCTAACATAAAAGAATATACCTTCTTCTCTGCACCCCCATGGAAATTTCTCAAAAATTCACCACATACTTCATCACAAACCAAATCTCAACAGATACAAAAACATTGGAACAACCTCCTGTATCTTATCAGATCACTGTGCCATAAAGTTAGATTTCAACAACAACAAAAATTACGGAAAGCCTACAATCTCACAGAAACTCAATAATACCCAACTGAAACATCAATGGGTCAAGGAAAAAATAAAGAAAGAACTTAAAGATTTCCTAGAATTCATTGAAAATGAAAGTACAACATACCTAAACTTATGGGACACTATGAAAGCAGTGCTAAGAGGAAAATTCATAGCTCTAAATGCACACATAAAGAAGATGGAGAAATCGCGGCTGGGTGGTGGTGGCACACGCCTTTAATTCCAGCATTTGGGAGGTAGAGCCAGGAGGATCTCTGTGAGTTCAAGGCCAGGTTGGGCTACCAAGAGGAGTTCCAGGAAAGGTGCAAAGCTACACAGAGAAACCCTGTCTCAAAAAAAAAAAACAAAACAAAAAAAGGATTGGAGCTGGAGAGGTAGCTCAGAGGCTAAGAGCACTGACTCTTCTTCCAGTGGTCCTGAGTTCAAATCCCAGCACCTACTTGGTGTCTCACAACCATCTGTAATGAGATCTGGCACCCTCCTCTGTATACATAATAAATAAATCTCTAAAAAAGAAGATGGAGAAATCTCATATCAATGACTTAACAGCACAACTGAAAGCTCTAGAATAAAAAGAAACAAACTCACCCAAGAGAAATAGACACCAGGAAATAATCAAATTGAAGTCTGAAATCAATGAAATAGAAACCAAGAAAACAATACAAAAAAAATTAATAAAACAAAGAGTTGGTTCAATGAAAAAAATCAACAAGATAGACAAACCCCTAGGCAAATTAACCAAAAGGCAAAAGAGAGAGCACCCAAATTAACAAAATCAGAAATGAAAAGGGAGACATAACAACAGAGAATGAGGAAATCCAGAGAATCATCAGGCCATACTTAAAAAAACTTGTACTCCACAAAATTGGAAATTCTGGAATAAATGGACAATTTTCTGGATAGATACAACATACCAAAGTTAAATCAAGACCACATAAACTACTTAAATATTCCAATAACCCCAAAAGAAATAGAAACAGTCACCAAATTCTTCCAACCAAAAAAAAGCCCAGGACCAGATGGTTTCAGTGCAGAATTCTATCAGATTTTCAAAAAAAAAATACTAATTCCAATACACTTCAAATTTTTCCACACAATAGAAACAGAAGGAACATTATCAAACTCATTTTATGAGGTTACAATTACCCTGATACCCAAACGACACAAAGATGCAACAAAGAAAGAATCACAGACCAATATCTCTCATGAACATTGATGCAAAAATACTCAATAAAATATTGACAAACCAAATCCAAGAACACATCAAAAAAATTATCCACCATGGGATTGGGGATTTACCTCAGTGGTAGAGCACTAGCCTAGTTAGCACAAGGCCCTGAGTTCGGACCTCAGCTCTGAAAAAGAAAAAGAGAGAGAGGGACAGAGGAAAAAAAAAACCATCCACCATGACCAAGTAGGTTTCATCCCAGAGATGCAAGGGTGCGTCAACATATGAATATCTGTCAATGTAATAAACCATATAAACTAACTGAAAGAAAAAACCACATGATTATCTCATTAGATCCTGAAAAAGCCTTTGACAAAATCCAATACCCCTTTATGATAAAGGTCTTAGAGAGATCAGGAATACAAGGAACATACCTAAACATAATAAAGAAAATTTACAGCAAGCCACCAGCCACCATCAAATTAAATGGATAGAAACTCGAAGCAGTTCCACTAAAATCAGGAACAAGACAAGGCTGTCCACTCTCTACATACTTATTCAATATAATACTTGAAGTTCTAGCTAGAGCAATAAGACAACAAAAGGAGATCAAAGGGATAAAAATTGGAAAAGAAGAAGTCAAAATTTCACTGATTGCAGATGATATGATAGTATACACAAGTGACCTCAAAAATTCTACCAGGGAACTCCTACAGTTGATAAACTCCTACAGTAAAGCAGCAGGATATAAGACCAACTCAAAAAAATCAGTAGCCCTCCTATAAAAAAAATGATAAAAGGGCTGAAAAACAAATCACAGAAACATCACCCTTTTCAATAGCCACAAATAATATAAAATACCTTGGGATAACACTAACTAAACAAGTGAAGGACCTGTTTGAAAAGAACTTTGAATCTCTTGAGAAAGAAATTGAAGAAGAAAGGATCTCTCCCATGCTCATGGATAGGTAGGATTAACATAGTAAAAATGGCAACCTTACCAAAAGTAATGTACAGATTCAATGCAATCCCCATCAAAATTCCAACACAATTCTTCACAGACTTGGATAGAAAAATATTCGACATCATATGGAATAACAAAAGACCCAGGAGAGCTAAAAGAATTCTGTATAATAAAGCAACTTCTGGAGGCATCATCATCCCTGACCTCAAGCTCTACTATAGTAATAAATACAGCTTGGTACTGGTATAAAAACTGAGATATAGACCAATAGAATTTAATTGAAGACCCTGACATTAATCCACACACCCATGAAAACCTGATTTTTGACAAAGAAGCCAAAACTATACAATGGAAAAAAGAAAGTATCTTCACCAAATGGTGCTAGCATAACTGAATGTCAATATGTAAAAGATTACAAATAGACCCATATTTGTCACCATGCACAAAACTCAAGTCCAACTGGATCAAAGACCTCAATATAAGCCGGGCGGTGGTGGCGCACGCCTTTAATCCCAGCACTTGGGAGGCAGAGCCAGGCGGATCTCTGTGAGTTCGAGGCCAGCCTGGGCTACCAAGTGAGTTCCAGGAAAGGTGCAAAGCTACACAGAGAAACCCTGTCTCGAAAAACCAAAAAAAAAAAAAAAAAAAAAAAAAAAAGACCTCAACATAAATCCAGTTACACTAAACTTAATAGAAGAGAAAATAGGAAGTACACTTGAACACATTGGCACAGGAGATCACTTCCTAAATATATACCAGCATCACAGACACTGAGCACAACAATTAATAAATGGGACCTCTTGAAACTGAGAAGCTTTGGTAGGGCAAAAGACACAGTCAATAAGACAAGAACACAGCCAACAGAATGGAAAAAGACCTTCACCAACCCCACATCAGACATGGGACTGATCTCCAAAGTATATGAAGAACTCAAGAAACTAGACATCAAAATCCTGAACAATCCAATTAAAAAATGGCCTACAGAGCAAAACAGAGAATTCTCAAAAGAAGAATCACAAATGGCTGAAAGACATTTAAAGAAATGCTCAACATCCTTGGTCATTAGGGAAATGCAAATCAAGACAATTCTGAGATACCACCTTACAACTGTCAGAATTGCTATGATCAAAAATACTGATGACAGTCTATGTTGAAGAGGATGTGGAGCAAAGGGAACACTCCTCCACTGTTGGTGTGATTGTAAACTTATACAACCACTGTGGAAATCAGTATGGCGGTTGGAATTGATCTACCTCAAGACACAGCCGTACCACTCTTGGACATATACCCAAGGAATTCTCAATCATACCACAAAGATACATCATCAACTATGTTCATAGCATCATTATTCATAATAGCCAGAACCTGGAAACAACCTAGATGCCCCTCAACTGAAGAATGGATTAAGAAAATGTGGTATATATACACAATAGAGTACTACTCAGCAGAGAAAAACAATGACAGCATGAAATTTGCAGGCAAATGGATGGAACTAGAAAATATCATCCTGAGTGAGGTAACCCAAACCCAGAAGGACAAACATGGTATGTACTCACTCATAAGTGTAATCTAGATCTAAAGCAAAGAACAATCAGACTGCAACCCACAGAACCAGGGAGGCTATATAGCATGGTGGACCCTAGGATGACTGTGGCTTATAATAAGTTTTGGGTCTACTCAGTTACTGGGCAAACCTCATTGAAACATCTCACTATCACTATTAGGATAAGAGTTTATACTGTATCAAGCTGATAACAGAAAAATAAATAAATAAATAAATATAAATAAAAAAATGACAAATTGACTCTCACAGATGGTTTGACAGTGGTAGACTTCAATACCTCACTCACACCATTTGACATGTCATCTAAACAAAATCCAAACTGAGAAATATTGGAGTTAATGGATTTTATAAACAGTATGATCCGAACAGATACTACAGAACATTCAATCAAAAGAAGAAGAATACACCTTCCTCTCAGCACCACATGGGGTTTTCTCCAAAGCTGATTACACACTTCGACCCAATTCAAGTCCCAACAGATACAAGAAAATTTACATAACTCTGTGCATAATAGCAGACCACTATCGATTATAGCTGGATATTAAAAAAAATTAAATCTCATGAGAACTGAACAGCACTCTACTGAAGAAAATGGGTCAACACAGAAACAAAAAAAGAAAATTAAAAAGTTTTGAGGACTCATTTCTAGGAAAATAATTACACAACATACTCAAACTTAAAGGACACAACAAAAATGGTGATGTGAGAAAACTGTATATAACTGAGTGTCTACATTTAAAAAAAAGGAATAAAACTCTATCAAAGACACAAGAAGTAAATAATAATACCTGCATATGCAGGAAGTACAAGCAAATAACTTCCAAAAACACTTAAGAAATAACAGAAAGAGCTGGCTGCCTGGAAAGTCACCAAAGATCCCTCTACAACCTTGGGGTACCCAGTTTTGGCCTACAAGCCTAGCATATCTGACAGACTTTGTCGTGAGGCAGAAAAAAATTTTAAGGACTGTCCCACCTTGTCTTGTAGAGGTTTGGCAGTCAACATTCTTGCATCCAAATGACACTAAATGCTTTTTCTTTCCCTGTACAAAAGCAACACGGGAAGGGCATTATACTGACTTTTGGTTAAGAAACAATTATAACATAGTGTGAAAACTGCTTGTGGTCTCATCACTGGAGACCAAACATAGACGTCAAAGGGAAACATCTAATAGATGCCATTGTGAGCCCATCAAGAACATCTTATGGACTTTGGAAAGTTTAATTCTTTCCAGACTCCAGTAAAGGAATTCTACTTCTGTCTATACCTGAGAATTTGGACTTTACAACAGGACAATGGAAGGATATCCCAATACTGCCACCTGATGACACCAATTCAGCCGGAAGAAGCCAGATCAGTCACTGTTTCAATCTCATAATGTCAGTTAGTGTTACCTCTGCAGAGGGACATGGGTTAGGAACTGAAGGAAAAATTCAGCTCTGAAGTTTACGGTAAAAAAAAAATAAACCCCAAAGTAATGTAACCAGTTGTTTCTTGACTAAAAGCCAGAAGTGTCTCTGGGACTCTTAGCAGTTTCAAGTGTTTGGGAGTTCTCATCTGTTTTGTTAAGTGATACTAGGGACCAAGAAGGAGGAAAGTTAAATGTAGCAAAGAAGACCTGTTAAGAGATAAAGGCCCTTGGTTAATAGAATAGAATCCCTGCCCTGGCACAGACCTAACATTACAATGAAGACCTGTCAATCTCCGGGCCAAGGATCCTAGACTCTGGAGCCCAAGAAATGGTCAATTGGGACAATTATAGATCTCCTGTACCCAATTCACTGATTGCATATTGGTAATCCCAAAGGTAGACAAAACTGGATAATTTTTGTTGTTGGATTTCAAGAAAGAATTTCTCCATGTAGTTTTGGTACCTGTCCTGGATCTCACTCTGTAGACCAGGCTGGACTCATACTCACAGAGATATGCCTGGCTCTTCCTCCCAAGTGCTGGGATATAAGGCGGGCTGCACTGCCACCCAGCCCAACTCTTATTTGTATTGACTTATCTTGATACCATTTTTCAAAATACACTGAAGTGTCCCAGCTTAAACTCAGAAGAGATACTCAGGTTCAGGACACTATCTCTTAAAGTCACTTTTGGTGTCAGCCACTGGTCCATGTCAAATTATTCTCAGAAATGAATATACCAAGTATGATACCAGAGCCAAGCAGATCTCCTTGAATTTGGTCTTCATAGTGAATATAAGACATAGACCTTTATCAATAATACATACACACGCACACCGACAAGTGTAGCTAGAGTTTTCCTGCCTGGCCCACAGTCAGGACAAATCTCTCTCACCTGCCAGTCCTGCAGCCGCTTAGACCCAACCAAGTAAACACAGAGACTTACATTGGTTACAAACTGTATGACTGTGGCAGGCTTCTTGCTAACTGTTCTTACAGCTGAAATTAATCCATTTCTATAAATCTATACCTTTCCACGTGGCTCGTGGCTTACTGGCATCTTCACATGCTTCTTGTCATGATGGCGGCTGGCAGTGTCTCTGACTCAGCCGTCCACTTCTCAGCTGTATTCTCCTCCTTGTCCCGCCTATACTTCCTGCTTAGCCACTGGCCAATCAGTGATTTATTTATTGACCAATCAGCAACACACTTGACATACAGACCATCACACACACACACAGAGAGAGAGAGACACACACACTCACAAATATAGTTGAATGTAAATTTGCTCTACTGTTTGAGACAAGATCTCATTACAAAGCTCCAGCAAACCTCAAACTCATACTGTGTAGTTTAATGAATAATATATAATATATGTTGAATATATGGAATAGATAAAACAAATATAAACTAATTTACATTGAATATGTAAAACTAATTTCAGTAAACATTTCATTCCATACCATTGGCTCATAATTCAAAATATGACAGTTTTCTAAACAAGAGAGAGCTTCCAAACAATTTACTAACCCTGACTTGTCTAACCAAAATCTATAGGAACAGCAGAAATTTATAATTTCAACCAGCTCCATAATTCTGATAATAACCAATATAACTAGATTTTTAAATACAAAATAGAAATGCCTCAAAACAACAGTTATGAGTTTATTTTCCTTATAACATTTCCAGTTTTACCAAGAAGCTCACCTATGAGGATCACCCATGCTATCTCTACAACATCCAAGAATCTAGCAGTATCTGAAGTCTCAGAAGGCAATGGGGCCCCATGGAAAGATCAGTCAATAAGCTGGGCACCAGGAAGTATTTGGAAGTCATTTGCTCTCATAGAAGGGTCTGAGAGTGGCTGAGAGACTAAAGACTCAAAAGGCAAACTGGTGGCTGGAAGATACTTAAAAAGGGTAGGAGGATTCCTGGCTCACTTTTTCTGCATCAGGTTCTCATTTCTAAGACAATGGCAAGCTGTTCCTACACTGTTCCAGTATCCTGCTACTCCCAACTACTACTGCAGCAACACTACAACCTAGACATCTCTGAATTTCATCACCAGTCTTGTTGATTCCTTGTCCATCTAGATCCAGGTCCTAAGGTTTTCCAGGGCTAGTTTCAGGGCTACAAATGATCAGGTCAAACAACACCTCCTTCATCTCCACAGATATTTGAGATAGGCAAGAAAAGAGCTGGGTTGGTGCACAGGGTCTGTGAGCTTTTGCAGGCCCATCTTCCTGCCTCCCTGGGTCAAGCCCACAAATCACCTACTAAGCACACCCTCTCCCTGAAGCAAACTCAACAGAAATTCCTCCACTCCTCTCCTCACAAGCACTGCAATCTCCAGATGCACCCCAAGGCAAGTCCCTCACAGACACACCCACAGAACACATACAGACATTCCTCTTCCCTGGAAATGCCCTTCCACACATTATTTTTAGCTTTACTCAGAGGACATGGGAATCCTGTGGTGACTTCAGTTTTGAGGAAAGAGGTAAAATGGGGAGTGTTTGGCAGCTAAACTCAGGACCTGCTCTAAGATCAAGGCCAGTGGAGAGAGCAAGGCAGCCCATCCACTGCAAACCACAGGGCCCTGGAGGAGGAGACTTGAACCTCCAGAGCAGGAAGCTGGGAAGCCAAACCCACAGCTACCATGGAAGACAGACTCTAAGATCTGAAAAAAGATCTCAGGTAGAGAAGCAAACATGGCCAGTACATATGCTAACATAGAAAGTTTAGAGAGATCTAATGAGACCCTGTTCCTAGAAAAAGTACTATAGGAGACTAATGACTATTGAGAGAAAAAATTGTTTTTCCCAGGTGTCAGCATCCTAGTTGGTTATGAAAAACAAAGTGGTCTGCTCTGAAATCATATAAATAGAAGGAATTAGAAGAAATAATGGACTCAGTAGCTCATATTTATTTATGAGCATAGATATGTAAATAAAAAAAGAGAAAGAACCAATTTGAAATGAAGTAATTGGGGTCATGTAGCAGGTTTCATTTTGTGCCGTGAACCAGCTCGAAAATCATGACACGGAGACTTCTTATTAGTTATGAATGCTTTCTGTCACATGGATTACAGCAGATGTAGATTCTGCTCTTTCCACTACCCAACATCATGCACACATGAGAGACCTCTGAAGATCAGAAACTCCTATGGTCTCCTGGAACTAAACTTTAAAGAATCACTCCATTGTGTCTGGTGGTAGCAGAAATTTAGAGCATTCTAATCATACATTGCTGAAAATCTGTTTTCCCACTACACAGCAAAAGCATGCCCCTGAGTGCACACTGGACAGTGATACTACAAGCATCATATCCCCTCCCATGCCAGTACTGCAGAGTCTCCCTCTCCCCAGGAAATCCATTCACATTGAGCCTCAGAGAACAAGGGACACTTCCCAGGTCACTACATGAACCAACAGAACCACAGTCTGGCTCATGGTTGATCCAAATCCCAACAGAAATGATACCTCAGCAGACCTACTATGAACATTCTACATTCACCATGGCATAGCTTGTGGTCTTCTTTATAATTCACTACAGCAGAAGCAGAGGAGAATCCTGGAAAGAACCTGAAAGCTACCTTCCACTAGTACTTCTAATTGCTAAGACTTCCCAGAGTTCCTCATTGGCTAGGGGCAACCAGCTAGGTCTCAGAATATTAACTCCCCTACTAGGTGAGCACAGATCAAATGATTCAGGAAACACAGTTTTCCACCTCTGCCCTTCCAGCCCAGCATACATGCCCTAGTCAAGAAACTTTGTATTTTAGTAGACATTCTACCACTTACCTAGAGCACATCATGATCCTTATCCAAAACACAGGGTCCTTTGTGTACATATTCTATTACACATTAAATGTGTATTGCAGCCAACCCCTTTGCCTTGTAGCTGGGACAACTATTAACAATCATAGGTCATATTTACACAGTAACTATTGTTACTTTTTAACTCTTATTAAAGAAAAATAGGCTGTGAATTAGAAAACAATGAGGGGTTATAGCAGGGCTTACAGATAGGAAAGAGAATGTGGATATGATGTAATTATAATCTCAAAAAATTATTTTGGAAAGTTGAAACAAGCTTTATGTCCATGGGCTCCAGTGACTAGGTATTTATATTACAGCATGTCAAAGATTTCTCAAAACTTTTACATCAGGGTTAACATCTAAAACCATAAAAATTACAATCTTGTTAGGCACAGCCACAACATTTTACCCAGATCTGTTTTGGTTGAACAACTATAACTATAGCAACTTGGGTTCAAGATAAGGTCAGTCCTTTATCCAGATTCATGATTGTCCTAGTCTATGAATCCCAATAATGACCAATCAGGGCATTTATGGAGCATATGAAAGTGATTACCTAATGACACATTACTTATCTCAACTACTGTTGAAGTAGGAAAGATTTCAACCTCCATCCTGACTCTCCTTTTCTGCACTGTGACTCTACCAGCTTCAGAGTTAGTCTGTGAACGTAACACTTGCACAGGTCCCTCTTCATTTACAAGTCCCCACTAAAAGTCACAGACATTGGAGATCACTCATTAACTGGTCTATTTTTTTATCTCACTGACCAGTTAAGGCCCAGAATGGAAGGAATTGTGGGACTGTCTTCCTAGCAGTGGGCGGCAAAGGCAAGATTAGGTGTCCAAAGTAATTCTCAATTTTATAACATGAGGCAGTAATATTACAAGCTCATAGTCTCCTATGCCAGGATGGCATGGCCTCCCCCTCCCCAGGGAATCCACACTCAGCAAAGCTCAGAGGCCAAGGGCCACTACCCAGGTCACCACAGGGACCAACACAATCTAAGTCTGGCTCATGGTCCATCAAAGCCCAAGATGCTTTGACAGATCAGCCAACCTGCTCTTTCTAGTATAGGGACGTGGCCCCCACACTCACTATGACATGGTTTGTCATTATTCTTACAGCTCCCTACATCAGAACAAGAGGAGAATCCTGGAAAGAACCTGTAAGCTACTTCCTACTGGTATTCCTTACTGCTATGCCTTCCCATAGTCGCTCATTAGCTAAGACCACCCAGCTGGGCTTCAAGACATTAGCAGAGATCAAAAGACTCAGAGAGCAAAAACCCTCCTAGGTTGGTCCTTCGACAATTAGTGCTGCAGGCCGCAGGGATATATCATAAGAACTCAGCTGGTTATGGCAAAGTCACTACCTGGAGGGATCAGGGAATTCCTCCAGAGGAAGCCAAATCCCAAGGAGTTTTTGGTGTAATTTGGCTTGTTATATATAAGCTGTACTCTGTTATGAAAATCATGTGTGCCTTCATAGTTTTCCCAATTGACTTTTCCCTAAGAAGGACTAACTGTGGACTGATCACTCTCTGGTCATACACATTTCAGGCATTTGGGGAACAGCCTCAGGAAAGGCTTTCTCTGGAATCAGATATCTCCCTTGGCCACTTTCAAGGACTATCAGTAATAACAGTCCACATACAAGTCTCCTGATTTAAGGTAAATTCCACAAGGAGACACTACCTAGGTCAGGTGGACGTTAAGTAATAGCTTTACACGATTTAGCTCGGACCCTTCTTTCTTACAACCTTACTAACTTTATAGACCTCTAACTCCTTACTTAACCACTTCTAGGAATAGTTAGATAACCTTCTGCGCTGACAGCTATGCTCAGCCAGAACCCCAGTTCAAGCCTCCCTGTAATTATCATCATTGGCAGCATCTGGCCAGGTCCATCCCCAGATGGAGGAAAGTACCTTATCAGAGTTACCTCTGTACTTTCTAAGAACAGACTTAAGCATCCAGGCTATCTGTTTGAGAAGGCCTGGCGGGTGTGCCAATTAAAGTCTACTTCCTCCTTTCCCAAATTTTACCTCTGGTTCCAGATTTCCCTTTAACTATCACCAGAAGCATCTAGCTATCTATACACAGGATGCCTAGTGATCAAGCACACTTTCCCCTATCCTGCAGAAAAATGGCAGATAGCTTGGACAGATAGGAGCCACAGGAAAAAAGAAGACAGTTTTATTTTCTCTAATTGACCTAGCAACTTATAGATTCTTAACATTTTCTAATAATCACGCTTAAGAGTTTGATAGTTGAGCACATAAGATCCCTCTTCTTAGATATACCCGAACTTAGCCTTTAGTTAATTTGTTTCCTCACTGGTCACTTCCCTTTAGGGTTGCAAATGATAATAAATGGCTATCGCCTCCCTATGTGATTCTTATCACCCCTCCGTTTGACCCTGGAAGCCTGGCTTTATATACCAGGATTTCCAGGGCACGGAGAGATGGAGAAGAGAAAAGAGAATGGAAGAACTAGACAGGTAAGAACTTGAGAGGAACAAACTGAGATGGGGAAGAATTAGATTGAAGGGCTAGAGGAGAGCACCGGAGGAATGAGATGGAAGATGAGGAAAAGCCAGATGGGGATGTACTAGCTGGGTAATTACAAGCTGTAAAGGACCTAGATGAGAAAGAATTAAGACAAGAGAATTAAGATAGAACTTAAGAGGGAACAGTAGATAAGCAGAAAAATCAGGCAAGAAAGGAGCTAGACATGAGAACAGAACTGAAGCTGTGTACAAATGATGTTATGCCAGAGGAATTAAAGCAAATGGACCATAGAGCTTGGTGTGCTGAGATTCTATTTCCCAAAAATAGTCCTCGTTGTTAGTAGTTCTCTCTCCTGAGCCCCTGGGATGTATAATATTAAGGCTGGTCCCTCTAATATTATACAAGAAATTGGCCGGCCTGACAGGAGCCTAAACTGGAATATTTGTAGTTCAGTAAAATCTTATATTCTCCAGAACACTTCCTATTTCTCTTCCAAGGCACAGGGTCCTGTAGGTGCACATACCATTACACAGTCAATATGCAGTGTAGACAGCCCTGTACTTCATAACTGGAGGTCGTGCAACCAAACACAGGTAACATTCAAACTGTATCTGTTGTTAAACAAAAAGAGGCCATGGATTAAAACACAAGAGACTATGGAAGGTGTTGAAAGCAGCAAATAATAGAGTGCAAATAATGTAATTATAATAAAAAAAAGTCTATTTAAAAAGTTGAAACAGCCGGGCGGTGGCGGCACACGCCTTTAATCCCAGCACTCAGGAGGCAGTGGCAGGCGGATCTCTGTGAGTTTGAGGCCAGCCCGGACTACCAAGTGAGTTCCAGGAAAGGTGCAAAGCTACACAGAGAAAAACCTATCTCGAAAAACAAAACAATACAAAACAAAAAAAGTTGAATCAGGCTTTATGGTTATGTGCTCCAGAGACTAGGGATTTTTATTAGATGACATCAAGTACTACTCACACTATTTCTCTCTGAGTATATATTGTAAACATGGAAAACACAATTGTATTAGGCAGGGTGACACCATTTTATACAGTTCTACTACTTAAGTTGAAACAGTATAATTAGAGTAATTTGGTTTCATTAAAACTCAGTTCTTTATCCAGATTCTAGATAACCTGGTCTGTTGACTGAAGAAATGGCCAGTCAGAAGAACACTTATTGATCATCTAAAGTGGATTACCTACTCATTGCTAATGTCAACTACTGTCACAGCAGGAAAGTTTTCACGATCTTCCTTGCCCATCCCTTTCTCTGCTTTAACTACACTTGTTTTACACTTGGTCAGTGAATTAAAATCTCACATAGTTCCCACTTTATTTGTAAACTCACAATAAAATCTAAAGAACTTGGAGGATACTCATTCACTGGTCTGTTTTTCCTTCCCACAGATCAGTCAAGGCAAAGCCTGGAAGGAATTTCAGGACTGTCCTTCCAGCACTGGGCAGCAGAGGCAAGATTAGGTGTCCAAAGCAATTCTCAATTACATAGTGTGATGCAGGCCTAAGCTACAAGATACAGCCACCTAAACCTGTGGTTCTCAACCTACCTAACTCTGTAACCACTTAATACAGTTCCTCATGATGTAGTGACCCCTCAACTATATAATTATTTTCACTGCTAGTTCATATCTACATTTTTGCTACTGTTAGGAATTATAATATAAATATCTGTCTGTGCTTTTTGATGGTATTAGGCCAGTCCTGTGACAGGGCCATTTGATCCCCAATGTGGAGAATCACTGTTTTAAACTGATATAAATGCATAGATGAATAAATAAATAGCACTGAAAAAATAGAATGAGATTCTGAAAATGGAAAACATTGTTAAATAGTAAAAAAATTACAGTAATACACTTTTAAAAAATGAATTTTAAAAATGATACCAATAATTTATGTTTATAATGATAAAAATAATTAGAAGGATACTTAGGTATACTGACATTGAAATGGAATAGGTAATACTTTGATAAAGAGAATACCATTAATAAGACATTGTATGACTTTGTCCCCTGTAAAGTGTTAGCCACTGATTGTTGTAAGTAACACATGGAGTTACAACCAATGTCCTGTGTCTCAAACCTCTGTGTTAACTTAACTGTGTCAACCAGGATTGCACATATCTACATAGGAGTTTTCTCTGTTTTGAAACAGAACACTTACTAGTTCAAGATATCTTTCCCAAACTGTACACCCACCAATTCTGTCTGTCTTCATTCATATGGAAGAAATTAATACATGCAGAAAAATTACAGAGAAAGTCAATCACCATGCCCTCTCTGTCCTTCTTGTTAATGGAGACAGACGCCTGCAGCTCACTGCCTTCAAACTCAGTCTGTGATCAAGCTATTGTCTAGTCTGTTTCACTCTGCAGTATACATAGTATACTGTTTCTCTTCTTCTAGTCTGAAGGGAGAAGTCATGCTCCACACACAAATCCTTTCACTGGTTTGCAGTGGACAGTCCACAATGTGACTCAAACTGGTAATTTTAGAACTCTGTGGTGCTGCAGATGTATCATCCAAGATTTAGGGTGGTTAGTCACAAGGATAACAAGGGCAGTGCCCTGTGGGGCTACAGTGTTCAATTCCACCTCCAGCAACATCAGAGACCATGACTCAAAACTGAAAAGACCACACAGGACCATGCAAAACCAGCGTGGAGCATGCAGGCACAGCAGGACCAGGCAAGAACATGT
Organism: Peromyscus eremicus; assembly: GCF_949786415.1. Lineage (NCBI taxonomy): Eukaryota > Metazoa > Chordata > Mammalia > Rodentia > Cricetidae > Peromyscus > Peromyscus eremicus. The sequence continues at coordinate 1,124,182 of NW_026734288.1, forward strand.
GGAACTCTCCATCCAGACACTGGCTCCCACCCAGCCAGCGGAGGACCCACCACACTGGCTCCTGTGGCTCAACTGACCTCTCCTCCCAGTCTAGGGACATCAGCCACTAGCTCACCATAGCATGGTTTTCCAGATCTCCCATGTTCTCTGCTCAGCTCCCTGCAGCAGAACTCACAGCACAGCATGCAAAACCACTGGCACCAGCTTCACTTCAAGTGGAGCCTGAAGCCGGCGACAGGAAGGACCCTGCACAACTTTTGACTGGCAGGTGCCTGGATCACCTGATTGGCTAGTGAGGCGTGAGTGACAGGAGCACCTCCCATAGGTTTAAACTGTGCTTAAAGGCACAGCACAATGGTTCCTGGTCCTGCTTTCCACCCCAGACCCAGAGCTTTTCTGAATCAGCTGTGATATGCATTTCAATAGCACCTGCCCCAGGCTCTAATAGGGAACCCTGCTTTCTTCCAGCCCTCCATAGGCAGTTCCCTTCATCCTCCTGGACACAATGTGGCTAGCTAGCTTGTACAGACCACTGTACTATGTGGGGTGGAGGGATTCCCTGTCACACATGTGGATGGGTACCAGGAATATTAACAACTAAAGAGAGATATAATCACAAAATAGGAGATGTTTGTTACATGGCTTCACACTGAGGTCAGGTCTTTAGAAAACCAGAAAAGAAAAGCAGGCACCAGATCACAAATAAGATAAATTTTTCTCCAATCAGAAAGCTGGATGATGGCTCTATTGCTTAAGGAGTTTTACTCTTGAAATTCAGAAAAAAGTGTTGGAAAATTAAATAATGATAAAGAGTAGTCTTCATTGAAAGCTTAATACTTAGAGAATAACTGAACTAGAAAGAATGCAATTACGAGCACCATTGTTAGTCAGCACATCTTCCTCAGTGGACAGGTGAAAAAAAAACCACAACTGTGTTATTCAAGGTTCTCTACATGAACAGGACTAGTAGAATGAATCTCTCCATGTATATAGAAAGTTGATTTAATAGAATACCTCACAAGCTGTGTTCCTGGTTGTCCAACAATGGCTCCTACCAATGCCAACATGAAGAGTCCAGCAGTTCAGTATATGAAGCTAGATATTTCAGCTGGTCTTCAGTATACACCAAAATACCAGGAAGTAGGCTCTAATGCTATTAAAGGAATGAACTTGGTAGCCTGTGCTATGTCAAGGAAGCAGAGAAAGAGAGAGAGAGAGAGTTTCCTCCTTCAATACACTTTATATATGTAGGTTCTCATGAGTGGTTCAGTCCAGATTAAAGGGATCCTAAACATAGCTTATTTACTTATTTATATATTTATTTATTTATTTGTAGTTTTCAAGTCAGAGTTTATCTGTGAGCCCCAGGAACTCATTCTGTAGACCAGTCTGTCCTCAAACTCAGGAAATTCCAACTGTTTCTGCTTCCTAACTGCTTGGGTTAAAGGTGTACACAGTCAGCAAACAGCTAAAGGTTGATTTCACCTCAAATGATCAAGATTAAATATACACATTTAATTTCAAAACATAAAAAAATCCCTTACAAGTATACCCAACACTTTTTGTTTTAGTTAATTCCAGAAGTAGTCAGTGTGACTACCATGAATAGACATCATATCAAGCAAGAAAGTAGAAACGACAAAAATGTCTTTTTTGCAGGAGGCAGGGAAATTATGCATTTCCTAAACAAAGGAATATCTGGATTTTACTTAATAAGTCTGAACTTGTTCATGAAGAATTCTCCTTATTACTAAACAGGCAAGTAAACAAATTCACTTCTGAACATGATCGCAATGTAAAACCATGATATTTAGGGGTATTGTCTGCAAAGTCATGCAGAAACATATATAAATGATAAAAATAATGGAAAGATATGCCTCTGGCATGTTCATCTTGTACCACAAGGTCTTACCTGAAAAGTAGTAAATGATAGAGTGAAAATTTATTGTTTTGGAGCCTATGTAACCTGTCAATCTTGATGTTCAATCTAAAAGATAATTTTATCAATGACATTCTCACAGATATAAAATATAGAAAACACAAATACAGAAAAATTCAAGGAAAAGACACTTTCTTCTCTTAAACACAATCTGGCTAGTGAGCTCGTACAGCCGATAAGTTTTGCATCGTTGTTTACAGAACCAGTACATCATGGATTATACCCCCAAATTTGGCATCCAAATTGTGATGAATGCTATCACGCTTGGACCAGAGTTACAACTGGTTCTGTGTGAAGTTGCTTCTTCAGATTAGGAATCATGTTTCCCATGTCTTCCATAAACTGAATGAGTGATCAGGAATAAACATGCAACAGAATCAATATCTTGTCCAAGAAATTAGCCAATTACTTTTTAATTCCACTTTACTCAATTTCTCAGAGAATGGAGAAAATAGGAATGATTTGGGGACAAATATTATACAAATGTCCTCTAGCTAAGATTTTAAGGTGTCTATTTCCCATTGTAATGCTGTGATCTCAAGTTTCACTGTCTGCATTACTTTCAACACTCATATTCCTAGTCCTCCTAGAATAGCTGAATAAACTGTGTGTACAGGTGTCAATGGCTTTTGCCATCTAAACTCCTATATCTTCAACATTCCTCCAAAGACAACATTCTACTCAGTAACAAAATCACTTTTGGTGTATTACATTTTGATGTAACATGCATGTATCTTGCTGTGATTGCATTCTCTAACCACAACTCGGAACTGAAGGCAAAACACTGGAAAACTTTGTTTACTGGCATTCTCTCTTGCTGGATCAATCTCCTGTCCTAAGCTAGATCTCTCAACCATATCAGGCCCTCTTTCTTAGGGTATTGAAAGCTCAGTGGAAGAGCCTTCCCACATCAATCAACACATTTTCTCAGAAACTTAGGACCTAGTGCTTCTGATCTGGGCAAAGCATTCATTGATGTTTCTTCAGATGACACTAGGCTACATCATTTTAACAGTTAAAGCTAATTAAGAGAGAGAGAATAATATATGAGATAATTTAAAAACCAAAACCAGCATATTAACCACAATAATCCCTTAAGCAACAAAAACCCAAACATGAAGATAGAAACAAGAGGGAAACACAGATATGTCAAGAATTGAGGGCCGGATGGTAGTGGCATATGCCTTTAGTCCCAGCACTTGGGAGGCAGTCAGGCAGTTCTCTGTGAGTCTGAGGCCAGCCTGGTCTACAGAGTGAGATCAAAAAAAGGCTCAAAGCTACACAGAGAAACCTTATCTTGAAAAAACAAAAACAAAAAAAAAAAAAGAAAAGAAAAGAAATGAGAAGTGAGCCTCTAAGATTAAGAAGAGGAATGCAAAATTCTGTCTTCTCAGAAACTTCACAAGCCAACACAAGCTCAAAGAACTCATATGGAACATAGTAAATTTTCTGAAAAAAATGGTGACTATCATTTTCAAGAGATACAACAATAAATGTACATGACAACTAATAAAATCAACAACATAGATGGAATCACTGACCAAACAAGACAAAAAAGACACCTACAAATATATATATATAATTATAGTGGCACCTTTAACAAAAGCAAGATTCTAAATTAAAATTATACCTCAAGAAATCACTGGCCAACACTAATCCTGTTCACCCCAGTTCTATCCTTAGCCAATAATAGAAAATGGATTGTGAGAGGATGAGCTGTTTCACCTAAACTGGAGATATTAGCTTCAAGCTTTCTGATTTTTTATCTTTATTGAAAATAATTTTGAGTATAAAAATGAACTCATTCCCTTATAATAAAGAAAATACTATTTTTTTTTTTTTTTTTTTTTGGTTTTTCGAGACAGGGTTTCTCTGTGTAGCTTTGCGCCTTTTTCCTGGAACTCACTTGGTAGCCCAGGCTGGCCTCGAACTCACAGAGATCCGCCTGGCTCTGCCTCCCGAGTGCTGGGATTAAAGGCGTGCGCCACCACCGCCCGGCTGAAAATACTATTTGTTAGGATCACTTAGGCACCATTTTGTTTGCTGTGGCTGATGATTGCCTGTAAGTCTGAATCAGAGGCAGTGTTGTTGGTTGCTTTTGGTCTTTGGGGGGCCCACCACTCAGTTCCCAAATAAATCACACACAAAGGCTTATTCTTAAGTATAAATATCTGGCCTTAGCTTGGCTTGTTTCTTGCCAGCTTTTCTTAACTTATCCTGTCTACCATTTGCCTCTAGGCTTTTTTCTTTCACTTACTTCTGTAAACTTTGCTTTCACTTTTAGTGGATGGCCAATGTTGGGCTAGGTAGCTGATCTCCAGCATCCTCCTCTCCCTTTTTTTCCTTTCTTCTTTTGGTCCCACATTTTTTCCTCTATTTATTCTGTCTGCCTGCCAGCCCTGACTATCCTTTCTCCTGCCTCACTATTAGCTGGTCAGCTTGTTATTAGATCATAATGTGTTTTAGAAAGACAATGTAACAAAGCTTCACAGGGTTAAAAAATGCAATATAAAAGAATGCAACATATCTTTGCATCATTAAACAAATGTTCCACAGCCTAAACAAAAGTAACATACATCAAAATAATATTCTACAACAAGTAAGGAAATGGAAACTTTTTCAAACCAAATGCAAGATAACAGATTTTAAAGTGACAGTGTATGTTTTGTTTTAAATACTTTTTTTTTTTTTTTTGGTTTTTCGAGACAGGGTTTCTCTTTGTAACTTTGCACCTTGCCTGGATCTCACTATGTAGACCAGGCTGGCCTGGAACTCACAAAGATCTGCCTGCCTCTGCTTCTCGAGTGCTGGGATTAAAGGCATGAGCCACCACCGCCCTGCTTGTTTTACGTACTTAAAACAAACTGTTTTGCTCTAATTGGTTTATGAGTCACAAGAACTTTGGAACAAAGTCCTAAAAAAATTCACAACATTTTATAACAGCATTCCTGATTGCAATGCTGCACGCAAAGTGGAAACACACAGAATGTTCAATAGGATTATGAAACAAAAAATACACATAGTGATACTATGTGATTTCTATATTTACCAAAAAGCTACAATAATAAAAAATGTACAATATTTGTAAAAGAATAAAGGAGACAGAAAAAGCCAATGACAAAAGCAGAAAAATATGGTAAACTTTTAATCAAAAGGCCATTGGAATCTCAGCCAGGAAACGTGTAATCTTGACCAATGTTAACCAACTACCTATATAACGCTGTGTATAGAAATTAACACAGACTACACAACTCCCAAAAAATTAATTCCAAGTGATGCTTAAACTGTTATGTTGCTGACTATCCAGCTACTGATATTTCTTCCAAATCGTGATACTCCAAACTCTAGAGCTCTCTTGGCAAATGTAGGTAATCTCACTCATTACAGTAAAAACTCTCATGTCCTCTTGTGGTTTCAGGCAAACCCAGCCCCACTGATGCTGAATCACAAATCAGTGTAGAAGAATAACTTAATGTCTATTTCCTCCCACATGGATTATGGCCCATGATATGGAATCTGCCCTATGCACCTGTCCAACAACATGCAAACATGAAATATATCTTCTGCTGAGAAACTTCTTTTCTCCCCTGGAACTGGACTTCCCTGAATAGGTTGAGACTGGTATCAAAAGTTTTAAAACATTCTAATCATGTATTGCTGAAGGAGGATTCCCAATACTTCTTTCTACCAGTTGCTAAACTATTTGTAACATTTGTAAGACAAATTTGAATGTAGAGTGTAATGATCAGAACTTCTAGAAACAATATCTTCAAATTTTCCTATCAGTCTTCCCACTGCTTACTCTAAGCAAAGCCTGTTTGGGCACACTGGACACATATATTACAAGAACCACAGCTTTCTATAGCCAGGTTGACAGAGCCTTCCCCACTTCACAACATCTACACTTAGGGAGCCACAGAGAAGGATCACTGCCAGATAATCACATGGACCAACAGAACAAAAGTCTGGTTCATGATCCATCCAAGTGACAGAAGCTCTGACAGCTCAGCAGAACTGCTCCTTTTGGTCTGCAGTCAGTGGTCCCCACATTCACCATGACATGGCTTGTTTTCTCCCTCACAGCTCCCTACAGCAGAGCCAGAAGATAATCCTAGAAAGAACCTGCAAGCTACCTCCCACTGGTGCTCCTAATTGCTAAGCCTTTCCAGGGTCCCACATTAGCTAAGGCCCCCCAACTGGGGCTCAGACAGTAGCAGCTCCCCCTCTGGGGATCAGAGATCAAATGACACAGGCAGCACAGGTCATCCCAACTCTGCCCTTCCACCCTAGAGGTAGGCAGGACCCTAAATCTGAGGTATTTATATTTTAGTAGAAATTCTTCCAGGCTCTCAGAGTACTTCCTGTTCCCCTTCCAGGACACACTCCTTTGTGTACAAATTCCAATACACACTGATTGTCGAGTGGTGCCAAACCTATGACTTGCAGCTGGGAAGTAAAACACAGGTCACATTCAAACAGTAACTGTAATTACTGTGTAATTGTTGTTATAGAAAAACAGGTAAGGAATTAGAAAACAATGAGTTTTTTCTAGTAGTTCTTCTAGGAAGAAAAGAGACTGTGGCATGATGTAGTTATAATCTCAAAGAATTACTCTGAAAAGTTTAAACACAATTGATGGCCATGTGTTCCAGAAATCAGGGATTAGTATGACAGCAAACCAAAGATTAAGTGAATCTATTTTTCTTAAACAAAAAAAGTAACAGTCTGCTAGGCAGGGCCGCACTGTTTTTCTCAGACCTTCTATATTGGTTGAACCAGTGTAACTACAGTAATTTCATTGCACTATAAGGTCAGTCCTTTATCCAGATTACTGAATGATGTGATTTGTGGACCCCAAGAAATGGGCAATCAGGCCATTTACAGAGAATCTAAAATTGATTACATGACTCCACATTGCTAATCTCAACTACTGTTGAAACAGGTTAGCTCTCACCCTTCTTCCTGCCCCCACCTTTCTGCACTGACACTACATCAGCTGAATCAGTTTTATACAGGTCTCTGTTCATTTCTATGTCACCCTAAATGCCAGAGAGACTGGTGGACACTAAGTAACTGGTGCATTTTTCCCTTTTCACTGGGCCCAGCCTGGAAGGAGTTGCAGAACTGTCTTCCCAGCACTGGGCAGCAGAGGCAGATTAAGTGTTCAAAGCAATTCTCAATTACATAGCATGTGTCTAGCCTGGGCTACACAAGACACTTCTCTACACAGAAGTCAATAATCAACAGCTGTTGAGAGAAGGATTGAAACAATTTATTAACTACACACATCAGAGAACAGATACAAATAGATAAGAGCAGTAATGAACTTAAAAATGTTAAAAATAGGGTTGGGGATTTTGCTCAGTGGTAGAGTCATTGCCTAGCAAGCACAAGGCCATGGGTTTGGTCCTCAGGTCCAGACAAAAAATTAAAAAGTAATAACAAAAGATAGTATTTTAAAGTGATTTTAGATAAAATACTTAGGTATATTGACTTGCAAAAAGAGTGGGACCTTCTTTAGTAGAGGGGATGTCATTAATAAGAGAGAGGTTGGAGTTCCCATATGCACTTGGGGGCTACTGTGATCTGTAAACTGACACACAGAGTTACAGTCAATGACCCTTTGCTCAAACCTCTGAGCTGACATAACTGTGTCAAGCAGGACTGAAAATATCTGCATAGGAGAGTTGTATAATTAAAAATTCAATATCTTTGGCACAAGTTGATCTTCCCAAATTGTACACCAAAAAGTCTGGTCTATCTTCATTCACAAGACAGCAATTAGTACATGCTGGGAAATTACAAAATACCTTCCCGTGCTACAAACAAGTTTGTTTTCATAGTGGTGACTCCAGCAGCTGATTGCCTACCCTGTTTCCCCCAGCAGTGTACACAATAAACTATTTCTTCTTTTCTGATCTGAAGGTAGAAACCATGCTCCACATGTAAATCCTTTTCCTTTTACTGCAATGCACATGCAATTGCATGACTTCAATGGATAATTTGAAACTTTGAGGTGATGCAATCATTTAATATAAATTTTTTTTTTCTGGAGCTGAGTATCGAACCCAGGGCCTTGTGCTTGCTAGGCAAGTGCTCTACCACTGAGCTAAATCCCCAACCCCATAATATAAAAATTTTAATGTATAATGTAGAGGACAGGAAAGTCATTGCCATAGAGAGCAGCAGACTGGGACCAAGGCCACTGGTGTCAACATAAGAGAGCTTATTTCAGAAACATTTTTCTAACAGGATTGAAATGCAGCTGTTCTAGAATTAAAATACTTTCCAAGGGAGAAATCACTCAACACAATTTAGAGATAAAGAAAAATCTCTTTAATTTTAGCATGTGTCAATCTCCAGATAAGGCTAAAAGAGGAGCCAGCCTAGAAGAGACATTGCATTCTACAAGTAATCATCCTTGTGACATTTAGGTTCAGTCTCCAGGTTACACTTTCAGCAATTTAAACAGAGACAGAAGACTCCAAGTCTACTCACTTAGACAGATGGGAGACTTACATAGTAAAGACATTTCCAAAATTATTGCTTAAGTACCACAGTGATGTGAAACAGCAGGATGTTCTTTAATGACAGGGTCCTGAGGTGAAGGTCACAGGGCATGAGAAAGAGAGAAGTATAAGGTAGAAAGGATAAAAGCTGGGGTGGGGAGGCATTACACAAGCTATGGCTCATGTCACCTAAGTTTCTTAAGAAGAACAGCACTTTGGATACTACTTCCAGGGGTGAAATGAAAGGAAATGGGACACTTCTTGGAAGTCAGCAGAAAGTATCACACAATGGGGGAGACTCAAAGAGGAGCCTATTCAAACAATGCTGCACAAGGGGAAACAGTGCATCTCAGGAACATTGATAGGGTTTGGGGATTTAGCTCAGTGGTAGAGCACTTGTCTAGCAAGCACAAGGCCCTGGGTTTGATCCTCACCTCCAAAAAAAAAAGAAAGAACATTACTGACTGAGCTCACGTGATCTGTGGACTGATTAACTATACCGTGATGTGGGGGAGAGACTTAGTTTCTCAGGCTCTAAGGTAACCCCACAACAAACACCCTGGTTCCAGACCATTGCTAGTTCTCCAAAGCAAATTCCTGGTTTTTGGGAAGGAGCTCTGTTTTATTATCAGTACACCAGGCCTTGAGGGGAAAGCATCCTAGCCCTAGGTCTAAGGTTATTACTAACTCACACAAGAACTTTCCTAATCTATGCCTGAGGACCTAAATGAAAGCCTTGCTTGATTAGGCAATTCCTTAACACATTAGTGTTTTACATTTCTATTATTCTTATTTCCTTTTTTTTTTTTTTTTTTTGTATTTTCAAGACAGATTTTTACTGTGCAGCTTTGGAGCCTCTCCTGGAACTTGCTCTGTAGACCAGGCTGTCCTCAAACTCACAGAGATCAACCTGCATCTGCCTCCTGAGTGAGTGCAGGGAAAATAGGTGTGCGCCACCACCACCACCCGGCTAGTGTTTTACTTTTCAAATAAGTTGACATATTTGTCTTATTGTCCATCTGGCAGAACTATGCTTTTCTCAAGAAGACAACTAGAACTTCATGGCATGCCAGGATTTAAGGTTGTTTGTGACCCTGTAATGCCTGAATGAACAGCTTGTTAGAGTCCCATTTTGATTCAGTGTTAGGCCTAGTGCTTTGTTAAAATAAGCAGTGGTTCCTGTGTAACGGTTTGGAGCCCAACAAATGTGTATCCTCGTGTCCTAATCTCTAACAGGCCTGGCTACAATACACTTACCTTTAAGGTTTTTTTTTTTTTTTTTTTGAGGCAGTCCTCTCTCAGCTAATCCCTATTTTGTGAGACTTACTATCTTCAGAGAATTAGTAAATCTTTTATATCACCAATTCTACTCTTCTATATCACACATTAATAGTGACATGCTATCCAACACATGAGATGCCTTTTACAACCTCCACAGAATTAACTATGAATGGATCTTAAACATGAATGCGAAATGCAAAGTGCTGAGCCTCTAAATGTTACTGAAAGACACTCTTCATGTTTGACAACCTGCTTTCTATGGGTGCACCAAAACCATGTCAAAGACAGGGCCTCTCTGTGTAGTTTTGATGCCTGTCCTGGATCTCACTTTGTAGAGCAGGCTGACCTTGAACTCACACAGGTCTGCCTGACTGTTTCCCAGTGCTGGGATTAAATGCATAGGCCACACTCATGTAACACATAGATGTTTCTACACACCTCCCTGTGCCCAATTCTGTGAAGATTCAGCCCACAAAGCAAAGTTATTCAGAGGCCTGCTCCAGGGTCCAAGATTCAAGAACCACATGGGACCTCAGTACAAAGATTCTGCAGGCAGGTTCCCACCCAGATCCAAGGAGGACACATCACAAAAGATCTTCCACCTCACCATCTCCTCCACTCCATCTGGAGATAGCAGCCCCTCATTCACCATGTCACAGTTTCTCAGCTTGGCCATGCTCTCTGCTCAGCTTCCTGCAGCAGGACTCACACCACACCACACAAAACTGCTGGAACCAGCTCTTCTTCAAAGCCAAGTCTGAAGCCAGTGGCCAGAAGGACCCTGCACCACTTTTGACTGGCAGGTCACCTGGAGTGCCTGATTGGCTAGTGAGGCCTGAGTGACAAGAGCACCTCCCACAGGATTACAGTGGCTTAAAGACACAGCACAATGGTTCCTGACCCTGCCTTTCACCCTAGACAAAGGCTTTTTCTAAATGAGCAGAGATATGCATAATAATAGCACTTGTACCTGGCTCCACTTGTTGATTCTGCTATCTTCCTGCACTCCATAGGAACTTCCCCTTCTTCATCCTAGACACCATGTGGCTAGCTAGCTTGCACAGATCACTAAACTATATGGAGTGGAGTGATTCCCTGTTACATAGGAAAAAAATGTCAGGAATATTAACAACTAAAGAGAGATTTAAAGACACATGAGGAGAGTGTTTATTATGTGACTTAATGCTGACATCAGGTGAACTGAAGGTACTTTTTACCTGGTTGTAATAGGGACTTCAGACAACTAGCAAGGAAAAGCAGAAACTGGATCACAACAAAGAAAATAGGTCCATTGCTTTAGGAGTTTTATTCCAGAAATTCAGAGCAAACTGTTGGCAAATTAATAATATCAAAGAGTAGTTTTCATGGATAATTTAATACATAGAGAACAATTGAGCTAGGAAGAATGTGTTCATGAACACTATTGTTAGCCAGCACATCTTTCTCACTGGGCAGGTGGAGGAAAAAAACAACTGCATTATTCAAAGTTCTCTACCTGAAAATGATAGAACAAATCTCTCCATGTATAAAGAAGTGGATTTATTCAAGTGTCTCACAAACTGTGGTTCAGGTAGTGCATCAATGACAGCTGCCAATGAAAATTTGAAGAATTCAGTAGCTGTTTAGTTCATGAGGCTGTATATCTCCACTGGTCTTCAGTATAAACCACAGGTCTAAGGAAGTAGGCTCTAATGCTGGTAAAGGAATGAACTTGGTAGCCAGAGCTAGGGCAAGCAGGCAAAGGGAAAGCTTTCTCCTCCAGTGACCTTTTTTTTTTTTAATTTTTTGTTTGTTTGTTTGTTTTTTGTTTTTTTGAGACAGGGTTTCTCTGTGTAGCTTTGCACCTTTCCTGGGACTCATTTGGTAGCCCAGGCTGGCCTCGAACTCACAGAGATCCGCCTGGCTCTGCCTCCCGAGTGCTGGGATTAAAGGCGTGCGCCATCACCGCCCGGCTTTTTTTTTACTTTTTTTATTTTTTTTATTTTATTTTTTTTTCCAGTGACCTTTATATATGTAGACTGTCACCAGAAAGTATGATCAAGATTAAAGGTGGAACTTATACTTTGTTTGATTTTTTTTTTAATGTTTTTGAGACTTGATTTATCAGTGTAGCCCTGGAACTCATTCTGTACAACAGGCTGGGATCAAAGTCAGAAACCCCAAGTGATTCTGCCTCCTCACTGCTGGGCTTAAAATTGTGCACAGACACCAGCAGCTGAAAGTGTATATCACCTCAAATGATCTAGATTAAAGATGGATTTTTAATTTCAAACCCCTTCAAAAATCCCTCACAGGTGTACCCAACTATTTTGGTTTTAGTTAATTGCAGAGGTAGTCAGTTTGACTACCAAGAATAGCCATCACAATATCCAAGACAGAAAAAAAGGAGAAAAATTTCCTACCTGCAGGAGGATGGTAGAGTATGGAATGCTTTTCCAAAGCTTTTTCTGAGCATGTAGATTTTACATAGGGAATCTGGAATTGGTTGTGTAGAGTTCTCCATATTCCTAAGCAGGCTAGGTTAACCAATCCATTTCTGAACATGAACACAATGTAACAGTGGAGAAACTTAGAAGAATTTATACATAAAAATCATGTGGAGCCATATATAAATTATAAAAATGATGAAAAGAAATGCCTCTGGGATGTTCATCTTGTACCACAAGGTCTTAGCCCCTTTTCAAATACCTTCTAAACTCTTTCCTGCTTTTTGTTTTCTTTTATTTTAATTTTTTTTAGTTTATTTAATTTTAAATTATGTTTCCCTTTTTTTTTCACCTTGGTGCAGTACAAATTCTTATCCTAATAGTGAAATTTTTCACTATAGGCTGCCAAGGGATTGGGTAAAACCAAAACATTATAAGACACAGTCATCCTAGGGTCCCCCTGCTAGGTAGCCTTTCTGGTTCTGTGGATTGCAGTATGATTGTCCTTTGATTTAGATCTAGTATTCTCTTGTGAGTGAGTACATAGCATGTTTGTCCTTCTGAGTCTGTGTTACCTCACTCAGGATGATATTTTCTAGTTCCACCCATTTGCCTGCAATTTTAGGCTGTCATTGTTTTTCTCTGCTGAGTAGTGACCCATTGTGTATATGTCCCACATTTTCCTTATCCATTCTTCAGTTGACAGGCATCTAGGTTGTTGACAGTTTCTGACAATTATGAATAATGTTGCTATGAATATAGTTAAGCAGAAAACTTAGGGTAGAAAATTCCTTACCAATTAAGAACACTGAAGATTCTTTTAGAGCATCCAGCTTACATTCCCAGTACATATAGAAGCTCACTACTATATATAACTCCATTATCAGGGATTCTGACACAGTCTCCTGATCTCCCTGGCCACCATAAGAAGAAGAGATGTAGACCATAATGATTATATTTCAAGCTGTGCATGGTAGTACATTCTTTTAGTACCAGCAATCTGGACACAGAGGCAGGAAGATCACAGTGAGTTGTGAAGCCTGTGCTACATAGTGTACACACACACACACACACACACACACACACAAACAAACAAACAAACACACTCAAACACACACACACAAACACACACACTCACAGACACAGTAAAAGAACAAAATGTAATAAAATACAAAAATAGGAGCATTGGAGATTTGGAATATAATACCTATTAAAGTCATTTCAAGTGTCTGACACTGCTTCCAATAGAATCATTTTCAAAAATAAGTATGGCCACCGGGTGGTGCATGTCTTTAATTCCAGCACTAGGGTGGCAGAGCCAGGCAGATCTGTGAGTTTGAGGCCAACCTGGGCTACAGAGTGAGTTCCAAGACAGACTCCAAAGCTACACAGAGAAACCCTGTCTCAAAAAAAAAAAAGGAAAAAACAAACAAACAAAAAAAAGTTGGAGATGTAGCTCAGTTGTAGAGCACTTGCCTAGCAAGTGGTAGGCCGTAGGCTTGATCCTCAGCTCAAAAAAAAAAAGTATGGCCAACCGTAAAGTACGTGAAATCAATTGCAGCCAATGAGAGAAAATGAACATTTGAAGGTTTGCCAGTGCCTTATCATGTGACCTGAACCACTCATCCTGAGCTATGTTATGGGACCTGCCAAATCATAAAGTAGTACATGCACAGCAGCAATATGTTATCAAATGGAAGTGGTATATGACAGATCATGCCCAAGCAGGTCCTGAAGGCACAAGTAAGATACCTGAAGAAGTTGCCCAGATGCCTATGGTTTCTACTCCTGTTATAATGCCTTCTGCTGCCAAGCAGGCATCTATGGGGACATGGAGTATTTCCTATATTTGGTTGACCCTGTAAGAGAAGACTAGGGCCAGTTGGTGGTTCTGTACATCATGTAGGATTCACCCACAAATGGACAGCTGCAGCATTTCAACCCCATTTTGGAACAAGCCTGAAAGATATTGGTGAAGGATGTAGGGGGCCCAAAACAGCTTGACCACACAGCTGCCATGACAAGCTTACTGTCAGGCAACACCTGCATCCATATACTGACACCACTAAGAGATCCACTCAAGGATAGCCCAGCAACTAATGGGAAGTACCTGACATTTCAAACATTCCAATGATTAGATAAGAATAAATAAGATCAAGATCACCAGATGTCTGTGTGAGGGTGTCAGATCCCCTAGAGCTGGATATACAGACACTTGTGATCTACCACATGGGTGTTGAGAATTGAATCCAGATTTTCTGGAAGAGCACTCAGTGCTCTTAACCATGGAGATATCTCCCCAGTGACATCATTCCATCAGTTAACTACATTTCTAAATAATGGATTTAGAACTGGAGACAGAGTTTACTTTCTCCTTCCTTGGTGACTGGAGCTTTGATGTTGGTGTTTCCCTTTTAAGCATCAATTAGCTTAATATTTGAATTTTGTTAGATTAAAGAATGAATGCCTACTTGATTAAATTAACAATAAAGTAGCTTTCCACTAAGTAACAAGTACGTTCAACTTATCAATACAATTGACCTAATCTTGCCATGTATCTAAAAGCTCACACTATATTTTAAAGTTTTCATTAGAAAAAACACACAACTATATGCTTCACTGTTTTCCATGTTCTTTAGCTTTATACAATAGGAAAAGTATTTTCTGCAAATGTATACAAACTAGTACTGAAGCATTTACTAAGAGTATTTCAGGGGGGCTGGAGAAATGGCTCATGGTTAAGAGCACTGACTGCTCTTCCAGAGGTCCTGAGTTCAAATTCCAGCTACCACAGGGTGGCTCACGAACATCTGTAATGACATATGGTACCCTCTTCTGGCCTGCAGGCAAACAGGCAGCTAGAACACTGTATACATAATAAACAAATAAATAAATAAATAAATATTAAAAAAGAGTATTTCAGATGTGGAGTTAGAGTATAAATAAAAAATTAGAACTTAAAAGTATAGAAATTGACTAGTAATCCCAGTTTATAAGTCAGGGTTCTCCAGAGTCACAGAACTGATGGAATGAATCTTTCTCTCTCTCTCTCTCTCTCCTTATCTTTGTGTCTATCTATCAATATGCACACACACACACACACACACACACACACACACACACACACACACGCACACAATTCAGATCATATACTGCCTTTTGGAGAAACTTTTCACAGCCCTCCAGACATTGCCATCTAATTAGTGCTGTAACCTTGTCTTCAAAAGATCAAAGTCAACTCCATCTTCTATCAGGCCATGTCTGGATCTCAGTTTTAGTCTCTGATGTTGGCTGATCTGGCACACAGCAGCAACAGTAGCCAGATCAGCTGTGGTGAATGGAATTTCATTTGAGATTTTGCATTAATCCCATCTCTGCCTCCATGGTCACTTTGGTCTTGGGCCCATTAAGCAATAACATGAATAGCTGGAGAAAAGACTGACTTTCCACAGAAAGAGTCATCCTTACTATCTCTTTATTGAACTCCTTATCTTGTCACCTTTTGTTGAACACATACATGGGAAATAAAGAAATATACTGGAATATTTACAGACTGCAGTCCAACAGCAGCTAGCTGTGAATGAATAGAAATCCAGGAATCTAGTAGCTGATAAGTCTCATAAGTCTGCATGTCTCAGGTATTTTTTGTAGGTGCTGGAATCCCAAAAATATAGGCTTTGGGGCTTAAGAGAAGCCTCAGAGGTTAAGAGCATTGGCTGCTCTTCCAGAGGTCCTGAGTTCAATTTCCAGCAACCACATGGTGGCTTCCAACCATCTATAATGAGATCTGGTACCCTCTTCTGGCATGCAAGCATACATGCAGGCAAAATACTAAATACATACATACATACATACATACATACATACATACATACATACATACATAAATCTTAAAAAACAAAACTAGGCTTCAAAGCCAGTGAAGGAATGAATGTGCTAACAAGATGAAGGAAAGAAGACAAAAAACCAACACACCACCTTCCTGCTTCCATTGTCCTTTGAGCAAAAGGTGTGACCCAGATTAAAGGTGTGTTTTCCATCCTTAAGGTCTGGATTAAATGCACAGGTCATCCAACCTCAGGATCTGGATCAAAGGCATGTCGTCTTCTTGCCTGAATGTCCAGATCACAAATGTGCCCTCCATTTTGAATTATAATTCATTCCAGATATAGTAAACTTTACAACCAATAATATTCATCACAATCCATATCTTGCCAACTAGACACACAATCCTACCTTCATAAGACATGATTAATTTCCAAATGAAATACAATAATTAGGTCATAGTTATGCCTAAAGATAACATAACTATCCCACATAAAATTACAAATCCACTATATATTTAGAATACTAGCAATGTCCCTTAAGGAACAACTTTCTAGTAATTCAAACTTACTTCTAATATCAAATGATCTTCTCTTAATTGGTGTTGCAACATATTATAAGAAAACTAAAAAGAAAAAGAAAAACACCTACAAATATCTGTACAAATGCATTAACAAAATACAACAGAAGCATTCATGTCAGTTATAATCCTCATTTCTTCAACTGGTCACATGGCCTTAGATGGTATTTAGAATTACATTCCTGTAATTGCATTCTGTATTTCTTTTACCCTCTAAAAGCACATCAGAAACACATGGTTCTTTCCCTGGAAAAGAGACCTATACCTTCATTCCTGATTTGTCTGTTCCCTCTGTCATCCTTCTTGGGTTAGATTAATGTAGTTTCCCAATGACTTTAATCACAGGGCACAGTAGCACCTAGAGATGCCCTAAAGGATCTCCTACATTTCAGACATAATCTTTCTTACCTCCCTTGTAGAGAGAGTTCAATTTTTCTTACAGTAATTCTGATGTATCAATCCTCCTTATGGTTTTATTCCTTTCTTTGTCTGTTGTTTTAAGGGTATTTGAAGACCAAAATGACCAAGGGTCAGTCTGAGTTTTCAATTCATTGGAAAGTGTGTTATGCCTCCTGGCAGGAACACAATGGCCTCTGAACAAAAACTTCTAGGCCAGCAGAACTTAGTGTTGCAGAAACAGCAAGCACAAACTCTTCTAGCTGGTCACTAGCAGTGATAGTGAATAGAAGTATTCACTTTCCCATACTCTACTTCCTGGATCCACGGATCCTGGTTATAGGAGAAACTTATAATATATTGGATGTTAATTCAGAGCATATACTGCCTTCTGGAGAACCGTTCTCCAGTTGTCCAGATGTTGCCACCTTATGGGTGCTATAACCTTGTTTTCAAAAGACCCAAATCAATTCCCTTTTCTATCAGGATATATCTGGGACTCAGTATTGTTCTCGGTTGTTGGGTGATCTGGTACACAGCAGCAACAGTAGCCAGATCAGCTGTGGTGAGTGGAATTTTATATTGAGCACATGTATCTTTCCCACCTTTGCCACCATGGCCACTTTGTTCTTGGGCCCATTGGGCAATGACATGAATGACTGGGAAAAAAGGCTGACTGTCCAAAGTAAGAGTCATCCTTCCTCTGTGATTATTGAACTCCTCAGCTTGTCACATCTTTGCTGAACATGTACATTGGATATAGACCTCTTCATACCCTTTGGCGATTTGAAGAGATCTATCCACATACTTCTTCCCTAGATGTCTTTCTCACCAATTTTTCAATCAAGCTCCTTTCAAGTTGCTGAATATCCAGTCAATCTTTGGCTACAGCTCAGTGAGTAGTTGCACATTTAGATATTTCTCCCTTCAAACAAACTGTATGACCCTGGGTACTGCCTGATCTACTGCCCACTGTGTAGATTTCCCTTCACCAGTGTCTTTCAGGCTTGTCCTAGAATCAGGTTGAAAGGCTACAGCTGTCCGTTTCTGAGTGTTGCCTGCATGATGCACAGAAATATCATTAAACCCCAACCTAGTCTTCTCCTCCTCAGTCAGCCAATCACAGGGAATACCCCATGAGGCTATAGGTGCATGCTTGGCAGCAGAAGGCATTTTAACAGAAGTAGAATCCATAGGCATTTGGGAAACTTCTTGATGTAGCTTGTTTTTAACCTTCAGGACCTGCTTGGACCTGATCTGCTACACACTTCTTTCACATGATAAGAGATTGCTGCTGTGCAGGTCTCTTTTTATGAATTGGTGGGTCTGATAACACTCTGATTGTGATGTGCTGTTCAGGTTGCATGGTGAGGTTTTGAATCACTGTCAAATGCTCTGTTTCTCCCATTGGCTGGGATTAATGGCATGTGCTTGCATGTTGGAACCATACTTTTTTTGAACATGGTTCCATGGGCACCAGTGGCAGACACTTGAAATGACTTTAATCGTTATTGTATTGTCTCTATTCTCCAATGCTCCTATTCCTTTATGTTTTTCAGTTTTATTTCCAGTGTGTGTGTGTGTGTGTGTGTGTGTGTGTGTGTGTGTGTGTGTGTTTGTGTGTTTGTAGACTATGTAGCATAGGCCTCAAAACTTACTGTGATCTTTCTGCCTCTGTGTCCAGATTGTTGGTAATAAAAGAATGCACTACCACACACAGCTTGAAGTATAATCTTAATGGTCTAAGTCTCCTTTTCTTGTGGTGGCCAGAGAGACCAGGAGATTGTGTCAGAATTCCTGATACCATATAGAGCTTCTATATGTTCTGGGAATGGAAGCTGGAGGCTCTGAAAGAATCTTCAGTGTTCTTAACTGGTAAGGCATTTTCTACCCTAAGTTTTTTGTTGTTGATTATGTTTCCTGTCCAAGGCAGTAGTCAGGGTCAGACAACTGGTGCTGATTAAAAAATAGAATTCTCCTCCGTTTGAGAAAACAAGGCAGGAAATAGCTCCCTAATGATTTGTCCAATATAACATGGTCAGCCAAATTTCCATATATGTACAATCAACAACAATGGATGCAGCAGGTTGTATTCATATATTTCAGCATACTGATTCACCCACAATTAACAAGGAAGAGTTTAGAAGGTATTTGGAAAGTTAGTGAATGATGAAATAAAAAGGAAAAGAGAAGTAATGTTTTTTAATATTAGTTTTTTAAATTTATTTTTCTATTATCAGCTTGATACAGTATAAATTTTTATCCAAATAGTGAAGTGTTTCATTGAGGCTTGGTCAGAAATTGAGTAAAACCAAAACTTATTATAAGCCACAGTCACCCTAGGGTCCCCCTGCTAGGTAGCCTCCCTGGTTCTGTGGGTTGCAGTATAATTGTTCTTGGCTTTATATCTAGAATCCACTTATGAGTGAGTACATATCATGTTTGTCCTTCTGGGTATGTTTTATCTCACTCAGGATGATATTTTCTAGTTCCATTCATTTGACTGCAACTTCATGCTGTCATTGTTTTTCTCTGCTGAGTAGTACTCCATTGTGTATATGTACCACATTTTCAAAATCCATTCTTCAGTTGAGGGGCATCTAGGTTGTATCCAGGTTCTGTCTATTACAAGTAGTACTGCTATGAACATAGTTGAGCATGTATCTTTATGGTTTGATTGAGCATTCCTTGGGTATATGCTGAGTGGTATGGCTGTGTCTTGAGGTACATCGATTCCCAATTTTCTAAGAAACCACCATACTGATTTCCACAGTGGTTGTACAAGTTTTCATTCCCACCAACAGTGGAGGAGTGTTCTCTTTGTTCCACATCCACTCCAACATAGACTGTCTTCAGTGTTTTTGATCTTAGCCATTCTGACAGGAGTAGGTTGGTATCTCAGAGTCGTTTTGACTTGCATTTCTCTGTTGATTAAAGATGTTGAGCATTTCTTTAAATGTCTTTCAGCCATTTGTCATTCTTCTTTTGAGAATTTTCTGTTTAGTTCTTTAACTCATTTTTTAAATTGGATTGTTCAGTATTTTGATATCTAGTTTCTTGAGAACTTTATAAACTTTGGAGATCAGTCCTCTGTCTGATGTGGGGTTGGTGAAGGTCTTTTCCCATTCTGTAGGCTGTCATTTTTTCTTATTGACCATTTCTTTTGCCCTACAAAAGCTTCTCAGTTTCAAGAAGTCCCATTTATTAATTGTTTAGTTCAGTGTCTATGCTGCTGGTGTTTTTTTTTTTTTTTTTGGAAGTGATCTCCTGTGCCAATGCCTTCAAGTGCAGATAAGTAATATCTTTTAATTAACAATTTATGGGAAAACATTTTAAGTAAAAAGGAGCTAGATAGATGGCTCAGCAATAAATGCACTGACTTTTGTGACCGATGACCCAGGCTCCACTTATAGAACTCACAAGGTAGGAAATCATTTGTTGTAACTCTGGTTCCAGGCACCTCCTACCTTCTTCTGGCCTCTGTAGGCCAGAACAGTGTGAACAGACAAAACATCATATAAATATTTCTTTAAAGTTAGAAAAAGTAAAGAATGGGATTCTTTACAGTGAGGTCACAGCCCTCAGACAGACAGTAGCCAGGGATAGTTAAAATGAACTCCTTATTGTCTTGCATAGAAGCAGCTGTGGCCTCCTGCCACGCCAGCCTGCTCAGAGGCAAAAGCAGCTTTATTCTGAGGTTAATAAAGCTCATCACAATCATTAATCTGACAGCAAAGTAAACAGTGCTGTTAAGTGACTTTTCAATATTGATTTCTGCATTTCTGTTCTCTCTCTTTGTGAGAATTGTGGTATTGGTATACTTATCTTTTAGACTGAACATTAAGATTGACAGGTCTCATATGGCCAAGAGCAGTCTTCATTCACTGTATCATTTACTTGAATTTCAGCTAAGACTTTGGGTTACAAGATGAATATCCCAGAAGCAGTTGTTCCTATCATTTTGTAACTTATACATGGCTCTGCTTGATTTTTATGTAAGAATTCCCCTAACTGTCTCTACTTTTACATTGTGATTGTATTCAAAAATGGACTTGTTAACCTAGCCTGCTTAAGAACATGGATAACTCTACACAACCATGTCCAGATTCCCTATGTAAAATTTCCTTTGGTTACATAAAGCATTGTAAAAATATTCCATACTCTACCATCCTCCTGCAGGTAAGAAATTTTTCTCCTTTCTTCCATCTTGGATATTGTGATGACTATTCTTGGTAGTCAAACTAACTACCTCTCCAATTAACTAAAACCAGAAGAGTTGGGTATACCAGTGAGGGAGTTTTGAAAGGTTTTGAAATTAAAGACCCATCTTTAATCTAGATCATTTGAGGTGATATCCATCTTCAGCTGCTTGGTGCACACATTTAAGCACAACACTGAGGAGGCAGAATCTTCTGAGGATTTCTGAGGTTGAGGCCAGTGTAGTCTACAGAATGAGTTCCAAGACTACACAGATAATTCCAGTTTCAGAAACACCAAAAAAAAAAATCAAACAAAGTCTAAGATCCACCTTTAATCTTGATCATACCTTCTGGTGGCAGCCTACATACATAAAGAACACAGAAGGAGTAAGCTCTCTCTTTGCCTGCTTTCCTAGCTCTGGCTACAAGTTCATTCTTTTTCTTTGTTTCTTTTTTTGTTTCTTTCTTTGTTTCTTTGTTTCTTTGTTTGTTTCTTTTTTTCTTTCTTCCTTTCTTCTTCTTTTTTTTTGGTTTTTTGAGACAAGATTTCTCTGTATAGCTTTGTGCCTTTCCTAGAACTTTCTCTGCAGCCCAGGCTGGCCCTGAACTCACAGAGATCCGCCTGCCTCTGCCTCCCAAGTGCTGGGATTAAAGGCATGAGACATCACTGCCCAGCTCCAAGTTCATCCTTTTACCAGCATTAAAGCCTAATTCCTTAGAATTGCGGTGTATACTAAAGACCACCTGAGATACATAGCCTCATGAACTGAACAACTACTGAATTCTTCAAAGTTCCAATGGTAGCAGCATCTAAACCACAGTTTGTGAAACATGCTAATAAATCCATTTTCTTCCTACATAGAGAGATTCATTCTACCAGTCATTTTCAGGTAGAGAACCTTGACTAATGCAGTTGTTTTTTCCTTCACCTGCCCACTGAGGAAGATGTGCTGACTAACAATAGTGTTCATAAACACATTTTTCATAGCTCAATTATTATCTTAATAATTAATTATCCATGAAGCTACTCTGTATTGTTATTCATTTGCCAAAATTTTTCTCTGAATTTCTGTAATAAAATTCCTAAAGCCATGGACCTATTTTCTTGGTTGTGATGAAGTTCCTGATTTTATTTGCTGGTTGTGTGAAGTCCCTATGACAACCAGGTAAAAAGTACCTTCCATTCACCTGATGTCAGTATTAAGTCACATAATAAACACTCTCCTCGTGTGTCTTTAAATCTCTCTTTAGTTGTTAATATTCCAAAATCCCTTTTACCTGTGTGACAAGGAATCACTCCACCCCGTATAGTTTAGTGGTTTGTACAAGGTAGCTAGCCACATTGTGTCTTTGGGGGGCAAGGGGAAGTGCCTATGGAGTAGAGGGAGAAAGCATAGTCAGCTATTGGAGCCATGGGCAAGTGCTATCAATATGCACATCTCTGCTGTTTAGAAAAAGTCTTTGTCTAGGGTGGATGGCAGGGTCAGGAACCACTGTGCTGTGTCTTTAAGCACACTGTATCCTTGTTAGAGGTACTCTTGTCACTCAGGTCTCACTAGCCAATCAGGCTCTCCAGGTGACCTGCCAGTCAGAAGCCCTGCAGGGTCCTTTTGGCCACTGGCTTCAGACTTGGCTTTGAAGAAGAGCTGGTTCCAGCAGTTTTGTGTGGTGTGCTGTGAGTCCTGCTGCAGTGAGCTGAGCCAAGAGCATGGACAAGCTGGGAAACCATGACTTGGTGAGTGAAGAGCTGCTATCTCCAGATGGAGTGAAGCAGATGATGAGATGTGGGATCCAGTGTGGTGAGACTTCCTTTGATCTGGGTAGGAACCTGCCTGCACAATCCCAGTCCTGTGAAGTCCCATGTGGTACTTGAAACTCCTTGGACCCAGGGGCAGGCCTCTGAATAACTTTGTTCTGTGGGCTGAATCGGCTCACAGAATTCGGTACAGGGAGCTGTGTGTAGAAATATTTTTGTGCCAGGTGAGGGTGGTCTTCACCTTTAATCCCAGCACAGGGGAGGCAGAGTTAGGCTGATCTCTTTGAGTTCAAGGCCAGTCTGGTCTATAGAGTGAGATCCAGGACAGGCATTTAAAATGACACAGAGAAGCCCTGTCTCAAAACACAAAAACAACCAAACAAAAGAAATGTTTTTGCAGTAAACTTAGACATGCTTTTGATGCACCTATGGAAAGCAGGTTGTCAAAAATGGAGAGTACTATCCAGTACCTTTTAGAAGTTCAGTACTTTGCATTTCACTTTTATGTGTAAGATCCTTTTATAGTTAATTTTGTATAGGTTGTAAAAGGCATCTCATGTGTTAGGTAACACTCCACTATTAACATGTGATGTAAAAGAGTATAATTGACGATATAAAGGATTCACTAATTTTTCGGAGATAGTAAGTCTCACAAAATAGAATTTAGTTGAGGAAGGACTACCTCAAAAAAAAAAAAAAACCCTCAAAGGTAATTGCATTGTAGTCAGGCCTGTTAGAGATTAGGACAGTAGGATACACATTTGTTTGGCTCCAAACCATCACAAAGGAGCCACTGCTTATTTAAAACAAGCCACTGAATCAAAGAATGGGACTCTTCCAAGCTGCTTATTGAGGCATTACAGGGTAACAACCAACTTTATATCCTGGTATGCCATAAAGTTTCAGTTTTCTTCTTGAAAAAAGCATAGTTCTGCCAGATGGACAATACGACAAATATGCTAACTTATTTGAAAAGTAAAACACTAGCCGGGTGGTGGTGGTGGTGCACACCTATTTTCCCTGCACTCACTCAGGAGGCAGATGCAGGTTGATCTCTGTGATTTTGAGGCCAGCCTGTTCTGCATAGCAAGTTCCAGGAGAGGCTCCAAAGCTACACAGGAAAAATCTGTCTAAAAAATACAAAAAAAAAAAGAAAAGAAAAAAGGAAATAAGAATAAAAGAAAAATAAAACACTAATGTGTTAAAGAATTCCCTGATCAAGCAAGGCTTTCATTTAAGCCCTCAGGCATAGATTAGGAAAATTCTTGTGTGAGCTAGTAATAACCTTGGACCTAGGGCTAGGAAGCTTTCCCTATGGGCCTGGTGTACTACTAATAAAACCGAGCTCCTTCCTGAAAACCAGGAATCTGCTTTGGAGAACTAGCAATGGTTTGGAACCTGTGTGTTTGTGGTGTGGTTACTTCAGATCCTGAGAAACCAACTCTTTCCACCACATGGGGCTATAGTTATCAGTCCACAGATCACTGTGGGCTTAGTCAGTATTGTTCCTGAGA
Source organism: Peromyscus eremicus (assembly GCF_949786415.1). Classification (NCBI taxonomy): domain Eukaryota; kingdom Metazoa; phylum Chordata; class Mammalia; order Rodentia; family Cricetidae; genus Peromyscus; species Peromyscus eremicus. Next base: position 1,148,607 of record NW_026734288.1, read on the forward strand.
TGCCCTGTTTCCCCTTGTACAGCATTGTTTGAATAGCCTCCTCTTTGAGTCTGCACCATTGTATGATACTTTCTGCTGACATCCTAGAAGTGCCCCACTTCCTTTCATTTCACCCCTGGAAGAAGTATGCAAGGTGCTATTCTTCTTAAGAAGCTTAGGTGACATGAGACATAGCTTGTGTAAGACCTCCCCACCCCAGCTTTTATCTTTTCTACCTTATACTTTCCCTCTCTTTCTCATCTTTTGTAACCTTCACCTCAGAACCCTGTCACTGAAGAAGATCCTGCTGTTTCACATCACTGGGGTACTTAAGAAATAATTTTGGAGCCGGGCGGTGGTTGCACATGCCTTTAATCCCAGCACTCGGGAGGCAGAAGCAGGCAGATATCTGTGAGTTTGAGGCCACCCTGGGCTACAGAGTGAGTTCCAGGACAGGCTCCAAAGCTACACAGAGAAACCCTGTCTTGAAAAGGAAAAAAAAAAAGAAAGAAAGAAAAAAAGAATTTTGCAAATGTATTTGCTGTGTAAGTCTTTCCTCTGTCTAAGTGAGTAAACTTACTCTCTTCTGTTCCTATTTAAATTGCTGAAAGTGTAACCTAAAGCCTGAAAATAAATGTCACAAGGTTGATTAGCATATATGCAATGCAAAATCTCTTGTAAGCTGGCTCCTCTTTTAGCATTAGCAGGAGATGGATGTATGTTATCATTAAAGAGATTTTTCTTCATTAATCTCTGAAATGTGTTGAGTGACTTCTCCCTTGGAAAGCATTTTAATTCTAGAACAGCTGCATTTCAATCCTGTTAGAAAAATGTTTCTGAAACAAGTTCTCTTATGTTTACACCAGTGGCCTTGGTCCCAGTCTGTTGCACTGTATGGCCATGATTTTGTTGTTCTCTATGTATCACATTAAAAATCTTATAATAAATGATTGTTTCACCTCAGAGTTTCAAAATTATCCATTTGAGTGATGCAGTGCATATTTATTGCAGTAAAAGGAAAGAGATTTGCATGTGGAGCATAGTTTCTACCTTCAGACCAGAATAGAAGGAATAGTTTATTGTGTACACTGCTGGGGAAACAGGGTAGGCAATCAGCTGGAGTCACCATTATGAAAACAAACCTGATTGTAGCAGGAGGAGTAATTTTATAATTTCCCAGCATGTACTGATTGATGACTTGTGAATGAAGACAGACCAGACTGGTTCGTGTTCAATTTGGGAAGGTCAACTTGCACCAAATGATATTGAATTTTCAATTAGGTAACCCTCCTATGCAGATATTTTCAGTCCTGCTTGACACAGTTATGTCAGCTCAGAGGTTTAAAAAAAAGGACATTGACTGTAACTGTGTGTCAGGTTACAGATCACAGCAGCCAACAAGGGCATATGGTAAGATCAACCTATCTTTTATTAATGATATTCCCTCTACTAGAGAAAGTTCCACTCTTTTTTAAAGTCAATATAGCTAAGGTTTATTTTTTGTTTTCTGTTTTGTTTTGTTTTGTTTTGTTTAGTTCTGAGACATGGTTTCTTCGTGTAGCTTTAGACCCTTTTCTGAAACTCTCACTCTGTAGTCCTGACTGGACTCAAACTTACAGAGATCTGCCTGCCTCTACCTCCGGAGTGCTGGGATTAAAGGTGTGTGCCACCACCACCTGTCATAGTTAAGTTTTTTATCTTGAAAAATGCATTATTTTTATCACTTTAAAATATCACTTGCTGGTATTATATTTAACATTTTAAAGAGCATTAATGATCTTATCTATTTGTTTCTGTTCTCTAATGTGTCTAGGTCATTCATTGTTTCATTCCTTGTCTATCAAGAGCTGTTGATAATTGATTTTCTGTGTAGAGCAGTGTTTCCTGTAGCCCAAGCTTGCCTCATGCTAAGTAATTGAGAATTGCATAGAACACTTAAACCTGCCTCTGCTGCCCAGTGCTGGAAAGACAGTCCTGCATCTTCTTCTAGGCTGGACACAGAGAGAAGGAAAAATGGAGAAGTTAATGAGTGTCCCCCAGTCATTCTGGCTTTTTGGGGGGACGTAAACATGAAGAGGGACCTGTGCAAGCATTGGGTTCACTGAGCATCTTTGAAGCTGATGCATTGAAAGGCCAGAAATGGAGGGACAGGACAGAGGGTGAGAGCTTTCCTGTTTCAACAGTATTTGAGATAAGTGATGTGGAGTGATGTAACCAATTTTAGATGATCCACAAATGTCCTGACTGGCTGTTTCTTGGGGTCTACAGAGCAGCACATTCAGTAATCTGGATAAAGGACTGACCCTGTATTGAAACAGAATTACTGTAGTTACACTTGGTCAACCACAATAGACAATCTGGATAAAATGGTGTGCCCCTGCCTAACAGGACTGCAATTTTCCTTGTTTAAGATGTGTAGCCTCAGGAAAAAAAAATGCATGTGAGTAATCCTTGGTTTGCTCTCAAACAAATCCCTAGTATCTGGAACACTTGGCCATGAATTCAGTTCCAACTCTTACAAGTAATTCTGAGATTATAACTATGTCATGTCCACACTCTCTTTCTTACCTACAATCCCTACCATTGACCATTAATTGTTTTCTAGTTCTTGGCCTGTTTTTTGTTTTTAACATTTACATAGTTACAACAGTAACTGTTTGAATGTGACCTGTGTTTGGCTCCAGGATTTCCCATATATGAAGCAAAGGATTGGCTACACTGGACAATCAGTGTGTATTTGTACACAAAGAAATGTGTGCTTGGGAAGGGGAACAAGAAGTGCTCTGGGAGACTGGAAGAATTTTGAAAATACAGATTTCTCAGATTAGCATCCTGCCTGCTCCTAAGGTGGAAGGGCAGAGCTGAGAAGGCCTGTGCTCTGTGTGTCATTTGATCTCTGATCACCCAGTGGAGGAGCCGCCTCTGTCCTGAGTCTGTGCTTGGTGGTCTTAGATAATGTGGGACCTCAGAAAGGCTTAGCAATTAGTTCCAGTGGGAAGGAGCTTGCAGGTTCTTTCCAGGATTCCCATCTTGCTCTGATGTAGGAGCTGTGAGGGAGACCAAAATACATGCCATGGTGAGTGTGGGGACCACTGACCCCAGACCAAGAGGAGAAGTTCTGCTGAGCTGTCAGAGCTTCTGTGACTGGGAAGGACCATGACCCAGACTGTGGTTCTGTTGGTCCATATTGTGATCTGGAAAATGGCCCTTCTTTTCTGAGACTCTGAGTGTTGATTCAGTGGTGAGTGGGAGGCTCTGCTTCCCTGGCTATGGGAGGCTGTGATATCTCTAATATATTTGCATGTTGTTAGGCAAGTGGAAAGAGCAGATTCTAGATCATGTAGATCATATGGCAGGAAATAGACATTAAATTATTCTTCTAAACTGTTTTGTGATTGGGCATCAGTGGGACTGGGGTCTAAAACCACATGGGCACATGAGAGTTCACAGAGACATGGCATGAGATTTTTTCAAGAATTTTTCCATTTGCCAAGAAAGCTCTAGAGCTTGGGGCCTCTCTGTTTGGAAGATATACCCATAGCTACAGGATCAGAAACACCATTTAAAGGTCACTTTGAGTTAATTTTGTGGGAGTTGTGAAATTTGTGTTTATTTAATTTCTATACACATAGAAATATAGGTAGTTGGATAATATTTGTCATGATCCCACATTTCCTCTGTGTGCTTCCTTTGATCTCTTGAGTAAAAGTTGACTTTATTTTTTCTGCTTCTGTTTTTGTTTTTTTCTCTCGATCTACTTTATTCATTCTCAAATATTGTACATATTCTTGATGGTTGTAGCTTTGTGTTAAATATAGAAGTCACATTGTGTCAATATGGGTATTACTTTTTCATAGTCCTATGAGCCTTCTGAGAGTTACCACTTTGCATTTACCTTTGGAATCAGGTATCCTATTTTAAATGTTGGGAGTTTTCTTTGGATTGTATTCAATTCATGCTACAAATTTACCACATTCAGTATGTTAATACTGATGCATCATGTTCCTGATAAATCATTTATTAACATATGTATTTATTTACATTTTGTTGTTCCTGTTGTTAATCTGTGAGAGACTTTTAGTTTATTGGATAGAATGTACTATGGGGCTTGGCCAGTTTCTCAGCACATGTGTTTGGAAACAATCTGTGTTCACATCCCAACACCCAACATGGGAGGTTCATAAGACCCTGCTACTCCAGATCCAGGGAATCTGACATGCTCTTCTCTTATGTGTCACCTGTACATCCTTGGAAGATATTTTTTCTTTCACATAATAACATGTACATAAAAATGAGGATAAACTTGTTTTCAAAAGATCTTGTGACTTATAAAACAGTTAGTGCAAAATAAGTTGTTTTAGATGTATAATAAAAATCATATATTTTCGATTTAAAAATCTGTTATCTTGTATTTGGTTGGGAAAAGTTTTTAGTTCCTCACTGATTCAGACTCACGTATAGTCATCAAGCATAAGAAACAAATTGTTGTCTCCTGACAAATATACATAAGAAAATGAGATCTTTCAATAGTCAAAATTAAGAAACAAATTGTTTTCTCCTGACAAATTTACATAAGAGAATGAGATCTTTCAATAGTCAAAATTATTTTGTATAAAGTTAAAATACCAGAAGTTTACAAGTGAATCTCTCTAATTTTGGTGGAAAAACCCTCCTCATCCAACTCATTTTTTATTATTAGCAAATGAGAGAACTGGCATGCACAGGATGAGAGATGACCAGAGATTTCTTTTAGTGTGATTTAGGTTATAATCTTGTAGTTCTTGTTAAAGATATATATTTGAAGGTGTGTCTTTATTTTTTCAGTCGAGCTATGTTTTAGTTTTATTGCCATCTAATTGTATTGTTTCCCTGAAAAATAATGAACCATCACCAATATTTCATGAAAATTTATTATATCATGATATAATTACCTTGAGGTTTTCTATTTGTTTGTGAACTTTGTGTACAGAGACACTTTTAGTTTTGTTGATCTTAGAGGCTTATCTATCCTCATTCCTAGACATGTCTGTTTTTCCAGTAACTGTTATCTTCATATTTAATTTATTTCTGCTTAAATGATTGATATGCCTAATTAATACATTGGTATTGAGTTTCTAAAACTTTTTGAGGTATCATTGTCTCTTTGTCTTAGTTAGCTTTTGCTGTCAACATGATGTGGCCTAGAGTCATGTGGGAGAACATCAACTGAGAGTGTTCCCAGATCAGAACTGCTGGTTACTGTGTATTAGAGAGATTGTGTTGATTGATGATTAATGTGGGAAGGCTCTTCCACTGAGCATAGCAATAACCATAAGCAAGTGGGCCTGGGCTGGATATGACAGCTAGCTGACCTAAGACAGTAGCTAGGCAAGAGAAAAAGCAATTAAACAAAGGATCCCAATGGATTTTTGCATTCAGATGCTAGCTTGAGTTTCTATCCTAAGATCCCACAATGATATGTTATGATACAGTAATATCATCCAATAAACCCATTCATTACTTACGTTACTTTTGATTGGAAAATTTAATCATAGCAAGAAACATGCAAGTTAGGACAAAACATAGGACAACAAAAGTGATTTTGTTACAGTATAGGACCTAGGACTGTTGAAGATATAAAGAATTTAGATAGAAAAAACCATAGAGAGCTGTACACAGAGCTTAAGTGGCTAATCTTTTAGGACTGCTAAGATGGGAGAATTGAGAGTAATGCAGTGGAGGTCAAGGTCATACCTTTTCCGTGGGAAATGGACTCCAGGAAAAATATAACCAGAGATGATTTGTATGGTATTTTGGCTCGAAATCTTTCTTACTTTCTCCCTTCCCTGGGAAATTTAGTAAGTCAGAATTAAAAGCAATAGTCTGATTTCTTAGAGAAAATGTTGATTTTGTTGCATGTTTTCTACTGATGACTCATGCAGGTCTCCAGTGAAAAAGAAACAAAGAAATGAAAAAATTTGTCTTTTTTGGAGGAAATCACTAGGTAGTTTCATATGGCAGTCCAGTGGTGAAACAGACTCCATTCTCTGATTATAGTAGAATACAATTAGGAATCATATCATTGACTTTTTTCTTTTCAGTCGACTCTATTTGGTCCTGCCTTAATTCTCTGAGTGATTCAACTTGCAGTTCTTGTACATTCAGGCAGTCTTGGGCATGCGCTCCCTCTTGTGGTCTGTGCCTCAAATTACATGAGTCATAGATTGGGCATTAGACAAGCTCTGAGCTGCTATTGCCCCAACATATCAAGGACAAGTGTGGTTCAAATATATTTTTGGCTCTATTGTTATCAGTCCCACAACTGGGAGCCTTGTGTGGCTACAGAAGCTGGCCAGTTCATGTTCTCTTTTCTCAATTACTTGGAGTCCTCACTTCAGCCACACTCATAGCTTCCTGGAAATTTCCACTGCACTAGGCTTTCACATTGCCCCCTAATATCTTCCTTATTCCAGTCTTCTCTCCATGTATTCTCTCCCTCTGTCCTTTGCTTTGTCATTTGATCATTCCTTTTCCTACTGCCCATCCACCCACAAAATCTATTTATTTCCTCTTTCTAGGGGGATCTGTGATTCCCTCCCCACAGCTGTCCTTTTTACTTATCTTCTCTGGGTTTCTGGACTCTTCTGTGATTATTCTTTAATTATCAGCTAATACCCATGTATAAGTGAGTACATATTATGTTTGTCTATGTGGTTCTCAGTTGCCTCACCTAGGATAACAAAAAATCTCAGGAAACTTGACATGAACAAACCAAATAATCTAATAAAAATGAAGTATAAATCTAAACACAGAATTCTAAAAACAGAAATCTAAAATGATGAGAAACACTTAAAGGAATCTTCCACACTTAGCCTACAAGGATGTGCTAATAAAATGTAATTTAAGATTTATTTTACACCTTTCATAATGGCTAAGATCAGTAACACAAGAAACATCACATGCTGGCGTGCATGTGGAAGAAAAGGAACATTCCTCTATTGCTGGGGGGAGTGGAAACTTGTACAGTTTTAAATTAATATGGTGATTACTTCGAAAATTAGGAATTGACCTATCTAGAGACACAGTTATACCTCTCTTTGGTATATACCCAAAAGATGCTCCTCCATCCTTCCACAAGGGCACTTACTCAACTATGTTCAAAGCAGCTTTATTCATAATAGCCCTAAACTGCTATGTCTTTGAGAGTTTGTTCCTCATTTTGGATTTCATAATTTCACATATTCCCTTGAGATGCTGTTTGTTTTTCAGCCTGGCTGGAATATCCATAATTAATCAGGAATATATTTGAATTCATGACCCTTATGTGTCAGCCTCCTGAGTACAAGTACAAGAGCAGATGATGTACCACCAATGAGTGCTGTTTTGCCAACATGTTTCAACCATGTTAGTTTTAAAATGCTTAATTGAAAAAAGCATAATACACACTAAATACCCTGTGCATTTCCAAATCATCATTTTCATCTGTCTTCAAGAGCTGTAACAATGGAAGATAACAAGAACTCAATTGTATATTTTCCTGGAGACCTGCTTGGGGAAGGGGTTCAGGACTCTAAGATGTGTGGAGTCTGCAGTGGTTAGAAAGAAGGAGGAAATGGACATAATCTGAGGGTGAATCAAGATGGCTCCCAGTAGTATTCAATTGAAAAAGATATTGTTTATACTCTATAATTACATGTAGGATTGAAAAGTAGAAAAGTCTTAGGAGCTGGTGTGTGGTTTGAAATTATAGGTTGAGGAAGATAGCCTTGATCTTGAAAATAGATACCAGCCATATGTTAATGAAAGGACCACAAGTTTCTCCTGCCACAGATAAGAAGAATGAGTGCTTTAGCTACTAGTCAGTACCTTTCCTCAATTCCCTGAAGTAACAGAGACTCTTTTCCAAATGCTGACTTTGGGAAAAAGACTTCTTCTGGGGAACAGACACTATATTACAATTTATTAAATTTACTGTATAGGCCTGTTCCCCTCATAACACTCCCAAAAGTAAAGATCCTGAGCTCTCACTCTTTCCATTGTACCATTCCATTCTAATTTCTCTGTATTTATTAACTGAACTCTTGCCTTTAATTATCTCAGACTCTGGATGTGAAAAGTATGCATCTCATCCTTGGGGTCAGGTGTGTCTAGTAAATCTCTAACTTTCCTGTTCTTGGTGCAACTAAGATGGCACAAAGGAATTCTTGGTTCAGGGTGACAAGGATTTGTTTCCAATAATTATTTTGTTAAGGGAGTCTACCGTTGTACACATTTTTATCATTTTTCAAAGCCTGCACAAATTTCCCCAAAAAAGAAAGGCATTAATAGTGGGAATCATTAACAATAAAAGCAAAAAGGTACTGCAGAAATGTGGTCCATCAGCAAAGTCAAAATGCTGGAACTTTGTCAAGCAGCAATGGTCCACACCAGTATTCACAACATAGCTTGACATGGGATGGATATGTATATAATATTGGAAGTCTCATCCTTCTTCATCTCCCCATTAATTTTATATTTGCCACTTCATCTTGAAGTACTGCCTTCCAGGGGATTATTGAGAGATACCAGATAATGCAATGGAAATGAAATTTATTGAAAACAAAACAAAACAAACAAAATACTTTTGATATGTTTGTGTTACTGTAATTATGGGTTTTTTGATCATGTCAGATATGTAGGAACAGGAAAAAAACTTTGTGGGGTCTATTTTTGGCCCTCTTCATATGGTGATTAAAGTCAGGCCCCAGCCTTGCACAGATATTTCTTGCTTAGCTGTCTCACTGCTCCTCAAATAAAATTAGTTGAGATATTTAATCAGTAAAATATTGTCTTCTTTTCAAATTGTAAATGTATTATCATCTAATGGTAGAAGAAATCAGGACAATTTGAGTAATAGATCCTTGCAAATGGTAGTGATATACTCCTATCTTTTTTTCCCCTTTGGAATGTGTTAGTTTACTCTGAGAATTAAGCTCTTGTTCATTACATTTTTCATAACCACAAATGAAGGCCATAGAATTGTCTCAGTGGTAAAGTTGGTTGTTGTTAAGCCTAATGGCTTGAGTTCAATCTCTGGAAGACTCAAGTAACTAAAAAATTTTCCTTTATTGCCACATTAGCACTTTGGCATATGCACACTCCCTCAATGGCACATACCTAAATAATTTTTAAACCCAAATAAATGTCATTGAGGTCACTTGCTGCCAGAAGATTCATTAGTTTCATCCCTAGAACTCACATAGGAGAAGTAGTTACTAGACACTTTGAAGTTGTCCTTTCACTGCCATATGCACATGATGGCATAGGTATACATGCACAGACAGAATTCAGACATTTTCAAATGGATAAAGTTAACAAAGCAAGTAACCCAGTTATTGGGAATATATGAAATTATTTGCCAGTTTACATTATTATTACAGAAATTCAAGAGGTATTAGTATTAACTGCAACACTGATGATTTCTTTTAAAATCTTATGTTATCATTTAATTCTCTGATTTAAAGATAGAACATTTCAAAACATATTTCAGCTGGCCTTAGAGGTGCATGCCTGTAATCCCAGCATTTGGGAGACAGTGACAAGCCAATATCTCTGAGTTTGAGGTTTCAGGTGAGGTTGGTTCATATAGTGAGTTCCACAACAGCCATGGCTATGTAGAGGTATCCCTTCTCAAAAAATTCTTAAAATAGCCAGGCGGTGATGGTGCATGCCTTTAATCCCAGCACTTGGGAGGCAGATCTCTGTGAGTTCAAGGCCAGCCTAGACTACCGAGGGAGTTCCAGGAAAGACACAAAGCTACACAGAGAAACCCTGTCTTTAAAATCCAAGAAAAAAAATTCTTAAAATATATGCCATATCTCAAATTACAGAACTTTTTCTATAAAATCTGACTGGACACTCTCTGGTTTCAACAAATCAGGTGTGTTTTCTTTGCTCACATCAAGGGAATTGTGCTAATAATGAAAATAAGAAGCAAAGCAGAGAGTCCATTCAAAGAGGGCTAAAAAGCCCAACTCTTTGATTGCCATCTAAAGGGGACTTTTATTACCTTCAAGTGACAGGAGACAGAAGAAGTAATCTGGCATCTTCACCTACATTTTAATGTCAGATTTGTGAGCTGGAAAGTTTACTGAATATTCATGTTCCTCTTGGGTACATAAGTTTGGTTCCTAGACCCAGATAACCCAGAACTAACTGTATTTCTAGGTCCAGGAGGTGTGTTGCATTCTTTAGTCCTGCTCGGGTTCCAGATATACAAATGACAAAAGGACAGATATGTGTGTGATTTGATACTTTTGAAAAAGTTTTTTTTCATGCATATGTTATTTTAAAAAGGAATGAAGTTTAATTTATAAGTTTAAGTTTTGTCAGTGTGTATATCAAGAACATGCCAAGTACCAGAGTATGACATAAGAGATTGTCTGATCCCTCATGCCTGTAGTTACAGACAGCAGTGAACTGTCTTCTGGGAGCTGGGAATCAAAGTCAGGCCCTGTGAATGAACAGCCAGTGCTCTCAGGTGTCGAAACTTCTATTCAGTCCCATGAAAATGTCATTATAGCAGTGAGGTGTGATGGATGATCCTGATTTCATCTTCAGCTCAGCCCTTATTTTCCAAAAGAAATACAAGATTGAAAGGACCCAAAATTAACTTAGACATAGTACTTAAAGAAGTTTCCAAGCCCAAATCTCTACAAAATGAGGGAAGAGTGCAAAAAATGATCAGAAGTGTAATTGGCAATACAAGTCTTTTTTTTTAATGTTTATTTATTTTTATTATATATGCAGTGTTCTGCCTGCATGCCAAAAGAGGTCACCAGATCTCATTTCAGATGGTATCCAGCCCCCAACAATATAAGTCTTAAAAATTGTCTGACTGCTGGACCAATTCCACGAGACATGAGTTTATCTCCAATACCAAAAATGAGCAGCAATGTGAGCCCACAAGGACAATTAGCAGGTGTACCCTTGCTGGAGTTTATGCCTCCTGTAAGGAGAGGAGAGGAAATAGCAGGTATGAAGACTGACTTGTCTGAATGGAATCCTATTCTGCTTCCTTGATGCCTGTAAAACTCTCTGTTGGAGCTCCTAATTGTGGTGACTCCACATGACATCCAGCTTGTGAGGAGATCCTGAGACTTAAACAGAAGTCACTGTAAACCTGTGGCAATGAGCCTTTAAAAAAGAACTATAGAGTATAGAGGAAGTGTTAGGAGACAGTTTTGGGTGTGAAAGCCCATGATCAAATGACCAGAGAGGAATCCTTAGGGTGTACCTGAGAAAAGCTGTCTCCTATTGTGCTCTCTGTATTTACTCTGGTGTGATGAATTAGTGCATTCCAGGTCTCTCACTCTTTCTTGTTTTTTTTTTTTTTGGTTTTTCGAGACAGGGTTTCTCTGTGTAGCTTTGCGCCTCTCCTGGAACTCACTTGGAAGCCCAGGCTGGCCTCGAAATCACAGAGATCCACCTGGCTCTGCCTCCTGAGTGCTGGGATTAAAGGCGTGCGCCACCACTGCCCAGCCTCTTTCATGTTTTGACAACTACATGTAGCTGTCACTGACAATTTTCTGCAGGTCCCCACTTTCTGGTCCACATTTGGGCCTTAAAACTCCCCAGTCCACACCTGTCAATCCCTGTAACCTACATTCCTGGTAGGAAGGAATAAGGATGTTCTAAAGAGACATTTCTACTTCTCTTTTTGGCTAACAATTATTGGAACAGTGGACCACATGAAATTGTAATTTCGCCAGGCGGTGGTGGCACATGACTTTAAATCCAGGACTCAGAAAATGGAGGCAGGCAGATCTCTGTGAGTTCGAGGCCAGCCTGGTCTACAAAGCAATTTCCAAAAAGGCACAAAACTGCACAGAGAAACCCTGTCTCAAAAAACCAAGAAAAAAAAGAAAAAAGAAAAGAAAGAAAGAAAGAAATTGTAATTCACTGGGCATCTTATTGTGGGAAAAGACTTGAACCCTCCAGATGATAATTCAGGATGGTTTTAAGATGGGAAAAAATAATTACATGGCTTCATTAGATTACTTGGTTTTGCATATCTTTCGCCTTCTATCTAAATCTCTAAGGACCTCAAGGATGGATTAGTTGTCTTATATTTTCTTTATTGTTCCAAGTTAGTCAATTTGAATAAATATCATGTTTTAAATTTTCATTAATAATTTGCTTTTTTCCCTTTTTTCTTTTCATTTTGTAAAGAATAGTATTACTATGACTTCCTGGCTGGCCTGGAACACAACTACAGACTAGTCTATCCTAGGACATCAGAGAGAACTGTTCACCTTGCCTCCAGAGTTCCTGAAATATAGGTGGGCATGTTGCTCACTGGATAACTTGGTTCATTTAATTGGCTTACTGAGGATGAGTGGCTGTGCCTGCCTAGTTAGAGTAGCCAGGACACAGGTTCTGATCCTATCTTCAATAACAGAAGAAGGTTCCCATCAAATGTAGCCTGCCTGCCTTACTGTTACCTTTTTTCCAACACTAAGAAATTTTATTTTTCTTTATTATTGAGCCTGTTATAACTCATCAATGACCTGGGAAGAGTTCTGTCCTTATTTTGCATAAAGTGAACACCAGGCTCACAGAGATAAGTATTTTTTGAATATAGTTAAGTATAATTGTTCATGTAACTCACCCCATCATTCTAATGCCTCATGAAATGCATTTGAAGCCACTTAGGCTAGACATGGTGGCTCAGGCCTGCAATCATGATACTTAGAATGTGAAGGTAGGAATTTCAGGTTTTCAATGTCATCCAAAATGAGAATGATCAATGGGTTGTGGTTGGAGTATGAGACTAAAATGAGCCATCTTAGAAATAAGACCAAAATGCTTTCACCCTAAAATTAAAACCTAAGATTTCTTCTTTTGGGAATAGGCCATTAGATACTGAAACCAGTCAGTTCAGATCCCAGAAACCAGGAAGTGTAAAAGTACAGAGTTACAAGATAGTCACGAGGTAATGCCTACCGGTTATGGAATGTCCTCTCCCTTGTTTCCAGGTAACTGACCAAAGAAATGCCCCCACCTGAGGGCAGCCAATGAGAAAGGTGGCTGGCAACCATTCCCTTAGAAGTAATTTCTAGAAGTCCCTAGAAGCGAGCCAATCAGAATTGTACCTGTACTAGCACCCCTAAACGATGTAACCTTGTGATTTTTCCCTTTAAAAACTGAGCTTGCAGATAGGTGGGCACTTCCTCCAGCCTCTACTTCATTGGATGTATTGGATGAAGTCCCTCCCTAGGCTTGTATTGCTTTTGGATATTCAGAATTAAACCTTGCTTTTGCATTCTGGCATGCTCATCTTTGGTGGTCTCTCTGAGGGTCGCGATCTGGGCATGACAGGAGGAACATAGAACCAAGGGAAACTGATTGGCTGGGGCCAATGTACATAGTCTTCCCTGCTTTCCAGAAATTCAAGGCCAAGGCAACAGTAATTGTTAGCTGAGGTATTTACCATGTCAAGTTTACTCTTATTTATAATGTTTTCCTATTCTTGAGAATGTTTTTTGTCCAAGGCACCTAGATCACTTGGGGATAAAACTCTTGTTGCTCAATAAATAGTGGCATTCTCCTGCACGTGGGCAAATTAGTCTTGGGCAGGGATGATCTCCCTATTTGCTTATCCAATATAATGTGTTCATCCCTGAATCTTTATAAACACAACCAACAGAATTGGACTCAGCAGGTTTTATTCATGTATTTATGCATACATATTCTCACATGCTTAACAAGGAAGATATTGGAAGGGAAAAATTTGGGAAGGGATGGAGAGAGGAAAAGAAGGAGGGGAAATGATTTATTACATATTAATTTGTGAAACCAAAATGAGCCATTTTAGAAATAAGACCAAAATGCTTTCACCCAAAAACTAAGGCCTAAGATTTCTCTTTCAAGGAATAGGCCAATAGTTACTAAAACAAGTCAGTCCAGATTCCAGAAACCAGGAAGTTTAAAAGTACAGAGTCACAAGGTAGGCACGATGTAATGACTGCTGGACTATAGAATGGTCTAACCCTGGTTTCCAGGGTAACTGACCATAAAAATGTCCCCACCTGAGGGCAGCCAATGAGCAATGGTGGCAGGCAACCACCCCCTTAGAAGTAAGATTAAGCCATGATTTCGAGAAAGCCCCTAGAAGCGAGCCAATCAGAATTGTACCCGTACTAGCACCCCTAAATGACGTAACCTTGTGATTTTTCCCTTTAAAAACTGAGCTTGCAGGTAGGTGGGCACTTCCTCCAGTCTCCACTGAGTTGGATGTATTGGACTAAGTCCCTGCCTAGGCTTGTATTGTATATCCAGAATTAAACCTTGCTTTTGCATTCAGGCATGCTCATCTTTGGTGGTCTCTCTGGGGGTCACGATCTGGGCACAACAAATTAAAATATATAAAAATAAATTTTAAATAAAGAAGTGGCCTAGGGAGATAGCTTAACAATTAAAAGCAGCACCAGTTGTTGTTACATAGGACACAGGTTCCATTTTAACAAGCCATCTCCTGTAACTCTCTTCTGGCCTTTGCAAGTACTCTGTACAAATACCTGGAGGCAAACATCTGTACATATAAAATAAAATAAAGCTTAAAAAATGGAATTCTCTGCAATAATGTCACAGCCCTGAGACAGACAGCAGCCAGGGCAAGTTAAAATGATCTCTGTTGTGCCCAGGTCACAAGACCCCTAAGCAAGACCACCACAGAGCCATTAGCTGATGCAAGCACACAGAAGTTTTGAAGAATAAAACAAGCAAGCTTGGTCACGTTCATCATCCAACAAAGTGGGTGGAGCAAAATGGCCCTGAGCACTCATTTTAAAGGGTTTATAGAGGAAACATTTACATGCAGCTTGGGATTGAATGGGAGGCTAGGTGTGAGGTAGTTCTTTGAAGTTACCAGCTGAACTATAACCTTGACATTACTGATGGCTAACAGAATTCACAGTATTACAGAGACATAAATTTTACTCCCTATGTCTTGCTTTTGTTGAACCCAGGATACATACATTCAGATTTATTGTTCCTGTCCTACTCTCCCCTGAGTTCAATTTCGGGTCAAATGAGCCCATTACTCCCTATATCTTGTTTTGCCAAGTCCAGGATACATAGATTTATTGTCCCAGCCGTAAAAGTTCAACTTCTGGTCACTTCTAAAACTACTGGTCCACAAAATCCTTTGGAAGAGGGGAGGGGGAAGCATCTCTCAAGATGGCTACTGGTTTTTTCCTTTTTCTCCTGATCTTGCATGCTTGTAAGACATTCTATGAAATCAACTTTCTACATACATGGAGAGATTCATTTTATCAGTCTTGATCATGTACAGAAGCTTGAATAATAGAGTTGTGGTGTGTTTTTTTTTTCTTCACCTGTCTATGGAGAAAGATGTGCTGGCTAACAATGGTGCTCATACATGCATTCTTCCTAGCTTCATTGTTCTCTAAGTATTCAACTTTCCATGAAGACAACTCTTTGTTATTATTTATTTTGCCAAAACTTTGCTTTGAATTTCAGGAATAAAACTCCTTAAGGAGGATGGAGCCATCCTCCAGCTTTCTGATGGGAAAAAGACCTTTTATCTTGTTTGTGATCTAGTTTCTGCTTTTCTTTGCTGTTTGTCTGCAGTCCCTGTGACAACCAGGTAAAAAAGTACCTTCAGTTCACCTGATGTCAGTGTGAAGTCACACAACAAACACTCTCTTTGTGCGTCTTTAAATATCTCTTTAGTTATTAATATTATGGGCACCCTTCTACCTGTGTGGCAGGGAATCAATCCACCCCACAAAGTATAGTGGTCTGGACAAGCTAGCTAGTCACATTGTGTCCAGGAAGAGGAAGAGGAAGTGCCTATTGAGAGCAGGAAGAGAGCAGGTCTGCTTTGCAGCCTGGGGCAAGAGCTATTGAAATGCATATTTCTGCTGATCTAGAAAATGTCTTTGTCTGTGGTGGAAGGAAGGATCAGGAACCGTTGTGATCTGTTTTTAAGCACATTGTAACCCTATGGGATGTGCTCTTGTCACTCAGGTCTCATTAGTCAATCAGGTCCTCCAGGTGACCTGCCAGTCAAAAGTGGTGCAGGGCCCTTCCTGCTGCCAAAGGTTCCAGACTTGGCTTTCAAGAGGACCTGGTGCTATTGGCTTTGTGTGCTGTGCTGTGAGCCCTGCTACAGGGAGTTGAGCAGAGAGCATGGCTGACCTAGGAAACCATGACAAGGTGAGTGAGTTGCTTCTGTCTCCAGATAGGTTGATGCAGATGGTGAGGTGTAGAATCCACTGTGGTCAGTCCTCCCAGGATATGGGTGGGAAGCTGTCTGCAGAATCTCTGTCCTCTGAAGTCCCATGTGGTACTTGAAACACACTAGACCCAGGGGCAGCCCTCTGAATCACTGCTGTATGGGCTGTATCTGCTTACAGACCTGGAAGTAGGGAGCTGTGCTTAAAAACATCTTTTTAGCTGGTCCATGGTGATGCATGAGCCAGGCAGTGGTGGTACAAGCCTTTAATCTCAGCACTTGGTAGGCAGGGCCAGGTGGATCTCTGTGAGTTTGATGCTAGCCTAGTCTACACAGTGAGATCCAGGACAGGCACCAAAACTACACAGAGAAACCCTGTTTCAAAAAACCAAAAAAAAAAAAATCTTTGAACTTCAACGTGCTTTCGGTGAACCCATGGAAGGCATGATGCCAAACTTGGAGAATACCTTCTATTACCATATAGAGGTTCAGTGTTTTGCATTTATTTTTTACATGTAATATCCATTTATAGTTAATTTTTTGGAGGTTGTAAAAGGAATCCCATGCATTGGGTAGCACTCCCTACTAAGGTGTGATGTAGATGAATAGAATTGTTGATTTAAAGGATTTACTAATGCTTAGGAGATAGTAATTCTCACAAAATAGCATTTAGCAGAGGGAGGACTTCCTCTAATGCACACCAACAATAAGTTGATGCTACCCAGGCTGGTTAGAGATTGGAAGGGTAAAATATACTGATGTTCATCAAGATTGTCCAGACATTTGGCTCCAAAGCATCACAAAGGAGGCACTACAGACATATAAGAAGTCACTAGGCCAAAACATATCCAAGAATTAAATTTTAACCTGCTGTTTATTGAGGCATTATAGGGTCACAGACAACCTTAAAACCTGGCATGCTATAAAGTTTCAGTTTTGAGAAAAGCATACTTCTGCCAGACGGTCAATATGACACCAAGTAACATTTATTTGAAAAGAAAAATAGTGTTGTGTTAAGGACTGGCCTGATCACACAAAGCTTTCTTTTAGGTCTTCAGTCAAGGAGGAGGAACATTCTTGGGAGAGCTAATAATAACATGGGGCCTAGGCCATGGGAGCTTACCCTAGGGGCCTGATGTATTGACAACAAAACAGAGCTCCTTCCCTAAGATCAGGAATATGGTTGAACTGCTAATGTTCTGGAACCAGACCTTTTATGGTGGGGTGGCTTCAGATCCCACATGGAACTATGGTTTACAATACCAGCATCACTGGTGGGCTTACTCAGTAATGTTCTTGAGTGCCCTGTGTTCCCCTTTATGGCAATGTTTGATTAGTCTCCTCCTGAGTCTGTCCCATTGTATGATGGTTTCTGCTGACTTCATAGAAGTCGTCTGTTCCCTTCCATTTCACTCCCTAGAAGTAGTATACAAGATGCTATTTTCCTTAACAATCTTACATGGCATGCAACATAGCTTGTGCAAGTCCTCCCCAACCCAGAGCCAAACCTTTGCTCTGAATTTCAGGAATAAAACTCCTTAAGGAGGATGAAGCCATCCACCAGCTTTCTGATGGGAGAAAGACCATTTATCTTGTTTGTGATCTAGTTTCTGCTTTTCTTTGCTGTTTGTCTGCAGTCCCTGTGACAACCAGGTAAAAAGTACCTTCGGTCACCTGATGTCAGTGTGTAGTCACACAACAAACACTCTCCTTTTGTGTCTTTAAATATCTCTTTAGTTGTTAATATTTTGGGCACCCTTCTACCTGTGTAGCAGGGAATCACTCCACCCCACATAGTATAGTGGTCTGGACAAGCTAACTAGCCACATTGTGTCTAGGAGGAGGAAGAGGAAATGCCTATTGAGAGCAGGAAGAGAGCAGGTCTGCTTTGCAGCCTGGGGCAAGAGCTATTGAAATGCATATTTCTGCTGATCTAGAAAATGTCTTTGTCTGTGATGGAAGGGAGGGACAGGAAACATTGTGCCGTGTTTTTAAGCACATTGTAACCCTATGGGATGTGCTCTTGTCACTCAGGTCTCATTAGCCAATCAGGTCCTCCAGGAGACCTGCCAGTCAAAAGTGGAGCAGGGTCCTTCCTCCTGCCATGGGTTTCAGACTTGGCTTTCAAGAGGAGCTGGTACTATTGGCTTTGTGTGCTGTGCTGTGAGCCCTGCTACAGGGAGTTGAGCAGAGAGCATGGCTGACCTAGGAAACCATGACAAGGTGAGTGAGTTTCTTATGTCTCCAGATAGGTTGAAGCAGATGTTGAGCTGTAAAATTCACTGTGGTCAGTCCTCCAAGGACCTGGTGGAAACCTGCCTGTAGAATCTCTGTCCTCTGAGGTCCCACGTGGTATTCAAAATTCCCTAGACCCAGGGGCAGGCCTCTGAATCACTGCTCTATGGGCACTATCTGCTCACAGACTTGGAAGTAAGGGAGCTGTGCTTAAAAACATCTTTGAAGCTGGGCTGTGGTGGTGGCACGAGCCTTTAATGCCAGCACTTGGGAGGCAGAGCCATGTGGATCTCTGTGAATTTGGTGCTAACCTGGTCTACACAGTGAGATCCAGGACAGGCACCAAAACTACACAGAGAAATCACTGTTTCAAAAAACCAAAAATAGCTGCGTGGTGGTGGTGCACACCTTCAATCCCAGGATTTGGAAGGCAGAACCAGGCGGATCTCTGTGAGTTCAAGGCCAGCCTGTGCTGCCAAGTGAGTTTCAGGAAAGATGCAAAGCTACACAGAGAAACCCTGTCTTAAAAAACCAAAAACAAAAAAAAAACTTTGAACTTCAACATGAACTGAACCTGTGGAAAGCAGGATGCCAAATTTATAGAATACCTTTTATTAACATATAGAGGTTCAGTGTTTTGCATTTAATTTTTACATGTAATATCCATTTACAGTTAATTTTGTGGGGGTTGTAAAAGGCATCCCATGCGTTAGGTAGCACTCCCCACTAAGGTGTGATGTAGATGAATAGAATTGGTGACTTAAAGGATTTACTAATGCTTAGGAGATAGGAATTCTCACAAAATAGAATTTAGAGAAGGGAGGACTGCCTCTAATACACCCCAACAATAAGTACATGCTACCCAGGCCGGTTAGAGATTGGAAGGGTAAAGTATACTTATGTTCATCAAGATTGTCCAGATATTTGGCTCCAAAACATCACAAAGGTGCCACTACAGACATATAATAAGCCACTAGAACCAAATGTATCAAAGAATTAAATTATAACAAGCTGCTTATTGAGGCATTATAGGGTCACAGACAACCTTAAAGCCTGGCATGCCATAAAGTTCCAGTTTTTTTTGAGAAAAGCATACTTCTGCCACATGGGCAATATGACATCAAGTGACATTTATTTGAAAAGGAAAATACTGTTGTGTTAAGGACTGGCCTGATCAAGCAAAGCTTTCTTTTGGGCCCTCTGTTAAAGAGGTGAAACATTCTTGGGAGAGCTAGTAATAACATGGGGCCTAGGTCTTGGGAGCTTACCCTAAGAGCCTGATGTACTGACAATAGAACAGATCTCCTTCCCTAAGATCAGGAATATGTTTAGGTGAACTGCTAATGTTCTGGAACCAGACCTTTTATGGTGGGGTGGCTTCAGACCCCACATGGAGCTGTGGTTATTAACACAAGACCACTGGTAATCTTACTCAGTAATGTTCTTGAGATGCTCTGTGTTCCCCTTTATGGCACTGTTTGATTAGCCTCCTCCTGAGTCTGTCCCATTGTATAATAGTTTCTGCTGACTTCAATGAAATCATCCATTACCTTCCATTTCCCCCCCCTAGAAGTAATATACAAGATGCTATTTTTCTTAAGAATCT